>NC_059292.1:33896542-33924042 GCF_017591435.1 Portunus trituberculatus | reverse complement strand
ATACAAATCATAACCACATATGAATAATTTGTTTACATTACCATTGCACATAGCTATAGGAAAAAAATGTAGGTACTCAGTTTTCTCTTTTATGATAAAAAAAAGTCTGTGTCCCTTGAGCGTTATATCTCCAGTTTTGAATTGTCCTTGTCTGTTTTCTTTTCACTGTATTTTTGTGGCCAAATAACATCTTGCAGAGAATTGGATAATAGCAGCCCAGTTGTTTAGGAGAGGAGTGGTGGCGGTCAAGATCTTTGCGAGCTGGACTCTCATTCTAAAGAACGTGAGATGAAAAGCTTTAGCAGGATTCACACAGAATTTAAAGCGATGTCTGGCAAGAAAGATTGTGACAGGAAAAGTCACTTTTGACTAAAGCAGCGTTTCCCAACCTTTTCTGACCATAACACCCCCCTGGTGTTATGTCTAAGCAGTCCAACACCCCTTAACTAATATCTTGTTATTAGAAGGATAAAAGAAAGTGAAGTGTGTGCAACACTTCCCAGTACTCCCTACAATTGATTTCAACACCCCAGGTTGGGAAATGCTGCTGTAAAGGAAAAGGCAGAGATGTAAAATTTGTTGTGGATTGATAACACAAGTAAGAATGTTGATGTTTGAATAACACAAAAAACACTATTGCATGAGATGGATATGTTGTTAGGTAGGCCTCAGGTGCAACCCGCCAGGTGTGAGCAGATACGCAGGTGGTGGCGGCTCATCAACCACCAACGCTCACCGCACACCTCATTATTCATGTTTGCATAAGAGCTTTGGATTAATTTTCGCTGCTCCTCGGGGCGCTTCACAGGAAGGAGCACTGCTGTCTCACAGATCATTCGCACGTTTAATTGTATTGAGCCCCCAACTGCTTCAGAGTAGCAGAGTTTGCGAGCTCCCTATAAATTAATATTGTAGCCTCACTTTATAGAGCAACAGAAAGGAAGACAAGCGATATCATGTGTTGAAGTATTATATATCATTAGATTTCACAGTTTCCATAGGCCAGTGTCAAACAGGTCACGTTATCAGCAGGACATCATACACCAAGACAAACATCTCTGCCTGCCATGTTTAGTCTCTTCCTCGGAAATCCTTGGACGTGGAGAACACTTACGCACACATACCTTCGTCCTTAAAACCCAGCGAGCACTGTCATGCTGCTCGGTAACCTTGCACCTCCAAGCCTATTGACAGCGCGTAGGAAGCTGTGGCAAGCAAGTGTTGGAGAGGTAAACAAACACGACCACATAGCAAAGGCAGCCACAATCTCAACCTCCCGTTCCACATCCACTCACTCACTCACTCACGTTCGTATTTTACTCTTTTTTATTCCTTTTACAGAAACTTTTCCATAATGGTTATTTACGGTGACTCGTGAGTGATATGGAACGAGAAAGAAAGAAAGTGCGACATCTAATCCTCATCACAATCCTTTCTCCTCCTCCTCCTCCTCCTCCTCCTCCTCCTGCTCCTGCTCCTGCTCCTGCTCCTGCTCCTCCTCCTCCTCCTCCTCCTCCTCCTCCTCCTCCTCCTCCTCCTCCTCCTCCTCCTCCTCCTCCTCCTCCTCCTCCTCCTCCCTCCCTTTATCTCACTCTTCCTCCTACTTTATGATTCCTCTTTCCGTTCTTTTTCCTTCACTTTACTACTATTTCCTTCTCTCGTGCCCCTTTTTCCTTCCTCCTTTTTTTTTCATTTGTTGTAACTTCACTTGGTCCATTCTTCCTTTCCGAGTTTTCCTCCAACTATTTTTGGTGGGTTTCTTTCTTTCTTTCTTTCATCGTTTCTTTTCCTTTATTCATATGCACATTGTTTCTCTTTCTTCCAAGTGTGCTCCTTTTTTGCTCCTACCTACTCCATTACACGCCCTCTCTCTTCCCCTCTTTCCCATCTTCCTAATTTATTATCTTTTCTTATCCTCCCTTCTTTTTCTTCTTCCCGCTCGTCCTTTATCCCTCTACTTTCTCCCTCTATCTTCCATTTGTTTCGCTTATATATATATATATATATATATATATATATATATATATATATATATATATATATATATATATATATATATATATATATATATATATATATATATTTCTCACTCTACTTGCTGTCTTCTTTCTTCAGTCTCTCTCTCTCTCTCTCTCTCTCTCTCTCTCTCTCTCTCTCTCTCTCTCTCTCTCTCTCTCTGTCTCTCTCTCTCTCTCTCTCTCTCTCTCTCTCTCTCTCTCTCTCTCTCTCTCTCTCTCTCTCTCTCTCTCTCTCTCTCTCTCTCTCTCTCTCTCTCTCTCTCTCTCTCTCTCTCTCTCTCTCTCTCTCTCTCTCTCTCTCTCTCTCTGTGTGTGTGTGTGTGTGTGTGGGTGTGTTTATTACATTCCTGCTTTATTCTCATAGTTCTCTTAGGTTTTTTTCGTTTTTAATGGTTGTCTTTGTGTCTTCATCATTGCCACTGTATGGTTATTGTCGTTATTATCATTATTATAATTATCATCATCCTCTTTAGCATTATTCACCCTTCTCCTTTTCCACCTCCCTGCTCACGATCAGCCTTGGCAGCATCTCAAGTTACGTCGCTCTTTGGTTATATGTTTCCTCTAATCACTCCTTTGCTGAGCTACTCGATCTCTTCCCACCATTTCGTTCAACCACTTGATCCTCAATTTGTTAATCTATTCATTATTAAAATTTCGTATTGTGCTCATCATTCATTTTGTCCTCGTGGAATATGTAAGTACTTGTTCTCTCTTACTGATGTAATGAGTGACCCGTTATTCATGTCACTGTTGTCCAGAATGCGTGGAGAGTAGGATTCATCTGTCTTTTGTAACGCATTCTTACGTTCGCAGAGACGGTAAGGTAGGCGACAACTACAACTCACTATGATTATAAGTGACTAAGTATGTGGTTTGTTCATAATATAGATTCCCCCTTTGTTCCTTTCTCTCATTTTTCTTAACGTTTACCGTGTTATCTGCTTTATTAACCCCTTCGTTACCGGGACGCATTTTTACCATGATTTTTTAGTGTGATTAGATTATTTTATTTGCATTAGGAAGCGTTTGTGGTGGTCAGAATATTAAAGGCCTGAATCTTCACTGTTCTAATCCCCCACATAAGTTTCTAAAGCTGTATAGAAACCCTGAATAGTAAGCAGAATGAATATAAAAACGCGTCATGGTACTGAAAGGGTTAATGTCATTGACTTCCTTCCCTTTGTTCTTTTCCATTTAACTTACATAATTATATTTCCATTCGGTTCTGTGATTTATCATTGTCCCTAGTCTCTTCATCTCTTTCTTCTTATGTCCTTTACCCATATTCTCTCCATTCCTATCTCTCCCCATCCTTGTGTTTTCCTTCCCATCCATTGTCATAGGGAACCTCATCCATTGCCCGCAGCCGCTGGGTTGTTATTACCCTTTGTGGTGGCTCAGCAGACACCCTCCCGTTTGATTCCATGTTTCAGAGGTATCCGTTTTCATTGGTATTCTAGCGTGTCTTTCTATTTATCAATGGCTACGTGTTTACTCCTTTGTAATTGTCTGTACGTCTCTCTCTCTCTCTCTCTCTCTCTCTCTCTCTCTCTCTCTCTCTCTCTCTCTCTCTCTCTCTCTCTCTCTCTCTCTCTCTCTCTCTCTCTCTCTCTCTCTCTCTCTCTCTCTCTCTCTCTCTCTCTCTCTCTCTCTCTCTCTCTCTCTCTCTCTCTCTCTCTCTCTCTCTCTCTCTCTCTCTCTCTCTCTCTCTCTCTCTCTCTCTCCTATATGTGTTGCGTCACTTGCAAGTACGGGATCAGACGGTAATTTACCACATTACCACCATAACAATTACTTTGTTTATTGTGTATACTTATATAGTAACAAACGAGTGTCCAGAAAAAAAAGTGGTTGCTCTGAAATACAGTTGCAAAGAAAAAATGATGAATGCTCTAAATTGACATAGTGTTTTGCTGTGGATGTTTGTATACATAGCCGAGGAAATAATGTGGTGCATGGTGTATTGGATTAGCAAGACGAATTAGCGAGGTATTATCGATAACTTCAAGGGCTAGGTTGTCAGTAATTTAATGCAAGAATCTTCATTTACATATACATGGTGTTATTTTTCACGTAAACATAACAACGCCTCATTAATATTTTGCTCATTAATTGTCAAGTAAAGGAGGTCAGTTCGGAAGCCATTGGCATGTAATATAATTCTAGCTACAACTAGAGACATTATTCTTGTCCAGGTATAACAAACCGGTCTGTAGGTGAAACATGAACCGTTAATTACGAATAGGTGTATGTATGTGAACAAACAAGAAGATGTATGTTGCTAGCAGATCATTGAAATTAAGAGGTATTTGATAGTAGTCTTAAGAATTATCATGATAATCACCTTAAGACAGTAGTCCGTGTAACGTATGTAATTGATGATAATAAAAACAACATCAAATACTTATTTGACGATTTTTTCCTCACTGAAAGGAATAAAATCATGAAAAATGTGTTAGATAATACTAAAAATGCTCCTTCTTTATTTTAAATCTTCATCGATGGAATTCATAAGCGTACACGTTCATCAGTCTTCGAAAATCTTGTTATAATTTGACGACGATCCTGATGAATGAATTGCCGAACCAAGGGAAAAGAGAATAGCATGAAAAATGAGCCAGAAATATTGTGGGAGTAAACAGCATGATATGAAAAGCCTGTCTATTTATCTACATATACTGCAGACCGAATATCGAGAAGGAGGATCCCAATACCTTCGTTCTCTCTTCTTTAGCAACCTTTTGACGATGCACAGGAAAATAGGGTGAAGGCATTTAATACGCCTCGGTGCATGTGACGACAAGCCAGTAGGATTATTTGCTCAACTACCTATCTCACGACCACACTATCCTTTTCCTTATTTTCTTTCCTCGCTCAATAAGCGTTTCATTTGTTACGGTGTTGCTTTCCTTGTTTATCCAGTTTCGTTACTTCAGAAGCTTCGCTTCGGATTACCACCTCGAAGTCCCACGCTACTGTTCATCATATCTTCGAACGTTCGACTCCTCGGGTATTTGGCTTCACCGGAGGTGTTGTGTGGTTCCCCGCGATCTGCCCATGCAGACTCAACTGGGCCACCTCCACTTCTACTCAGCCTGGTGCCTTGTCTCCCCTTGACAACCTCTACACCGGCCGCTGACGAGGATTTGAGCCACTCCCCACACGGGCCGGAACATCTGGACCAACCTTAGTACCAGCCCAGCCCCTCTTCCTGCTGCTCGCGTTCGACTGGCCCGTAGCTGTCGCCGGCTCCTGTGCGAGTCCTCGTTACGCTCTTCGGTCTTGGCCTACCTCCTCCCTTCGGCCACCAGCTTCACCTCCACCCCGTGCTGGTGGTGGATATTGACTGTCATCTTCGTGAGACAAGATTGTTCCCCTTCTGGACTCTCCTGTCCAGGCTCAGAAGTGAGTAAGAGTGACTGTTGTTTGTGGACCTAGTTCAACCAGGTGTGATCTTTCGACCTCTGGTTTGGTTCACTCTTGCTGCCAGGTGCGGAGCCTTCTCCTCTGGCTAATGTTTTGCTGTTCTAGTTTATCTCACGGGTGCTGCCAGGTGCGGAGCTCTCCTCTGGCTGATGTTTTGTTCTAGTTTATGTCACGGGTTACTATTTATCTTCTTGGCTTTTGGATTAGTAATTTTGGGTTAGTTTTCGGTCTAAGATATTTCTTAGTAGCCATGTCTACTATCAAAGTTAATTGACCTTGGACGAGAAATGGGGCTCGAGAACGAGGAATTACGTGAGTTTGTATCGGGTCAACAGGAGTTACAAAGGGATGAAAGGCAGTGCGAAAAGGAGAGAGCACACATTTTATCTCTTGAGCAGCTTAAACTTCAAATATCTTTGCCATCTCCATCAGTCAACTGTGCCGCCCCTTGCCCCAGTTTGCCAGTGTATCAAGGAGACCTCACCTCGTACTTCACCAGGTTTGAACGCATCGCGTACCTCCTGAATCTACCGCAGGACACTCTTGCTATCCAACTAGGAAGCCTTCTCTCGGGTAAGCTGGCTGATATCTATACCACCTTGCCAGAATGTGACAAATGATTATCAGACTAAAGTCTGCCCTCCTAAAGGTGCGTTCACACAATCGAACAATGTTCGACGGACATAATTGTTACCAACTAGCAGTGGAAAGCGAAAAGGCTCGCTGATGACGTCAGAAGCGAGCACCAAGTGGTGTACCGGACACTGTCCGTGTTCGCAGCATCGAAACGTCACACACTGTCTGGTGTGGAAGTATACGATGCTGCCAGGTACACGATGAACAAAGTCACTTGGTTGGTTACAGGATTTTCAAAGTCCGTCATTTCACTAGGTCTCAATTGTCCTGTTAACATGGCCAGCAGTACCTCAGTCAAGGAGAAAAGTTGCCACTGGGACAGAAAAGAGACCCTGCTACTAATAAAACTATACCGGCAAAATCCATGCTTATGGAATGTCAAGGCTGATATGTACAAGGATAGGAACAAAAGTGTCGCGACCATCAATGAAATAACGGCGGGAATGAATAGAAGTGGATTATCTGTTACTGCTTCTGAAGTGAAGAAAAAAATAGAATCCATCCATAGTCAATACAGGCGAGAGCTACGTAAACTGGGGAAATCAAAGAAGTTGGGGCCTGAGTTACCAACGGACATCACCTTCGGACATTACCTTCGAACATTGTCCACCGGTCTATGCCCTGTGAGCAGATTCGAAACGGTGGTAAACACCCTCATCTGGTACCACTGCTTGTTGCCAGATCCGCTTCCATCGTTTCACCGCTTATGACGTTATCCTGCTTCTCCTGTGATATGGTAACGATTTTGTCCGTCGCACATAGTTCGATCGTGTAAACGCACCTTAAGGAGCTTCGACCGCACAACCGAGCACTAGCGGCGTATGTTTAATCCTAGCAGGATTAAACCAGGTGAGACCTTTGAGTAGTTTGCTTCACAACTTGGGGTGCTTGCCCATAGAGCTTACCCTAAGCATCATAAGAAAATATCTCCCCCAGAAGTCCCCGCCTCCTGCAAGGAAGATTTCGTTTACGGTGAAGTGCCACAACTGCGGTGAGCTTGGACACATCAGACCTCAATGCCCCCAGAACCCAGCTCTAAGTCGTATAACGCGCAACAACAAGGGGCACAGAAGGTTGGTTTTTGCTTCAACGACCCTTCTATTCCTGTACTTCTCATCAGGAACTATCAACGGCTCTAAGAGTCTCAACTATTGTTCGTGATACTGGATGTTCCTGTCCTCGTATCGGAGGATGCGCTGCCCGACGTGGACGTCTGAGTGCCCCACTGTACTCGTTTCCGACTACTTGGGGAGTGTATGCCTTCCCTCAGGTACGATGCTGTCTTCGCTGTTCTTACTAAGATGGATATGTTGATGCTGTGCGTGCTCCCCTTGCCTTCCCTCAGGTACGATGCTATCTTCGCTGTTCTTACTACGATGGATATGTTGATGCTGTGCGTACTCCCCTTAAGTTTTGCAGCGTGTTGGTAGGGAACGTAGCAGGAGCAAGCATCCCCGACAACACTGGAAAGGCCTGTCTGGAACCTCCTCAACAACTTACGTCTGCTACAGAGAAGATTCGTGGTTCGTACTTGTACCCAGGCTGCTCGCCGCATCCATCCCCTCGTTCTTCCTATCATTGAACCCTTGGATGTAACACCACAGCAGTTTGCTCAATTACAGAAGACCTATTCGTCCATGAAAAATCTCCAACAGAAGGCTACCACCGGTGAGATCGAGACTTCTTGAAGCGGATCTACTTTTACTTATGAGGTATATGATGACCTTCTGTACAGAGTATGCCGTTCTTCCAAATACCAACATCAGGTAAGAATGAAGTTTCTAGTGGTGCCATCAGACTGTCGTCGACTTGTTTTGACTTGTGCCATCAGACTGTCGTCGACTTGTTTTGACTCTTGCTCACGAAAGTACGCTGCCCACGAAAGTACGCTTTCTGGTCACTTCTCTCGTAAAAAAAACACTGAACAAAGTGTGTAATCAGTTCTTCTGGCCAGGTGTGGCTGCCAATGTTAAATCCTTCTGCCGTTCCTGTGATAAATGCCAGAGAATGTCATCAAAAGGATAAGTGCGACAAGTTCCCTTGAACCCCTTGCCTATAATCACTGAACCGTTCTCAGGAGTTGCTATTGTCATCAAAAGGAAAAGTGTGACAAGTTCCCTTGAACCCCTTGCCTATAATCACTGAACCGTTCTCAAGAGTTGCTATTGACATAGTGGGACCTCTGTCACCACCCTCATCTGAAGGACACGGGTATATCCTCACATTAATTGATTTTGCCACCGGATTTCCAGGAGCCATGCCGCTCAAGGAAGTAACTTCTATTGCTGAGTCTTTGTTGGCATTCCAAGAGATACTTTCTGACAGAGGGAATCGGTTCACTTCACAGCTGATGGGAGTGAAGCCGCTCTCACTACACCATATCATCCAAGTGGTAACGGTAGAATTGAAAGTTTTCATTCCACCCTTAAGGCCTGTCCAAGAAAACTGTTCTGAGAAACCCCGAGGATGGCATAGATACCTTCCTGCCACACTGTTCGCTCTAAGAGAAATGCCAAGTGATAGAACCGGTTTCTTTGCTTTTGAACTCCTCTACGGTAAAGCAGTAAGAGGCCATCTTCTGGTTTTGAGGGAGTTATGGGGAAAATAGGAATTTAAATGATCGTTCTAGCTTTCAGTACGTGATTGAACTGAAGGACAAATTGGCCGAGACTGCCCAGATTGCCGCTCAGAACTCCTGTCAGTGCCAGCCGCTACAAGGCATACTTCGACCTGAAATCGAAGTATGCCCTGAAATCGCAAGATCGTAAGTTCAAGCCAGGTGATGAATTATTGATACTACTTCCTGACACCACCAACAAACTACTGATGTCCTGGTCTGGTCCTTATCCGGTACTAGAGAAAAGGAGTAGCTACAACTACTTAATCGAAGAAAGAGGTAAGCCTAAAGTATATCATGCCAATCTCCTCAAACGGTACTTTCGAAGAGCTAATGTCCAGCAAGCTATGGTCTTAGATGAACCTCTTCCTTTGCATACCAGCACAGATTTGCAGTTCTCCTCAGTAAATGAGGAAAGTGAAAGTCGGCCAGAATCTTCACCGATAACTTCCGACGGTCGAGAAGATCCAGAAGAGACTATGATTTCCCATGATCCAGATGTACATGAGTCGTTAACCGAGGATGAGGAGGATGAATTAAGTGAAGTTCTTTCCACCTTTTAGGATGTGTTCTCTGAGATACTGGGATGTACTACCCCTCTGACACATGATATTGAAGTACGTTAAGGATGTTCTGAGATACTGGGATGTACTACCACTCTGACACATGATATTGGATGTTCCACAGAGCTAGTTAAACCCAAGCTGTATTCTATTTCAGTTCACTTGAGATCCTATTTTGAAGAAGAGGTAAATCAACTTTTGCAGCAAGGAATCGTCTAACCTTCCTCATTGTTCACCGGTCGTCATGGGCAAGAAAACGACTGTTAACTATTGGATGGCCATTGACTACCGGGCCCTTAACTCCATCACTCGTTTCCACGCCCAGCCGATCAATACTATCACCGAGGACCTTCACAAATTTTTAGGGACTAAATATTTCAGTGAACTTGATCTCACAAAAGCGTATTATCAGATCCCCTTAACTGATAAAGCTCGTCCATTCACAGCTTTCCCGACCCAGCAAGGACTTATGCCCATTTGGACTGGTTACAGCTTGCGCCACCTACATCAGGCTAATGAGGGCAGTTCTTTCTGGTTTGCCAGGTGTATCATTCTACTTCGACAACATACTCGTTTACGGAGTTACCTGGCCAGAACATCTTGATATCTGTACTACACCGTCTTCGTGAACACGGCCTTGCAGCTCGTCCTTCCAAGTGTCGGTTTGGATCTGGATGTATAAAGTACTTGGGGTTCATCGTTGATGGTAAGACACTACAGCCCCAGTAACTGCTAATTACTCCGGCTAAACCCCAGTCTACAAAGAAGTTTCTTCGATCCTTCTTAGGAATGTTATCTTTCTATAGGACTTTCATCCCACAGGCGTCCTCTTAACACCAGCTGTCTGTCAGGTCTTCTACGCAAGGGTGTCCCGGAACCCCTATTTTGGACCGACGAACACCAGGAAAGCTTCGAGTATTTCAAGACCTGCCTCCAGTCCGAACCTGTTCTGAAGCTACCTGGCCCCTCTCGTCCGTTTGTGGTAAGGACAGATGCCTCTAATCATGGAATAGAAGCAGTTCTCCTTCAGTATGTTGATTCTTGTCCTCACCCTGTATCATATGCGAGCAGGAAACTTCTAGACAGAGAACGGAAGTATTCGACAGTGGAGAAGGAATGTCTTGCTGTTACTTTCGGTGTTCAACACTACAGCTACTACCTGAAAGGAAAAGAGTTTAGAATTTTCTAGAAGTGGATCACCAGCATCTAGTGTAACTCTCCAACTTCAGAAGTACTAACGATCCTCTGAGGTGGGCCCTAATGTTACAGAACTACAGATTCCGTGTTGTACATATTCCTGGGAACGATAACGTTGGGGCAGATTTTCTGGGTAGGACTAGTTAATTTAGCTTTCTCTTATGTTGGTAACTGGTTTGGGTATTTGCTTACCGTCTTTTCATCTCGGTACCTGTATCGAGTCTTGGTGAGGGAGGTGTGTGACGACAAGCCAGTAGGGTTATTTGCTCAACTGGTTTGGGTATTTGCTTACCTTGTCTTTTCATCTCGATACCTGTATCGAGTCTTGGTGAGGGAGATGTGTGACGACAAGCCAGTAGGGTTATTTGCTCAACTACCTATCTCACGACCACACTATCCTTTTCCTTATTTTCTTTCCTCGCTCAATAAGCGTTTCATTTGTTTCGGTGTTGCTTTCCTTGTTTATCCAGTTTCGTTACTTCAGAAGCTTCGCTTCGAATTACCACCTCGAAGTCCCACGCTACTGTTCATCATACCTTCGAACGTTCGACTCCTCGGGTATTTGGCTTCACCGGAGGTGTTGTGTGGTTCCCCGCGACCTGCCCATGCAGACTCAACTGGGCCTTGGCAGAGTTAGCATCTCCACTTCTACTCTTCAGTCTGGTGCCCTGTCTCTCCGTGACAACCTCTACACCGGCCGCTGACGAGGATTTGACCCACTCCTCACACGGTCTGGAACATCTGGACCAACCTTAGTACCAGCCCAGCCCCTCTTCCTGTTGCTCGTGTCCGCCTGACCCGAAGCTGTCGCCGGCTCCTTTGAGTCGTCGTTACACTCTTCGGACTTGGCTTACCTCCTCCCTTCAGCCGCCAGCTTCACTTCCACCCCTTCACATCATGGACCTGGCCTGACTCCTCTCTTTGGGCCCTTTCATCACCTTCTACTTCAACACCGGTTCTACACAGACTGGCTCCCACTACCAGTCTCCTTCCCTGTGATCATCCCAGTGGACGTCTTAAGTATAACCAGTACCCTGTTTACAACACTCAATTGTTTGTTGTCCAATAAATTTCGGAACTTGTTCTTTGTGTTTTCCTCCACCCACGCAAGCTCTATTTAGAAGCGTCCCTCACCCTGGCCCTATGACGTCACAATCGAATGGGAATTATTTGGTTGTGGTCTTCACAGTACAGGAAAGGTACAGTACATTCCGTAATACTTCCTGCCATTCTGGACAGAACTATATCTCTAGAATAAACAAAAAAAAAAAAAAAAAGCCTGTACCAGTTGAGGCCTCGGTCTGTCAGGTTTCCAGGGACGATCATCACGAGGGTTACAGAGGAGACGGGTTGTTAGAATTTACCGTGTGCCCGTCTGAAACCCAACGCTTGTTCATTGAAATTAGTGAGGTGTGCTTGTCTCTCATCCCTCGTGAGGTATTCTTTAGTGAGGTGTGCTTGTCTCTCAGCCCTCGTGAGGTATTATAAGGCTGATAGGACAGGTAACAAGCGATTAGTAACACCAGAAGATCATATTTGTAAGTATTTTCGGATATTGGAAAGGAATGACGTGAATCTTCTTCATAACCTAGTATTAGTATTTCTTTCCCCAGTGTCATTGAACCTACCATCGGAGTAACCGTTATGTGTAGACTGCAGGGGCACATCTCACGACTCGGCGGAAAAGTCCTCGTTGTGGAGATAGATATCGCTCCAAACTACGTAACAGAAACCAAGAAAAAACAATTGACTTCAGAGCTAATGTTGAATCTGAGGTTGAAGATACGAACATGTTCTGACCTTCACTGATTGTCAAATTTTAATCCACAAGAAAAAAAAAAGCGTTGATATGTAACTCATCCGTATGTAACTGTCATCCGTGTCTCAAATAAAAAAATGTGAATAGACAAAGCCAACGCACAAATAACACTGCATCTCAGGGAACACGCTTTTTAATCCACAAGCAAAAATCTCGTTTGACATGTGACTGTCATTCATGTGTCCTAAATGAAAAAAAAGGTAAATAAATAACAAAGCCAAGGCACCCATAGCACTGCACATCAGGCACACACACGCTTTCTAGTACGAATTGATACTGCAAGGTGTTCACACACACACACACACACACACACACACACACACACAGAGAGAGAGAGAGAGAGAGAGAGAGAGAGAGAGAGAGAGAGAGAGAGAGAGAGAGAGAAGAGAGGAAGAGAGAGAGAGAGAAAGAGAGGAAGAGAGAGAGAGAGAGAGAGAGAGAGAGAGAGAGAGAGAGAGAAGAGAGAGAGAGAGAGAGAGAGGAAGGGAGAGAGAGAGAGAGGAAGGGAGAGAGAGAGAGAGAGAGAGAGAGAGAGGGAGAGAGAGAGAGAGAGAGAGAAGAGGAAGAAGGAGAGGAAGAGGAAGAGGAAGAGGAGGAAGAGGAAGAGGAAGAGGAAGAGGAGAGAGGAAGAGGAAGAGGAAGAGGAAGAGGAAGAGGAAGAGGAAGAGGAAGAGAGGAGAGAGAGAGAGAGAGAGAGAGAGAGAGAGAGAGAGAGAGAGAGAGAGAGAGAGAGAGAGAGAGAGAGAGAGAGAGAGAGAGAGAGAGAGAGAGAGAGAGAGAGAGAGAGAGAGAGAGAGAGAGAGAGAGAGAGAGAGAGAAGGCATTTCACGACTGGTCAGACTCTGCACCACTCTAAAGCCGCACTAAATGGGTGCTGAGTTGCGAATTACGAGCTTTTAAGATTCGTGGTTGAAGTGGAAGCTTTGGGGTTCACTTCCTCTATTCACCAGGGCGGCTCCTTCATCACGCCCTTGCCTTACTTTGCCTTCGTGTGGGTGACCGTGCACGCCTCATTGACACCGCTAGTTAAGTAACCGGTTTGTTTATTACTCAGCGTTCTCGATACTGAAGTGTGACAGATTGTATAGTTTTTTTTTTTTATTAGAATTTTTATCCTTTTTGTTATCGAAGCTATCATTTTGCTGTGTATGTCTAGGCAAGGCACGATGACTATTCTGTTTAGTTTTTATTCTGTCTGTATGTCTGTCTGTTTCTCTCTCTCTGTTTCTCTCTCTCTCTCTCTCTCTCTCTCTCTCTCTCTCTCTCTCTCTTCCTCCTCTTGCTTCTATTTGCTGCTGCTGCTGCTGCTGCTGCTGCTGCTGCTGCTGCTGCTGCTGCTGCTGCTACTACTACTACTACTACTACTACTACTACTACTACTACTACTACTACTACTACTACTACTACTACTACTACGACTACGGCTTGCTGATGCTGATGCTGATGCTGATGCTGATGCTGATGCTGATGCTGCTGCTGTCGTTGTTGCTGTTACTACAATGACAACTACTATTACAAGTAGAAGTACTACTGCTGTTACTATGATCGCGTTGCCATATTGCTTTGCATAATTCCTTCTGTTGTCTATTTTATTTAATGAACATTGTCTCACGTTGTTTATAGTCACCGTACATAAGCACATCGCATATCGAGCCTTGACTGGGATGGTATATCGTTCAGGTTGGCTTTACAGAAAACGGGACTAAACAAAGAGAACGGAGCGTTAGAGGGTAAACCTTAGAAAAATAACTTCTTTCAATTTGGATGATCGTGTATATGGTTCTATACTACATGATTATTTAACTTCTTTGTATATGATCCGTAATTCTCTTATATTTTGATATTGCGATGCAATGCCACACGTGCGGTAAATGGGACATCACTGTTCTTTTCAAAACATGGTTGGCTTCCATGTCACCTAATCACAGAATGGTAAAACAGTGGTAAGAGTTGTGCAGGGGAGCGGTCAACGTTCTCTTGTTGTGCTTGTTGATAGTAATATCCGATGATAACTAAGATTCTATAATTTGGGAGTTAATTGTATATTCTAGTAGTGGTAGTAGTGGTGGTAGCAGATGTGGTAGTGGTGGTGATTTTAGTAGTAGCAGCAGCAGCAGCAGCAGCTCAGCAACCAGTAAGATAAGACATGACTTTTTCGGTCTCTTAGATATAAGTTCGACTTTAGTCATGTCCACCTCAATTGATATTAACAGATCATTTTTTTATTGCATTGTACCAGAGAACGTAGTTCTTCCTACAATCTTGACAACAGACAGATAAGTTGAGCAACCTTCAAAACAAATCAGTACTACCACCTTTTACTTCGCTCTCCATTTTATGCCCATTTTCTGTCACGTATTGCGAGTTTTCTGTGAAACCTCACTCAAGGGAAACTTAACAAAATCATATACTCCCTGTAAGAGGTCCGCTTGGGGACGTTGTTCGGTACTGCTGAAAAATCCGATAATTTTCTTCACTCATTTCTATTCGTAATGTTTTCCCTCAAGCCCATGTCTTCTGATCTGACAGGTTCTTAGACCATAGAACTTGAAAAGGAAAGAAAACAAAAAAAGCAAAATAATGGAAATGAGTGGTACAGGACAAGCTGTTTTACCATGATTATGTACGTATCATTAGTGAACGTAGCAATGGGAGAGCGTGTTTAGCGGCGAGGAAAAGTGTGAAGCATTGTGAGAGTATACGATGCTCTGCAAGAGTGTAGACAATGTAAGAAGTGTACAGTACATAGCATCGGGAATGTACAATACTTATATACATAGTACTGGTAGAATGTACGTGGCTTTGTAAATGTATGTAACTGTGAGTACTTATTGTGGTGCTATAGGAATTTGCTTGACGTTAGGATAGTATATTTGGTATTAGGAGTGTGTAAAGTACAGGTGTTATTTTTGGATTCTTTGTACTTTTTACAGAAATATCATAGAGGAAATGTTATAATTAAGATGGCGCGCGCACATAACCGAGAAGGCCAGGGTTCGAGTTTCAGGAGCGACGAGGCAAATGGGCGTGCCTCTTAATTAAAGTTTAGCCCCTGTCCTACCCGAAGATCGGTTTATGAGCTCCGTAATGGGCAAGGCTGGCTAGATGACCAGTAGGCGACCGTGAATACAACACACACACACACACACACACACACACACACACACACACACACACACACACACACACACACACACACACACACAAATGCGTATATTAGTGATTGATTAAATATGCGGAAATATAAAAAGAATCAGTATCGCTACGAATTATGAGAAAATCCTGAAGATGTACATTTAATTTATTTTGGCCTCACTTACTGCATTACCCTCGCTGCAATATCCACGTCAAGCGGGGAGGAGGGAAAGCTCCCAGTAACATCGTCATTTCCTCCCCTCCCCCGATGTCTAACGATTTTACAGAATGTGTTCTAGTGTTTCAGAATCACTGGCATGTTTTCCATTACTCTGAGTTTGATTGCAACTTGGTCTGCTGGAACACGGCGCGAGGGGAAGGGTAGAAAAAGTACAACGATTTTACAATCTTTAGTCCTGTTCTCTGCCTCTCCCATCACCAGTTTGTGCAACTGTTGGGCTATATACTGTGCAGTATACCTGTGCATTCGGATGTAAAAAAAAAGTGGTTTGGCATCCTGTTGAAACTCCATGAAAGCCCAGCGGAAGCCAGTGCTGCACATCTTCTTCTGGGACTTCAGAGTTCAAAGCATGTATAGGAAAATATTTGTGGTGTTCGGCGTGGTGGGTTGCTTCAAAGACACGTGCAGAGCCTGTGTGTGACTGCGTCGGTTAACAGAGTATTTGAAACTATAATGAAAAGAATATATATATATATATATATATATATATATATATATATATATATATATATATATATATATATATATATATATGTGTGTGTGTGTGTGTGTGTGTGTGTGTGTGTGTGTGTGTGTGTGTGTGTGTGTAATTCACCACGGTCGCCTGCTGGTCACTCAGCCAGTCTTCCCCATTACGGAGCGAGCTCAGAGCTCATAGACCGATCTTCGGGTAGGACTGAGACCACAACACACTCCACACACCGGGAAAGCGAGGCCACAACCTCTCGAGTTACATCCCGTACCTATTTACTGCTAGGTGAACAGGGGCTATACATTAAGAAGCTTGCCCATTTGCCTCGCCGCGCCGGGACTCGAACCCGGCCCTCTCGATTCTGAGTCGAGCGTGTTAACCTCTACTCTACGCGGTGTGTGTGTGTGTGTGTGTGTGTGTGTGTGTGTGTGTGTGTATAGTTTAATTTATTTCTATAATTGATTTATTTATTTATATTTCAAGTGAAACAAGAATACTGGCGTGATTTTCTAAGGTCCCGCAGAGGACTCCCCAACAAGGCCCTGAGGACGCTATGACGGCCGCAGACTTCATGGCAGGGATCGCTGCTGTACAGTGACAATTTTAGGAGTCACTGCCTTTTAATGGAGTTCAGCCTTCCTCTGAATCTGTAATGGTGCATTTTAAATTTGTCATTTTAACTACATTTTGGGAATGATTGAGTATTCAGAATTCTATGTTACAGAATTGTGGTTTTCCTCAATTCAGAGAAATCTTTTGCTAGATATGTTTTACTTATAATATTTTCACACTTTTTTTTCCGTGATGTTCATCACCCTAAAATACAATATTTTATAATTTTCCTTATATTTCTCTGATCTTGTGACGCACGGTGTTAGATCATGTTAGGAGATACTAGATTTCAGGAAAGTTGTCCCAATTTTAAAAAGTTTTTGCTGAGCTAGGGTGTCACGGTACGGTGAATGCTGATGAACGTTGCGATTTTTGGATTTGGCAAACGAATATTTAAGAAAACCAAGTTTTGTTGTTTGTCACAATCAACATTTATCTGGAATTAGAAACCTTTCTGCGAAAGTCTGCGTAAGCATTTACAAAAGGATGTTGGCGAACAATGATGACTCCTAACAAATGTTAGCGACAGTGTTGGAAAGATTACAAGCTATTTGCCACTCTTTTGCCATAGTTTGGAAACATTTCAGACTTTTCGCTAACTCCAATTAAAATACAACGTAAATTTCATGCTGATCTTGGAGCTTAGCCATTTTCCCCATTGATGGACCCAGCCCTATAAAATGTATGGGCACACACCCCAACGGTTAGGTTTGTACTGACCGCTGTGGACAACAGATCTCAGGAAACTTGCCTGCAAAAGTTATGTAGAAAATAATATAGAAGATGGATTTCCAAAATATAAAAATTAATTTCTGTCAAGGAGAAACCCAACTTACTGCTTCCCATGAGAAATAATTGCTTTGTCTGGTTGCTGCTTCACTTATCCTGCAGGAAGGAAAC
The DNA here is from genome assembly GCF_017591435.1 of Portunus trituberculatus. Classification (NCBI taxonomy): domain Eukaryota; kingdom Metazoa; phylum Arthropoda; class Malacostraca; order Decapoda; family Portunidae; genus Portunus; species Portunus trituberculatus. Next base: position 33,906,403 of record NC_059292.1, on the reverse strand, counting down.
AGAAGAAAAAGAAGCTTCGTGTCTCTCCGTCCATCTATTGACGCCAGTCCTGGAGTATCCCTGGCAGAGCCAATGTACAGTTATAGTTGTGTGTATAGATTGTCAATATTGTCATGCAGTTTCTTTGAATGGTAAAATTCTCTCTCTCTCTCTCTCTCTCTCTCTCTCTCTCTCTCTCTCTCTCTCTCTCTCTCTGTGTGTGTGTGTGTGTGTGTGTGTGTGTGTGTGTGGGTGTGTGTGCGTGTGTGAAGCAAAGACGAACCATGGCAACGTCAATTTTACATCTCAAATCCTTAGATATTTTGACCAACATTTGGAAATCCAATGAATATAATTATAAAGCCTCAGTAGCATGTTCTTTCATCTTGCTCTTCACGGCTTACATATTGAAGTAGAAATGCTCGCATGCACCCACGTACGATGTTGCTCCCACACACACACACACACACACACACACACACACACACACACACACACACACACACACACACACACACACACACACACACACACACACACACACACACACACGCGCGCGACTTGAGTTCTAAGCATGTCCTAAACTATTCTTCCTCAAGTTATGGTGGAAAATTGAGAGAGGGAAGGAAAAATGTTCAGAAAATAATTCTCAATTCATTACGTTTGTTACATGCACGTATGTCGCAGATATATTGACTTTCGTGATAGCTCCTCAGGACACACCTCAGGAAAAATACGTAAAGAAATGGAAGGTGAAAATGAGCGTTAAAGGTTGGAAACTCCATGGATTTTTCGAATTGCATTTATCTATTCATCTTCTCACTCTTTTTCCGTCTCCCTTTTCCTTTCGACACCTTTCTCTCTCCCTGTTTCCATTTCCTCTTTTTCCCTCCTGCTCTTTCTTCTCTTCACACAGTCTTTACTTCCCTCTCCACACTGAATCGCGCTTCTCCCATATTGTTCCTTTCCTTTCATCAACCCTTTAAATCTCCGTCCTCCTCTGATAGTTCACGTCAATGCCAGTGAAATGGAAACTTCCTTAGTGGTGTTCGGTAGCTTATGAACCACACTCCTTTGTGTCTGTTCGTCCTTTGAGATGCACCTTCTTTAATTGTACCCTTATGATATAATTGAATGACAGTGTTCCTCTCTCTCTCTCTCTCTCTCTCTCTCTCTCTCTCTCTCTCTCTCTCTCTCTCTCTCTCTCTCTCTCTCTCTCTCTCTCTCTCTCTCTCTCTCTCTCTCTCTCTCTCTCTCTCTCTCTCTCTCTCTCTCTCTCTCTCTCTCTCTCTCTCTCTCACACACACACACTGGTCTAGTAGGTATCAATATCAAGAAAGAATGTTCCAATCCTGCACCTGCTGATCAGTAAGCAGGATGGGAAGAGAACTGACACATATATAACGTTGCTGGTGATCAAGTGCGTGATTGGATACTTCTTTCTTGGTGTTCATACTTATTACACCAATGAGAGATAGATAGATAGATAGATACATGGATAGATAGATAGATAGATAGATAGATAGATAGATAGATAGATAGATAGATAGAGAGAGAGAGAGAGAGAGAGAGAGAGAGAGAGAGAGAGAGAGAGAGAGAGAGAGAGAGAGAGAGAGAGAGAGAGTTTATGTATAGAAACACGGTAAGATGGAGAACACTGAAGTGGCATTGTCGTGTAACACAAAAAAAGTAGATAGATAAATAAAAAAAAAAAAGATAAAGACGCAATTTAGAGTCGAAATCGATGAATCTCAAGAGACGAAGAGAAGAGAAGCAAAGGAGTTCAGAGTTCAGTTCTTAGTCTTGCGGAGAACACTACTAAAGGTACCGAGTGATCAACATGGCCCCGTATGATAATCCAAGGAGGAAAGGAGAAAGTGTGTATTTGCGCAGGTTTTCCCAAGGGTTGGATGCATCAGAGGAGGTGAGGTGAGGTGTGATGCATGTGATATTCCTTTAAGCTGCAGTAAATGGTAGTAATAGACGAAAAGATGGAATGAAGTATGTGTTTTCGGAGATTCCACTAAGAACAATATATACGAGAACCTCTTGTGACCGGTAACTGGGCAGAGGGGAACACCACAGGACAGTCTCATGGGACACTCAACTTACCCATGCCAGTGTTCTCTGCCGGGCCAGGCGTAACGCGTAATTCCCATTTCATTGTTATTGCATTCTGTCATTTCACTGCAACTCCTCCATCTCTAAAACACGTGCCGCGCCTCAGCCCGGGGAAATACACGCCACTGCAACGGCTTTGTGTTATCATTGCCTCATTTCCCTCTTGTCCCCGGCGAGTCTTTCTGTTTCTCTCTCTCTCTCTCTCTCTCTCTCTCTCTCTCTCTCTCTCTCTCTCTCTCTCTCTCTCTCTCTCTGTGTGTGTGTGTATGTGTGTGTGTGTGTGTGTGTGTAATTCACCTCGGTTTCTTGCTGGTTACCCATGAAACACATATTCCCCATTACGGAGCGAGCTCAGAGCTGATAGACCGATCTTCGGGTAGGACTGAGACCACATCAACAAACAACACACACCGGGAAGGCGAGGCCACAACCCCTCGAGTTACATCCCGTACCTATTTACTGCTAGGTGAACACGGGCCACACATTAAGAGGCTTGCCCATTTGCCTCGCCGCTTACCGGGACTCGAACCCGACCCTCTCGATTGTTAGTCGAGCGTGCTAACCACTACACTACGCGGTGTGTGTGTGTGTGTGTGTGTGTGTGTCGTGCATGCATAGCAACCTTTATTTCTGTATGTTGTATATTTGTTTGCAACCCCCTATTTATGTATCAGTCTGTCTAGATAATGCCGTCACTATCAGTCCGCTCTCTCTCTCTCTCTCTCTCTCTCTCTCTCTCTCTCTCTCTCTCTCTCTCTCTCTCTCTCTCTCTCTCTCTCTCTCTCTCTCCTCTCTCTCTCCATAAACCTTCCTTCCATCAGCTACACCTCCCTCCTCCCTCCCCTCATGCCTCCCAGCCATTCCACTCCTTTTTCTTGCCACGCAGTCTTCCCCCTTTCGTCATCCCTCCCACGTCTCCATTTCCTTCTCTCCGCCCCGATAAATTTCACTCCCCTCTTGCCAACTTTTTCGTTCTGCTTGTCTCGCCAGAACACCTGCTTGCCTGCGCCACCTCAGACTGGTAGGGTGTAGTTCTTGTGGTGTTAATTGTTATTCTTCTTCTCTCTCTCTCTCTCTCTCTCTCTCTCTCTTTTGCCTCCCTCTTTGATGTAATGGTTTCTGTCTGTCGGTCTGTCTCTTTGCTTTCGATTGATATTTCTGCCTTTCTATCTTTCGTTTTGTTGGTCTACTTCCGTGTCGGGCTGTGTGTGTGTGTGTGTGTGTCTGCTTTCCTGTTTTTTTTTTTTTCTGTATGTCTGTCCGTCCGTGTGTTTTTGACAGTCTGTTGGTCTTTTGTAAGTCTCTTTGCTTGTGAGTTTTCTCTCTCTCTCTCTCTCTCTCTCTCTCTCTCTCTCTCTCTCTCTCTCTCTCTCTCTCTCTCTCTCTCTCTCTCTCTCTCTCTCTCTCTCTCTCTCTCTCTCTCTCTCTCTCTCTCTCTCTCTCTCTCTCTCTCTCTCTCTCTCTCTCTCTCTCTCTCTCTCTCTCTCTCTCTCTCTCTTCTTGTTTGTGTATTCTATCACTTGGAACTATTTTTCTGCCTGCTTCTCTCTCTCTCTCTCTCTCTCTCTCTCTCTCTCTCTCTCTCTCTCTCTCTCTCTCTCTCTCTCTCTCTCTCTCTCTCTCTCTCTCTCTCTCTCGAACCATGTATCTCACTTTTCCTATAGCATTTCCCCCTTTCGGCCTCCTGGAATTCCTCGCACTCCCAACGTTCCGAAAGATCCTGCCCTCTTCCCCTATTTTTTTTCTCAAGTGTTATTTTCAGATGTGATTTTTTTTTTTTGTTTTGTTTTTTCCCCGGTGCGATTTGAGGTAATGTATAATGGTAGAGGAGTAATTGGACATGGTGGAGGGAAATTGTTGAGTTTTTTTTTTTTTTTTTCAGGAATTGATATAGTTCGTGAGAGGAAACATTTTTATTCATGCCTGTTTTTCGTGTTTTGCGTGACTTTTTTTTTCAGTTTTGATTAATTTATTCAGTCGTTTCATTGTCATTCATTCTTGTGTGTGTGTGTGTGTGTGTGTGTGTGTGTGTGTGTGTGTGTGTGTGTGTGTTACGAAGGGTTGTTTATCTGCTTGTATGTCAGTCTGTGTGTTCCGCCAATCCATCCACTTCCCCGTCACTCGCCAGCCGTCACCGTGCCTGCGTTCTCGTGTGTGTTGTTCTTAATTACTTTCTACGGGGGCTAAACTCAGTTAACTAGTATTGTGTGTGTTTGTCAGAACCACACAAACAGTGGAATTTTAATTACTGACTCGTGTTTCCAGAGTGCACGTTAGTGTTTGCTGACCGTGTTTGTTCTGTTTCCTCGGTGCTGGTCGTGTTGACTCCCTCATTATCTGATGCACCGCTGCTTGGCTCATGCGTCTCCTGTGTGCAGTGAAGCGCTGTGTTGTCTGGCCTTAGGCGACTAAATGAGAAGACGTGTGTGTGTGTGTGTGTGTGTGTGTGTGTGTGTGTGTGTGTGTGTGTAATAATAATAATAATAATAATAATAATAAACAGTTTATTAATTAGGCAATGTAAAAAAAATACACTGAAAATGTACAGGTGTGTGTGTGTGTGTGTGTGTGTGTGTGTGTGTGTGTGTTTGTGCAGTACTCGTTACATTTTCTTTCTTTTTGTTAATTCATTTACTTTTTTTTCGACTTGATGTTAATATTTGTTATCACGAGATTAATTGAGTTTTGATTTCCGGACATGAAAAGCTTTTATATTTTGAGTGTTGCTGCCAGTAAAGTGATTGTAGGGTATCGTTGTCGCATTTAGCTGTACGTGTAACATGATATTCAATTCAGTGGGGTATTGCATGCGTTTTGAAGTGGTGTGTGTGTGTGTGTGTGTGTGTGTGTGTGTGTGTGTGTGTGTGTGTTTTACGAGCAGTTGTGTTTTTTTCTATCCAAACTGGTCTTTTTTTTCAACAGTAGTATCACATTATTTCGCATCCTCCACCATCCACAGTAAAAGTTTCTGTTAACGTTTTTTTTTTCTTTTTAATGAGTTGGTTGAAAAAAAAATTCAAAACAAAACTTAGCTACACGAGATTTCTTAGATAAAAGCAATATTATTGGTCTATAATATTTGTAAGGATTACTCATAAGAAGTGTGTTGCAAGTGCGGAACGGCTTTGAAACAGTAAAACGAAGCTGTGACTCAATCCACCCACAGCAAGACGCCAGTGTCTTCGCCTGTGTTGTATGATGCCCGCTTTCTTTGAATTCTGTGTTTAGGAATCCTTATTTGTGGTTATCGTGAAACAAAGTATTGACCTTTCAGTGGTATGACGCGTTTTCATATTCACTCTGATTACTATTTTGCGATTTTGTTTATCTTCAAAAACTCATATGAAGATTAAAATCGTGGAGACTCTGGACCATTAATCTTCTGATGTCCATACACCTTTTCTAATGTAAATGATATCTTCTAATCGTATACAAATTTCAAGGTGAAAATGCGTCCCTATACTAAAGAGGTTAAAACCCTGCCTGGACCATGTTCTTGGCATCTCAGTAAAGATTTTGAGTAAGTAACCAATTTGTTTGGGCTTGGATTTCTTGCCTATGGCGAAAATAGCTGTAGAGCCTTCCACGCCGCTTGTTTTATTTGGGATAAACTCCTTTCCTTCTTTATCTACGCTCCCTCACGTAACTCTTTACCATATCTCGCCATTTCATCTCAGTACCGACACGTTTCCGTTGTCTGCGTTGCCACTACGAATTACCGTCATAACTCGTCTTCTCCGTTCTTTCCACACCACACCTTGCATAGTAGCCAAGTTTCGTCCGTCACGATTCTTTTCAGCATTTAGTTCCAATACCAATCTTTCTTCAGATGTTTTTTCTTTGTTGCAGAAGTGAAAATTGAACTCCTGCGGCAACTGCAAACTTACAATATTCCGTAATATTTAATAGTTTTCTTTGGTTAGGAGTGAGCCAAACTCGGTGGAAACTTTTAATGTTTCAGAATACGATTTTATTTGAAGTTGTAATCAGGTAAAATACATTGTTTTCACTAATCATTTCGTTACACAACGAAATATGCGGAATAATTTTCGAACATCAGCTGATGAATGTAATCATTATTTTTCTCTCAAAGTTTTACGGAAAAATATGAAATTCCACACTCGTGTGTCTGCTGCGTAACACAAATGACGCAAGAAAACAGTAAGACATGGCGGTTGAATTCCAAACTTCTAAAAGAGGATGACCAATACTTAGCAATGAAAGCCAGATCATCATTTGAGCGGCCTTGACGGAACCCATACTGCAGATCAGATAGAAGATTGTGGAGTAATACTTATTTAAGAGCTTTTCTGTTGACTTCTTATTCCAGAATACTAATTCGATACCGCTAGGAGGAAAGTCGAGGCAATGTATCTTGCTCCACGAGACAGTCCACATCAAATGTTCACATGGAGGAAAGCAATCCAGCTGCTGCTCGTGACCACGCAATGGAAAGGAAATCAGGGCACACTGTCTCCCAAAGAATTGTGTTAGCTTACCGTTTGTCAGTTGCTCCCCAAGCGGGATGAGCAGCGGCACCAGCACGTTCACTGCCATGCTGCACACCCAGTTGATGCTGCTGCTGCTGAGACTGTCGTTGCCTTTTATACTGCCACGTCTGAAGGAAAGGAAGAAGCAGCATCGTGTTACATCAGACAGATGGTGAATAAATGTTAGGAATAGCTATGTGTAATATGAGTTGGGCTTGAAATGCAGGGTTTTTGTACATCAAGAGTCATATGTTTGTTTCAAATATGTTCTAAGGAATATTCATTACGTCTAGGAATATGTATGTAAAGTTAATTCAGCTAATTATGTTTCCAGTTAATTTTGAGAAATAGATGGAGATATGCTTTTAGCAAACTCAAAGTGGATATTCATACACTCGCGCGGAGGATAGCAACTAATACATAATTGTTTTAGAAAAATGTATTCTCGATTTGTCCCAGTATAAAGACTTAGGCGTACAAATGTATTGAGATTAATTTCTCTTAATTTACTTTATTGTTGAGGCTCTTCACTGTCAGAGACTGTTGCATTCCTGCTGTAACGATCAACACACGGGGAAAGAGAGAGTATGTATTCATATGAAAATGTGGAATCAAACTCAACATATATGTATGAAGAGAAAGGACGAAAAAGGTTCATGCCAAAATTTCATTAGGGGAAAAAAAAAGAAAAGGAGAAAGAAAGGGAAAATGATGCATTACTTCAGCCACAGAGTTAATGGCTTAATTATGTAACCATCAAAACCAGACATCCCTCCATCCTCGCACCCTCCACTCCTTCCAGTCCTTTTCCTCCACTCCCGTGCTGCTTGAAGGGCCCTTTTTGCCTCCCTCCACGTTCCGCTCCCCGTTCTCCTCTGCCTTTCTCCATTGAAGTGTTCATTACGATCGCCCGTCACATATAAGAGGCCACAGCGCCCCTCACCCAACGCGTTCTGGGCCCGTCAAGGCCTAGTGTTTGTTAGATGGTTTTATCTCAGTGTCTCCTCGCCGTCGCCTTGAACGTGATGGTCCAGTGAATGTATATTGTAATGGCGTGGCTACGTGTGTGAATATTCAGAGGAAGCTCGACTACACCTCCCCGGTCTGCATGAATCACGATTTGATGGTACAAAGGGAGAAGCTGTTGCTTTTGTTGCTGTTACTGCTGCTTTAATGCAATGTTTAAATTTGTTTTTAATATTATAATTTGTTCGCTTTCTTTAATTTTTTTCTTATAAGGATCCTTTTTGGCGTGAAACTCAATGGTAAGTGTGTCAAGGTTAGGCTTTATATGACCTTGATGTGTGTATCATTTCAGAATAAGGTAAGGCTTGATGCAGTGTTGGTTGCATTTACAATTATGTTATTTGCATCACTGAAATGGCCTTCAACTCTGGGAAACTGCGAGTATTAATAAAACTGTACATGTATGTGTCCATCACGGGAACCGATTTGAATACTATTTTGTAGAATATAATGCAACACTGGGTTCAATATTTGTGTTACAGTAAATGCAACATTAAATATACTATCTATCTTGTAGTTGATTGACGTAGTGTTTGAGTGATAGCTAGTAGAAATGCGCTTAATTCAAAACTACCAGATATCTATATTAGCTATCCATTTTTCTTCTTATTCTGTACTAGACATCCAAGCAGCTAGATGAAATAGGTACATTAACAATTGCAATACTTTTCTGGAGTAGATTGCCTGGTGGTATCAGCGCAGTGATGTGTCTCTGTTACAGTGGGGAGGAACAACGGTTATTTTTCTTTACCTCACCATGTCAGAACCGTTGTTAGAGGAAGAGTTTTTAGGAACCCTTGGTGGAATCCTGGTATAACGCAGGTTGAGGAGGCGTTGCAGGTGCTGTGTTAAATGCTATTTCGGACAACTTCTTGCGTCGTAATTTTTGTTAATCATTTGTATTGGTGTGTGTGGAGAAGGAACAGAAAATTAATCTTCACAGCGGTACCACGGAACCCGCCCGCCTCGCCTTGTGATCCCTTGTCATGTTTGTTGGTTTCCTGTAGACTGCCCTTCTTGACAACACGAAAGGGACGCGAAAATGAAGTCCACTGACGGTATGTGTATTTAAATGCTGAGCTCTATGACGGGTCGGAAAAGCAGACAGACAGGTAGCCAGGCAGATTTAGATCAGGCAAACAAGCAAATAGACAGGTAGGCAGGCAAGCAAGGAAGCAAACAAACAGGCAGGCCACCACGTTTCCCCCTCTGTTACACAGGTACATTTTGCAGATCTCACATGCCCTGGGAACTCCTCCTATCTCCATCCAATATCCTCTCCTGAAAGATGCTTCGCTTCCGTCAAAATCTACCACTTCAAAGGGGCGCCGTGTGACATGTCGGGAGGAACCAGAGGTGTGGGGATGCACACGAAAAGAGATTGTGAGGAGAGATTTAATAGACAGACATATTGAGGATGTAAAAAAATGTAAGGCGAGAGAGACAGAGAGAAGAAAAATGAGAGGAAAATCAGTAAAGTGGTAAATAAACAAAGCAGATGATAAATAAAAGTATTCTGAAAAGTGATAAAAAAGGGAAAAGCCAAAACGTCAGGTTATCTAATCCTTTGCTTACAAGGAGAGTACAGAATTAATGCTAATGTTTGGCTCATGTCTTCAAAAAGAAAATGATAAGGAAAAACATCTCGCAATTCATTTTTTGTCTTGAATCATTTCTCTTGAAAGTGATCAAGTCATAGGGAGGCGGTGACGTAGTGAATAAGGTGGTGAGCGTGGGATCGGGCAGACGTAGGTTCGAATCCCACCACACACAGCTTTGAAGCTATGCCATTTGTCGAGTGGTTTAAAGTTACCTACATGTCACCTTGATACCCAGGTTCTAGGTAGTTACACCGAAGATGCGCTTGGGTGGTGATATGGGCCCTAATATGGGTACCACTATAAATAAAGTTGCCTGCGCCACTGATACGCGGAAACTGAACAGCGCTTCCCACATATATTCTTTGAGTATGCCTACAGGCGCTGTAGGCCATAATATAAAGAAAAGGAAAGAGGAAATGCAGTGCAGACAGGGACTTCCAGAGCATTACAGTTTTCATTCCATGACACAGAATATGTATCTTTAACTATTCTTACCCTGAAATTTGTATTAACCTCTTCAGTACTGGAACGTATTTTTACCTTGAGGTTTGTGTACGATTAGAAGGTTTTATTAACATTAGGAAGGGTCTATGGAGGTCAGACAATCACTATTTCAGTCCACACATGAGTTTCTGAAGCTGTAG
>NC_059292.1:33886542-33891542 GCF_017591435.1 Portunus trituberculatus | reverse complement strand
CTCTTAGTGAAGAGATTGCTTCCTGCACAAATACCCACTGATTCTGACTGCTGTTAGCATTGCTCGCTATGTAAAGATTCTCTGTCACTTTCAGTGGAGTATTTCAAACAGGCGATGTAATATTCCCTCTGTTCACCGCCATTCTTTAACTCCATTCCTTCCTGCCTTTTCCAAGACACGTCCTCGTTCTCGACCTCGTTTTCTTCTTCGTCTTTGTCCTCTTCCTCATCCTTTACATTGCCCTTCCCCTGTCCTCCCTGTCCTCATCCTCGTCCTCGTCCTCTTCTTCGTCCTTGCCGTAGTCCTATTTCTTGATACCTGTCTCTCCTCTCTTGTACTCTGAACGATCCCTCCTCCTCTTCCTCCTCTTCTACCCAACTTGCCATCGTCAAAGAATGTCCTTGTACTTATTTAGTTCTGTTCCTTTGTTCTCTCTTTTCCTGGTTATTCACGTCTTTCCGTATGCTTCCTTCCCTCCACTATCTCAAACACTGTCTCCCTCTACCATTTCAACTTTTTTTTTTTCTTATACTTTTCGTCTGACACCTGTTCCTTCCCGCCCTTTCCTGCACTCTCTTCTTGGCCTTCTCTTTCAAGATGCCGCCACCCTTCCTTCCTTTCCTGCCCCTTCCTTTCTCTTAACATTTATTTCTTTGTTCCTCTCGACGAGCACACCATCACCCATCATTTTTCTCCGCCGTGCAGAATGGATAGTGCTTCATTTCATGTGTCTCATTTCTCTTCCACATCCACTTGCTCACCTCTCGCCACGCAGTGCATCTTTTCTTTTTCCTTTTCTATTCTTTCTTTTTGTTTTAACTGTATCTTATTTAAAAGAACGGAGGCTAGAATGCATGTCTATCTTTTGCCAGGAAATTTCTCAACGCCAAGGAAATGCTACCACTCACTGACTTCCATTGAGCCACACTGGCGTTACACTAACTGGAATTTGGATTTGGAAGCTTCTAGGTCATTTTCTTTTTACTTCTTCAGGAAAGGGATTACGAAAGCTACTTAATACTGTCAAACCTTTCGGCACCTCATCTCGGGTACATTGAACAGGCTCTTGTGGAAGTAAAAGTAACAGGAGCTTCAAGAGTGTTTCCATGATTAGAGTGATAGACAAACAATGATTTTTTACCATTAATGAAGATAAAGAACATTTTGAATTGCGATTTTTTTAATTGTCTCAATTAGATCACAAAGTTGCTGGTGGCTTATGATAATTCCCCTGGAGGAAAGGTTTCCTCTTATTCCATTCGCCACGTTGGCTAAGGGTGGAATGGCGGGATACCAAATGAAACCACATTTAAACTCGTGGGTCTTACTTATATTCTTCATTAAGTGAACCAGAGAAACGGTATTGAATTGTCAAACACAAAATTAGTGGTTTTCAGTCCCCACCCTACCAATGTTCAGTTTCCATTTTCCTCCATTATTTCTCACATGGTGCTATCGTACTGAGCGTGGATATAGAAAACTTATTAAAAGAACACACTCCCTCCCTTAACCCGTACACTTTCTGCGGTGGAGTGACAGGCACCGGCTTCCGCTCACCATGTTATTTGATGACTCGATTAGCGATTCAGTGTGTGCTTGTTGGTTTCTTCCACATATTTCCGGTACTTGGAATGACTGACTAATGGACGACTTATAGTCAACGGCAGAGTAGCTGCAGGAACTAATAATTTCATTCCTCCTTCCTCCTTGTCCATGATACTGTCCTTTTCCAGATCTCCACTTCTCGTCCTCCTCCTCCTCCTCCTCCTTCTCCTCCTCCTCCTCCTCCTCTATTCTTACTTTTCTCTCCCATTCTCTGACTTGTCCCTCGTGCCCCATCCTGTTCCCTCCTTCTCTGCATCTTACTTTTTCTTCTTTCTTAATCCTCTTCCCGCCACTTTAGTCTTCAAGTACAAGGCCAAGAAATGAATGCATCTCCCCGACAGTCTTTGTAGGACTGCTTGATTTTTATTTACTAAAGTGGTATACTTTTACACGCTTGGTATGGCCATTAAGCGATTGCGCACACAATAATTAGAAAGGTTTGCTGATGCTACTAGAAGAACAACGACAACAACAACAATAACATTGCTGCTGCTGCTGCTGCTGCTGCTGCTGCTGCTATTGTTGCTGTTGTTGTTGTTGTTGTTGTTGTTACTATTGATGGTGTTGTTGCTGTTGTTTTGCTGCTGTTGCTGTTACTGGTGGTTGTGGTGGTGGTGGTAGTGGTGGTGGTGCTTTTTCCTGAACTGGCCACCTCCGCGACCGTAACCGTCATTTCTCACCATTATCATCAGCGCTTCATTGTTGGTCGGACTGACTCACTCTCCCGAGATTCTTTGCCTTGCTCTTACACACACACACACACACACACACACACACACACACACACACACACACACACACACACACACACACACACACACACACACACACACACACACACACACACACACACACACACACACACTTTCCTTATCCATCTTATATTTCTAAAGGGACAGTACTTCTGGTTTTGACTTCTTAAAGCATTTTGTTTAAGAGGGATTTCCTGTCATTTCTTTCCTGTTATGAGAGGAATTTTTGGAAGAGAATGATTACGATACTACAGACTACTGACAGACTGACTGAATGGAAAGAAAATGAATAATTGAATAAGAGAGAGAGAGAGAGAGAGAGAGAGAGAGAGAGAGAGAGAGCGTGTCTGCCACGTGTATTCCTGATTACCCCTTGCAGCTTCCTTAAATTTCTTATGTTATTATGAAAAAAAATAGATGAAAAAAATCATTCAAATCATTATTGAAAAACTAAGTCTCCGTATCCAATCATGATCTGTCTTCAAGCAGTACTCGTGTTATTGATGTTAGCTGAATCCATAGCATGCATTCGTGCTATCCTCGTGTTTTCATCGATTTCTCAATGGATGAAAGGTGTTCCATGTACAGCACCTATTTTCCAAAAACTAGCGCGCAGCTGGACATACGGTGACAGTTGTTCCCTCAGTCAGTGAATGTGTGGAAAAAGTTTGCCGTGATGGCCGCTGTTGTTTGTCACGTGAGAAAAAAAATGCTTATTCCAGAAACACAAGTTTTCATCCAGATAATTAACAGGTGGAACTAAGCAAATAATAGACATATATATATATATATATATATATATATATATATATATATATATATATATATATATATATATATATATATATATATATATATATATATATATATATATATGCATCATTTATTTATTTATTAACAGCAAGCATCATCAGATCATCAAAAGGCAACAGTATGCATCAATGAGGCTTCCTCTTATCAGTGTTCACCAGTTGGCAGTGATGATAGAAACACAAAGTGCCGAGATAGGGAGCTGTAATCGTGTTCTTTCTCTGAATATTATATTGGACTTTTTTTTCCGTGTGTGTGTGTGTGTGTGTGTGTGTGTGTGTGTGTGTGTGTGTGTGTGTGTGTGTGTGTGTGTCTGTGTGTGTGTCTGTGTGTGTGTATGTGTATGTGTATGTGTGTGCGTGTGCGTGTGCGTGTGTATTTCTTGTCATGTGCTATGTACTGGTAACCGTTGACATGATTACCCCAAATAAAGGATTCCTCCCTACCCACGTTTCACACGCGGGAGACAATGGAGGGGATAAATTAACACCAAACCCTCGTCATCGATCACCATTACCGCCTGGAACACGTGAAGGTGAGCAAGACACAGGAAAATAATTTCTGGCATGAAGTTAGAGGAAGATTTTTTTTTTTTTTTTACAAAACTGCTATAGATTACTTTAATCTTTTTAAAGTACTTTAATTATTGTTTACAGTTGCACATCCCTCTTGGTATTTGTAATTATCAACATGTACAGTGTATTTATGCCTTAAAGTTAACATATTCACAATATTCGTTCCAGTAATAGTATATAACCACTGTTAGTACAAGTCTGGGACGCGCTGCATGTCTGTCCGCCACACCTCGCCGGGCCAGGGCAAGGAGCGCCGCCAGCTGCCGTAACGCAGCCTTTCGTTACGAGTTTGAGCAAGTGTCAATATAACTTCATCAGCGCAGTATTTATAAGACCGTCTGCACCAAAAGTTTAGTGAAGTGATTGCGGTGATCCCCACACAGCCTCCCTCCTTCCTCACCTGAACTACTAAAAGACCATCACTAAAAATTATTACTGGCAATATTTCTAAAACATTTTCCCCATTCCCGCTGAGTTAGTACTGTAAAAGTATGACACTATATATTTTATGGGAATACGTAGGTGGAACTTTAATACTGCATGGCCTCAAATACTTTCTGTAGCTTAAATATGCCCCTTGTTTTCTTAATACACCGGAGAGATGACTAAAGATGAGATAATTTCCTGGTACACCGCAGCCTGTGCAGCACAGATGCATGGGAGGTCACCAGGCAATTATCAGGAATTATACAGTTTTGCTCAAACTTCTCGCATCGCTCTATGTCGCCTCGCCTTCCCTCACCTCTTCAAATTATCCTGTGGCGTGCCGGTATTAGGAAAGGTTTGACTCATGGTTGATTTATGTATGTTACCAAGATACATCAATGTGTGTGTGTGTGTGTGTGTGTGTGTGTGTGTGTGTGTGTGTGTGTGTGTGTGTGTGTGTGTTCAGTGAGTGTATGCATGTGCTCGTTGCTTACCTGAATGTTTTATCTTTGTTACCCCCGAATTATTCCTACCCACATTTCATACAGCGAGATTCGGGAATAAAAAAAAAAAAACCACAGAATATCGGCGATATTAACAAAATACACAATTTTACCAACAAAAGCAAGCTTCATGCTTACTTTTTTTTTTATTGAAAAGAAACTAAACAAAGAGGTCATGTACAGTTGTCTCCTTCCTGCAGGGAAAAAGAAAAACAGCATTCAAAATATAGGCGTCCACTTGTCAACCAGTTGAGTCTGCGGCAGGTTCCCTCGGCCGCCCACACACCACGCTCACCGACAGGGTTTGACTTATAATTAACATGTCCTTA
>NC_059292.1:33836542-33879042 GCF_017591435.1 Portunus trituberculatus | reverse complement strand
ACACACACACACACACACACACACACACACACACACACACACTGTAGCTCAGTAGTTAGAGCGCTGGCTTCACAAGCCAGAGGACCGGGGTTCGATTCCCCGGCCGGGTGGAGATATTTGGGTGTGTCTCCTTTCAGGTGTAGCCCCTGTTCACCTAGCAGTGAGTAGGTACGGGATGTAAATCGAGGAGTTGTGACCTTGTTATCCCGGTGTGTGGTGTGTGCCTGGTCTCAGGCCTATCCGAAGATCGGAAATAATGAGCTCTGAGCTCGTTCCGTAGGGTAACGTCAGGCTACTACTACTACTACTACTACTACTACTACTACTACTACTACACACACACACACACACACACACACACACACACACACACACACACACACACACACACACACACACACATACACACACATAGGGAGGCGATTGCCTAGTGGATAAGGTGGTGGGCGTGGGATCGGGTAGACGTCCACGCGTAGGTTCGAATTCTACCACGTACCACCTTGATACTTTGCCATTTGTCGAGTGGTTCAAAGTTATCTACATGTCACTAAGATACCAAAGTTTTAGGTGGTTACAGCAAAGATGCGCTTGGGTGGTGATATGGGCTCTAATATGGGTACCACTATAAATAAAATTAACTGCGCCACTAATGGGTGGAAGCTGAACAGCGCTTCCCATACCTACAGGCGCTATTACCCGCAACATAAACACACACACACACACACACACACACACACACACACACACACACACACACACACACACACACACACACACACACACACACACACACACACACACACACACACACACACACACACACACACACATATATACACATTTTAATTGACATGTATAATGTGAAATTTGGTGATGTCGAAGAATGCGTCTACCTTCAACACAACAGCCAGACTCATCACGTGTGTCGGGACGCAAATTTAATCAAGGCATCCTCGTGAAATTCGCACCGCACGTGAACGAGGTAAAACTCATCAAGTATGGAAGGCCCCACGACGGCAAACCTTCTCTACCTCGTCTTCCAGAGTTAATTAAAGTTTGGCAAACTAATTTGATAATCTCTTCTTATGTGCGTCAAAGGCAGATAGCGGTGATTTTTGCTTTTAAATATAAGAACCAGGAAATAACAATACATTGCTTCGACCGTGCTTACTTTGTGGCGTGTGTATTTAAATTAAAAGGCAGGGGAGGAAAGTGAGTTTGTCGTCGAATAAGTGAATGGGTCTGTTCTTATTTTATTTACATTATTCTATTTTATTTAAATTTTTGTATGTGTCCCTCTAGATATGATAAAACACTTCTCTTCCTTTTAAAAATGAAAGATTCGTAAAGTGCAAATTCTGAGAAATTACTGAACTTATTTTCATATTTCAGTGCATAAAAACATTAATGCAGAGAGAGAGAGAGAGAGAGAGAGAGAGAGAGAGAGAGAGAGAGAGAGAGAGAGAGAGAGAATGTGAGCGTTACTTCATATATGGATGGATAAGACCCCAGTTATTATGCATGCGGAGTTTGCAGTTGCGGGTAGGAAAAATTGACCGAGACGACTTACACCTAACCTCACATAAGCTGATTTGGCACCATGAGGGCTCTGGGAAGAACATACAAGGCAGTATAAGCCCCATGATGAACTCAGGCACCCCTCTGATAATGAAGGGTTCTAATTCCCTATATTCAGCCCACGTGCCATTATGTGTCCTGGGAAACGTGTTCTGGTTGATTAGTTTCCCACATCAGGAGCTGAATTCTGAATCCCACAGGCCAAAGAAACTCTCTCTCTCTCTCTCTCTCTCTCTCTCTCTCTCTCTCTCTCTCTCTCTCTCTCTCTCTCTCTCTCTCTCTCTCTCTCTCTCTCTCTCTCTCTCTCTCTCTCTCTCTCTCTCTCTCTCTCTCTCTCTCTCTCTCTCTCCATCCATATCTTTATTTTTTTTTTCGCTTCTCCGGTGCACACAACTTCCTCAGTGCACGCATTTCACAACCTCTTTGCACAGAACTTACATGCTGTTTGTGCTGACTAACTTACCGAAGCTCATTGCTCCTCCGTCACTTTCGCAGATACACTCTTAAAACACTCCGTTACTCTGATATTCTTTTGCACCTTCTGTCTTTAATGCTTTGAAGAGGGTTTAATCAAGAGAAGTCGAGAACAAAATTATTTGCATGCTATTTAATACTCATCTCCTGCTTCAAGTATGCATGTGTATTTTTCTTAATATTCAACCCACTTTCGCATGTAGAACAGTGTGTGTATGTGTGTGTGTGTGTGTGTGTGTGTGTGTGTGTGTGTGTGTGTGTGTGTGTGTGTGTGTGTGTGTGTGCTGTACAGAAAGTGCCAATATCACTGACATCCTACTTATTAATTCAGTCAAAAAAATTCACATTCATATGTAGTATTGAATTAAAGATGCGAACGCCACATCGCCTCAATAAGTATGAATGAGCAATACCTCTTGTGTGTTCATCTATGCTAATGTGTAATGGAGCCACATTATGGGGAGTGGATTTTTATTTATTCATTTATTTTACCTATTATTATTATTATTATTACTATTATTATTATTATTATTATTATTATTATTATTATTATTATTATTATTATTATTATCATCACTATTATTACCACTATTGTTGTTATTACCATCTTTTATTCATTTAATTTTACCTTTTTATATATTTTGCGGGGAAGAAGGGTTCATTTTTTTCTGTCTAGAATATCCATATGAGAACATTGAAATATATAATCCGTCCATTATCACGTACATTATGGTGAAATGCAGGGGTGTGTTTGTAGTGCTGATATGATTTCATTCACATCGATATTTGTTACTGTTTTTTTAAAGCGCTGTTCACTCATGAATAATGATGAGGACTTCGTTAATTTGTACTATCTGTAACGAGTCAAGATATAAACTACACTTACTGTTGTAGTAATGTACACTCAGTCCTCCAGAACCCTTCCTTAGTGCGTGACTGCAAGGCTAATACTTTACTGAGATAATTTGTAGCACATTTACAGCCTTGGTGAGCTTGCACTGACATGTGAAGTGGATGGGAAAATTACCCATAATCACAAATGCATTCGTAAACTCATTTGCATCCAATCCTGCTGGAAACATCGGAGCATCAGACTGTGATGGCCTGAGTTCAAGCTGCCTGTCAAATTTCATAGTGTTCTTTGTTCTCTGTTTGTTTTACGTGATTATTCGTTATTTAAACTGGCAGAATTTGCTGGTTTTATGGAGAGAGAGTCAATAAAAAAAGAGTAATTAGAATTTTAGGATTTCTTTTCCAGTTTTTCCTTCCTTTTTTGGAAAATTCGAATATGTTTTCATGGTATCATCTTTACCTTCATGATCCTTAATCATCGCTTCTGTTCATAATGATAATGATGATGAAAAGGAGGAGGAGAAGGAGAAGGAGGAGGACAATCTATCTATTTTATCTATATACAGTAACAGGCTGGCAATTCCACAAAGGATGGCCAGACAAGGCACCACACATTCACATGCACTCTTAATCCCGTCGTCCACCAGTGGAGAGAGATCGTCTCGTGATCCAATGCACTACACCCGTAATTAATGACAACAGAAATAATAATGATAATAATGATGATGATGATAATGATAGTAGTACAACAATGATGATGATGATGATGATAAAGATGATGATAATAATAGTTGTAGTAATAATGATAATAATAATAATAATGATAACAATAATAATAATAATAATAATAATAATAATAATAATGATAATAATGATAATAATGACGATGATGATAGTGATGGAATGAGACTCCTTTCAATGCTGCTTTCCAATTTCTATGAGAAATTGATATATGAGGAACATTATTTATATATGAGATAGAGGCAGCAACAATGAGAATGGAAATGGCAGAAAATTCAAGAATTTTATCTTTGCAAACGAGCCTAAAATAATTTTAGCAGGCATTGTTGTAGACATCTCAAGATATTTTATCAATTCTTGATGACACCATGAGCAAAACGCCAGTCAAACCTAACCGTAAATGGAAGCAGGTAACCGACACACGCAATTTAGCGGTAACACTGAAGCGTGCCCTTGTGAGAAAAGCTGACAGATGCTTTCATAAGTATACAGATATCCGAGAAGCGCCTTCAAGGAGAACCGGACGAGCCGCAGCTGTTCCATCCTGCTTGCCTTCCTTGCTAATCTGCAGAACAACTTTTAGCGTAAGGATAAGATTCGCAATTTAAGCTCTGATATCAACGAAAAAACTCCGTAGTTGTTTGGTTAATACTGCTTACCAGGATTCTTTGCGCTGAGACATTGTTCATCTGCTCGTAGCCTTAGTAACGCACACTGCCAGGCGACCACGACGCTTGGATGCAGTGCTGCCCGCTACTAGGAATCATGGAAGTTATTTATTATGTTTTTCCTTGTGACCTTTGGACATATACGGCCTGATGGTGGTTTTTTTTTTATTAGTACTGATATAATTTTTCATCATAATTATTATTCATCATCATCTGCCGGTACTGATCGTGTTTGCTTAGACTTCATACACTGCACGGTACACAATGCTTTTTGCCAATATAGCCTCTTATCCGACAACTTTCTCACCTCTTGGTGGTGGAGTGCCTGGTTGCAGCCACACTTCTCTTGGATCTGGAGTGAGGCGGCTGACGGCTGTCAAGGTTAGTCTTCCCTCCCCTCGATTGGGGGTGGTTTATGAGCGTCTCTGCTTGCTGACTCCCTCTCCCCGACCACCTTGTTAGGCGCGTCTCGTGTGAGAAATGGGGATGGCTTTTCCGTGATACTCAGCATCCTTTAGTGTCATAATGCTCCATCGGAAATACACGAAAATAGCATTAGTCTGGATTTTTACATAAGATGGATTTTTATCATAAGGAAATGGGTATGTAAGATGTTTTATTGTGACATTTAAAAATTATCTCATTCTTCCCCCTATCACAGTATACTTCATTACAAAATAGGTGTCATCCTGTGGTTATGTGCTTAGAAGATCTATTCAATAAACACTCTACAAAAAAAAAAAAAACATGTTAAAACCACTTAGGCGCTCATGACAGACTATCTTGCTCTGAAATCTGAGAGAGGACAGATTTCGAAATGATTATCACGTGGCAGTGTTTCTTCACTTGCGGAGCTAAAGCCTCCGCGGGTGCTGAAATCATTTTCTGGTGATGCTGGAAAATGTTGCGTATATGGCGGTACAATGGTTAAAGGAACGCTAAAGTATAGAAGGGATATTTATTGAAAACAGTGTGACCGTGATAATCTTTGACTTCATTTCAACTGTGTTAATATATGTTTTAATTGTGATGAAGGGAACTGAATTTATCTATTGAAAATGAACAAAACAAAGCAACAGCGTTAAACTTTACGTTCTTCTTATAGTAGTGCTGTAATATAATCTTCGATAGTCAGTGTTATGGAATGCTAGACTGTCTAGATCTGACTACAGGTGTACTGAAGTAAGAAAGAATTACGAAACACAGATATTAGGAAAGAAAAATGTGAAAGTACTTCCCATAAAGCTCTCTCTCTTCTCTTTTTTCTCGCTGTCCTTCTCATTTGTTCGATTTAACTTCCATGTGTATTTTTAGATGGATTTCTTTAGTGATCAGGATTAATCTTGGATTGGATACTCAGCTGAAATACACGTCCAAGTAAAATGAATGACAAAGAAATGACTCGAGAACTTTCTTTTGGTGCTGTTGAAGACTCAAGTGTGTGTGTGTGTGTGTGTGTGTGTGTGTGTGTGTGTGTGTGTGTGTGTGTGTGTGTGTGTGTGTGTGTGTGTGTGTGTGTGTGTGTGTGTGTGTGTATGTATATATATATATATATATATATATATATATATATATATATATATATATATATATATATATATATATATATATATATATATATATATATATATATATATATATATATATATATATGCTCTATGTACCTTTTGAAAATTATTTGTTCCCTGAAATAGTCAGTGTTGGAATAAAGACTTGTGTGGGCACTTATTCATGGTTCCCAGAGGCCACGCCTTGTGCCAGGAACAAAGCGCTGAGGTCGTGTGGTGAGGCTCATAAAGCCGCGGGGTGATGATCACAGCCACACTAGAATTTGATGAGGGAACGTCCCCGTGGTGTTCTCCTTTTTCAACATGGTAGGGAAGGTTTAGGGGACAGTGCCCTGTCCTGGCAGCTGCTGGATGGACAGGGAGCCATTGAGATAACTTGCAACAGCTGCTGGCACTCTTAAGCCTCAATTGTATATGTTAGTAGTTTACTAAGTACAACATATGTATTAATGTAACGGTGAATATTAGAAGACCATGTTCAAACATTCGCCATGAACGATAGGGAGTTGAAATACACTATTTGATCTTCAGAGTGTAAAAGGGAAGCATTTCTCAACTTAGGTCGTTAAGTGTAATGCGATTATAGCTTAAAGAAACAACAACAACGAAACTGTCATTCGATGATGTCAATAAGACTTAGAAAACATCCTTTATTATCAGTGTGCGAGCGGTGAGGTGATATTAGTTTGGCTGGCTCCTTCCTTTGTCTTTTATTCGTATTTAAAATTCCTTAACTCTAATAGAAAAAAAATCACACATCGGCCTAAGCCCCAACGCCCATCCATCTACCTTCATATCGCCTGATTCGTGCCTCGCTGACGCGCTTTGCTTCCTCCAGTACAATTTCACGTGCGTTACCCTTCCCCGCACTGCGGTGGTTGTGCTTTCAAGGTCGTGGTTACCTTGGCGTGCGGCGTTTGGCTTCAGCGTCCCTCTCTGATATTGGGCCCCGCGACACATGTTATCACACAAAACAACATTTTTCAAGTCGTCAGCCTTTCCTGCTTACTGCTGCTGATTTTTCGACGCTTTAACCAGAAAGGGGCTTTGAGCGCTGCGGTTCACTGCAGTTCTTTCTTTCCCCGCGATTCCCTCTGGCTGGGAGGCGCTAAAGTCACAAAGGTTTCATCATCCACATCTATGTTACATAAAATGTTTCAACAAGGGAGGCTGTTTAGATATGAACTTGTTATTCTTTCATATATCTTAATATCAAACAACGAAGTTGTTCCCAATATAAGTAACATTCCCAAAACAAACCGCTGGTACTCTGTACGAAGAATGAAGCTCTTTAAACCCTTCATTAGGTGTTTGTTTAGGTATACGAAAAAAAAGAAAAAAACAATAAGAATATGGAACGTAAAGAAAGGATTAAAATATTGGCTCCTTTAGGAACGATTACAGGAGAGCGAAGCACGGGTCTTTCACAACACCTTAAATTAGAGTACTGAAGGGGTAGCTGTGGGACCTGGTGGTCTTTTGCTGTGGGAATTGGACGAGTGTTAGTGAAAGATGTGTGCCTCACGATGGTACTCGCTTTTATTAGTGTTGGGAATACCCCATCCTGCGTACAGTACCATTGTTGTTGTTGTTGTTGTTGTTGTTGTTGTTATTAGTATGGGTGCTGTTGTTGCTGCTGTTGCTGTGTTTGTTATTGCTGGTGCTGTTGGTTCTGGTGGTGGTGGTGGTGGTGCTGCTGCTACTGTTGCTGCTGCTGCTACTGCTACTGTTACTGCTGCTACTACTGCTACTGTTATTGTTACTGCTGCTGCTACTGCTACTGTTACTGCTGTTGCTACTACTTCCAAGCTGCACATCAAAAAGTTTTATTCTCTTGCCATATTCAACAAAAGGAAATACCTAATTAATATGACAATCTCTATGGAAACAAAATTCATAAAAGAAACGATCTCTTTAAAACCGGTTCGTGTGTCGTTTGTTTGTTAAGCAGCCAGCGTGTTTTAAACAGTGTGTGTCTAGATGCATTGTCTCCATGTGGTTTCTCTTCTTCAGGCTCAGTGGACACGGTATTGAATTTATTGAAAGCGTTTTGCCTCCAACGCCATCAATCTTGAGGTTGTTTATATCCTTTCTGTAACAGGAAGGAGATACTGAGTTCTTAAACTGATACCATTATATCTTACTCTCCCTCATGAATATAGGCAGACTGTAATGTCACGGGGAAATTTAATGTTCATCGTTCAGCACATTGCTGCCTGGTGCTTTGTTCTCAGACGACTTGTCGCTAATGTCGCGTTGCTTCAATCTATTTATTTTTAAGTTATGCGACATTTGTGTTACACTGGAGTGGTATTGAAGGAGGCAACTTGGGGACTGGTAGGCTAAAAGAAGATATTGTCTTGTTAAGCTGGAGGAATATTGTGTGTTGTGATCTCTGCAGTTGTTTCATGGATGTGTTCACAGGTTATACACTTTTTAGTTTTGTTGTAACAATAACTGATATCCTTGTGTTAGTGGATATATATATATATATATATATATATATATATATATATATATATATATATATATATATATATATATATATATATATATATATATATATATATATATATATATATATATATATATATATATATATATATATATATATATATATATATATATATATATATATATATATATATATATATATATATATATATATATATATATATATATATATATATATATAGGTAGGTGCCCTATCTTTTCCTATCTTTTCAAAAGAGGAACGCTAAGACGAAACTTGGAGTTGTTTTCTCACATAAATTTTCCCGCAGACTGACAAATAGATATTTGCTTTACAGTACCGTCTACCTTTGCAGCTTGGTGCTATTGTGCGCATTTCCTGATTCCCGATGTTCATTTTCGTGGTTCAGGATACAAAATTGTTTCTCGTAAAGTGCTGTGGTGGGCGGGTGGGATTTAGATGAAAAAGACGTGTGGGAAACAGGACCAAAAATTGGCCGAACAAGGTAAGGAGCTGACTATGTTTGAGAAGACGAACACTGAGGACAGTAGAGAACGAAGGTTTGGCGAGGACACAGGAAGAAAATATACGGGTCCTTTGTGGTGGAGTGAGGAAAGTAGGTTTAGAAGGACCAGAGAGGAAAAGTTACAACATGATACTGAGTTCTTGAAGAATAGGCCTTATGACAGTGATCAGACTGAATAAGGGATGTGAGAATGTATGTTTGCCTAGCTTTAGTTGATCTTATTGCTGCTGTGATATATATATATATATATATATATATATATATATATATATATATATATATATATATATATATATATATATATATATTTCCTTATAAATATCCCTGTTATCACAAACATCTCATACCTCGCTATCACAACCACTATCTGAAAACTCATCTCTAGAGGGATTATTCTGCCAGCCCAACAGAGCCATCACAACAGTAGCAACATCATACTCGTAACAACATTACCACCAGTCCATCACCACTTCAGCGTCACAACAACACCATCACCATGTGCCGCAGCCACGCCGGCACCATCACCCCGGACCTCCACCTCTGCCACAAACAAGCCAGCGGGAAGAGAACTGGACAAAGTGCAATTGTACGCAATGGAGTGACTGGACTCGAGCTCCTCGGAGACACTCTTCCGGCCCCAGCGTGGATGGAGTGTGCGGCGGAGGGCCCCGTCACCCTTTCACCTTCGGAAGCGGGAGGCGGAAGGATACGTCCTATGGAAAAAGGGAAGATGGAAATGCCTCGGAAATGGAAACTGTGGGGATTTCTGCGTCATCACCTCAACAACTCCAGAAAGGAAAAGAATTCTGCTACTCGGACCTGCAATGGCGCGATGCTTTTGTCTACAAGAAAATATAATCCCATGGGAAGGAAGAAAAAAATGGTTTCTCGTCTTGAGTGTGGTAATGTGAAGATTGTGTTTTGTAGTTGGCCTTTCATTAGTCGTCCTCGTTCGTGAAGAATAACAATTATACATATGAAGATCCTTCACTCAGCACTGATGTGTAGGGCGAAGACTAGCGTTGTGTTTGGTACTGGATAGGGCAGGACACCAGTGGAGAACAACACCAAATATCGCACAAGCCAAGGTTGAACGGCGGGGTTTTGGAGCAAGACTGTGTCGCCGAGATTTGACGCCCCTGATCTCAAAACGCGGCGTTCCGAAGCTTCTCACTGGTGAAAAAGTTTAACAGAGATAAACCCTCGAGCCATTTTCTTTCTTTCCATGTTGTTAGGGTTGGGGAGGCTTAATGTGACAGAAAACGCAGTGAGGGAGCACACAGCAGCGCGGAATCGGTGAAAGGAGATGTGCGTGATCACGGTGTAAAGGAGGAAAGGGCAGGCATCACAGGAATGACAATAACGTCAGTGGGGAGCAGAGGAGAGAGGCAGTACTCAGTGTGGGAGTATGGGGAGACCAGGAAAGAAAGGAAAAACAAGGAAATTGTAATATGTAGACATTAGGAGGAACCGTAAAGTTATTGAAATGAAATAAGGATATATATATATATATATATATATATATATATATATATATATATATATATATATATATATATATATATATATATATATATATATATATATATATATATATATATATATATATATATATATATATATATATGTTTATATATATGTTTATATATATATATATATATATATATATATATATATATATATATATATATATATATATATATATATATATATATATATATATATATATATATATATATATATATATATATATATATATATATATATATATATATATATATATATATATATATATATATATATATATATATATATATATATATATATATATATATATATATATATATATATATATATATATATATATATATATATATATATATATATATATATATATGCGTGTGTATACAATCTTTTACTTTTATTTCGCTATCTCTTTCCTCTTCCTTTCTGCACTCTCGCAATCAGCTTCCTCTTTCCATTAAATTACCTTTCCTGCTCTCGTGTGGCCTTCAATCAGTCCGTTTCTCTTCTTCCTTACTCTAAAATTGCTTCCTTCCCAACCTTTCCAGACTCCTTTACTCCCATCTCATTAACCATTTCTCCTCTTACCACATTTCTTCTGTGCGTGCCCTTTTACGTCCTCTACTCTTTTTTCCCAGAGAGAGAGAGAGAGAGAGAGAGAGAGAGAGAGAGAGAGAGAGAGAGAGAGAATGTTTATTGAAGTACCTATTCTGTTTGCGTGGGGGACAAATCTGTGATGGGTGTGAAAGGATTGGAAGTAAGTAGCAGACGAGGCTTTGTTTCACGTGTGTGTGTTTATGGTTGTTTCTGTTGTTTGTCTTGCTGTTTAGTGGATATCGGTCTTGACGTTCACCGTGTTGGTAGTGATTCTTTTTTCTTGTTCTGAAGTGCGCTAATATAACAGTCAGAAAAGATGTTCTTTCAATTATTCTTGACATATTGTAATTGGCTTAGCTTGTGTGGTGGCTTTTAGCATTCACCACTGCTATTGCTTACATAAGGAAAACAGGCAGTGCATGAGTTGCGAGTACCTCCACCAAAACATTCCTGCTTGTCTCGTCCTCTAGTTCTCCACACACAGACACTCAAACCAGAGTGTGGGATTTATACGCGCACAATGGCACATTTCCTTTTTATAGAGGAAACAAGAACACAAATGTTAAGAATGAAGGTAATTTCCTGTATTAAACTGAGGGATGTGGCGCAGGTAATGGTGAGCCAGAGGCTGTAAGGCAGCATATCCAGCCTTTTGTCTTCCCAATTTTGGCTGACTGCGTCTCGCCCTCTCTTTAAGACCACCAGCAACGCCGGACCGCGCGTCGGAAGCACAGCGCGGGGACACATCAGGTTTAGTGGCAACCTTGGAAGAATTAAACCGTTAGTGTTACTGCCGCAGGACTGTGGAGCGGCGGCCAATTGTTGGAGGGTCACAGGACACCATCGTCTACTCCGGCGAGCACAACACCGGCCGTTGTCCGGGCCGCGAGGGATGGAAAATGTGGTCATGGAAGTGTCGCCCTTTATTAGTACCGTTACTCTCTCTCTCTCTCTCTCTCTCTCCATTGGTAAAAGTGTATATTCTACAAATTAACAACAGAACACAAACTCAGTCTTCCGAAGAAGTGATTTGAATTTTTCTTTCACTTAATAGTTTCACATAATTCTTCCAAGCGCGTGCAATAATGGAAAGAATTAAAAGAATATAGTGAACACACACACACACACACACACACACACACACACACACACACACACACACACACACACACACACACAGAGAGAGAGAGAGAGAGAGAGAGAGAGAGAGAGAGAGAGAGAGAGAGAGAGAGACTTGGCAAGAGAAAAGTTAGTAGACATGCATGGAAACATATGGCTTGACAGTTGCATAAATGTCTCTTGGGCGCTCGTGTGTGTGTGTGTGTGTGTGTGTGTGTGTGTGTGTGTGTGTGTGTGTGTGTATTTGTGTGTGTGTGTGTATTTGTGTGTGTGTGTGTGTGTGTGTGTGTGTGTGTGTGTGTGTGTGTGTGTGTGTGTGTGTGTAATTCACTGTTTGATCTGCTGCAGTCTCTGACGAGACAGCCAGACGTTACCCTACGGAACGAGCTCAGAGCTCATTATTTCCGATCTTCGGATAGGCCTGAGACCAGGCACACACCACACACCGGGACAACAAGGTCACAACTCCTCGATTTACATCCCGTACCTACTCACTGCTAGGTGAACAGGGGCTACACGTCAAAGGAGACACACCCAAATATCTCCACCCGGTCGGGGAATCGAACCCCGGTCCTCTGGCTTGTGAAGCCAGCGCTCTAACCACTGAGCTACCGGGCCGTGTGTGTGTGTGTGTGTGTGTGTGTGTGTGTGTGTGTGTAATTCACCTCGGTTGCCCGCTGGTCACCCAGCCAGTCTTCCCCATTACGGAGCGAGTTCAGAGCTCATAGACCGATATTCGGGTAGGACTGAGACCACATCACACAACACACACCGCTTGTGTGTGTACTTGTCCGTGTGTGTGAGCGCCCGTGCCTTCTCAATACTATTCCTTTCGAGATAGTCACCAAAGTTGCACTGCAAAGCACCACAAATCCTCTCCGTAAAACTCTGTCATGTCTTTACTGACCAGTCCATATCATTATTACCTTTATCGCACCACTTTATGAAGCTTTTTGCTAATTCCTGAATATAAGAAATAGAGGAAAACAGAAAGGTGTTACAAATACAGCCATTTGTATATTCATAGCCATTAACTTCTGCATTAGCGGTCCGAGAGGCTTGATATTACAACGATGAGGGAACAAATTGTTATAGTGAAGAGCTATATCATATTCGACAGTGTATGTGTGATGTGTAGGAACATGATCAAATTTACAATACATTTCAGTTAGCGCACATTAAATTTTTGAATATGAACCTGCCGCCAGATACCAGCAAAGGAATATGAATTTTATTTCCTGATAGAGGTGACAAGCCTCCAGGATTCACACTACGTTGATTCCATCTCTGACCGCGCCGCTCCGTCCCCACCTACACCTATATTTTCATAGGGGCCTCATGGGACACTTGTATCGTAATAAACATCAGCTGGTCCAAGCTCTTATATAGATCGCCTCGCCACGCCCAGGTCACAAGCTCACTTTTGCCAATACGAATGAAATGTGTAAACTGCCGACCCTTCCTCCTCTCCATCTCTACTCCAGTTTGCTTTACGGGAGGTGAGTCTCGATGAGGCGCCGCCTGCTCCACAGTGAGTTCTGGCATCAGGCAGCATTCCAGCTGCGTTATGCCGTAAGGACGTCGGGTTCACGGTGGTGAATGGGTCCAGTAACACTGTAGTTTCCTGAAAATTCGCTCGCTAGATGTTCTTGGTCACTTTTCCCTGAAAGTCACTCACTTCTCTATGAACAGACGTATCTCGGAACGTAAGTCACGGACTGCACATATCCGTACATGCTATATAGTGCTAAAAATGTTACAGTTCAATTTCAACTCGGGGATCAAAGCCCGCCAAGAGCTTCACGCTACGTCCTGAAGCTCTCAGCACTTGATACATACAAGCATTGCTGCCGAGTCCTCCACCTTATCATGTGCCGCGGTATTGTCTTTTTTTTCTCTCTTTTTGGAAAGTGTAGATCCAAGGTAGACAGTGCATGCCGTCCTGGACAAGCATACCTACCGGCCATTCATTAGGCCACGCAAAGACACTGATTCAACACAAATGGGACTAATGGTTTTCTTCCTCAGCAGAAGTGACAAGTGAACGTTTTAAAAGTGTAAAAGAGTGTTGGGGGAGATGTGTGATATATGGTGATATGCATCCTAGAACGTTGTTCGCGACTTGAACCTCAGACACCGTTATGAATAATCACGATTGTACATTCATTACACCTGACACTAATTTACGTGAGTATCTCTCGAGTCACAAGTAAGTTTTCTTTCCAAGTCTGGATTCTTGCGTCTAGTAAGGAAAGCTCTTGCTTCCTCACGTATTACTGGCAAAAACTGTTACTAATCCTAGTTCCAGCGGATAACATTCCAGCGCAAGTCTTATTTTGTATATATATATATATATATTTTTCTCTCTCTCTCTCTCTCTCTCTCTCTCTCTCTCTCTCTCTCTCTCTCTCTCTCTCTCTCTCTCTCTCTCTCTCTCTCTCTCTCTCTCTCTCTCTCTCTCTCTCTCTCTCTCTCTCTCTCTCTCTCTCTCTCTCTCTCTCTCTCTCTCTCTCTCTCTCTCTCTCTCTCTCTCTCTCTCTCTCTCTCTCTCTCTCTCTCTCTCTCTCTCTCTCTCTCTCTCTCTCTCTCTCTCTCTCTCTCTCTCTCTCTCTCTCTCTCTGTGTGTGTGTGTGTGTGTGTGTGTGTGTGAGAGAGAGAGAGAGAGAGAGAGAGAGAGAGAGAGAGAGAGAGAGAGAGAGAGAGAGAGAGAGAGAGAGAGAGAGAGAGAGAGAGAGAGAGAGAGAGAGAGAGAGAGAGAGAGAGAGAGAGAGAGAGAGAGAGTTTCAAAGTATTCAATGCCAAATACGCAGTTAATGAGCAAAATGATACCAAGTTCTTAAGTATTCGTGGTAACAATTGTGTTTCATTCTTACGTTAATAATGCGGAACGTCAAGTGAATGTTTGTGGCTGCCAACATTATTGACGTGCCATCTCTTTTCCACACTGTGGTGGAGCTGGCGGAGTGTGGTGGAGCAAGTGGTGTGTGGTCGACCATGGAGTTTGGTGGACTTAATTTGGAAACACCAGCTTCAGCAAAAACCTCCGCGTGTTGAGAGGGACAACTTCCTTCTTGCTGTGGTTTTCATTGTCTGGGAAGCTCCTGGAGGCGTTGTGAAGGTTAACTTTGATTTGGTCTGCGTGATGTTGCGCCTAACTTTCTGTGTTTCAAGGGGAAGAGGAGCAGCACGAAGTAGGAATAGCATCAGCAGTGATTTGAGATGAGTTGTTTGTGGATATGCATTGATCGTGGAAGGTGTCGTACTGTTCTAGAATGGGTGAAGAGATGTTATAGGTGGATTAAATGTTATTCGCTGCAATGGTGGATTGTGGATGATAGATGAGCTTCAGTTAAATAAGTAGTCTTCAGTTTGGTGACACTGAGCGAAGGAATAATGTATGATATGGAAAGATATGCACTCGCGGTCTTGGTTTTGCAACACAGCCAGCCATTGTCGTACGGAAAGAACTCAGAGCCCTTAGTGACCGACCTTTGGGTAACATAGCTTATTCATGCTAGTGTGTGTGTGTGTGTGTGTGTGTGTGTGTGTGTGTGTGTGTGTTGCAACCCGGCGGGCAGGAGAGTTAATGTGGACAGCAGTGGATGTTGCTGGAGGCGACACAATGCGGAAGCTGCTAATTGGATGCAGCTCAAGTGGTCGGCGAGGGTCAGGGAGTGGGCGCCGCGGGAAAATGGGTGCAGCTTGGCAGTGTTTGTTATGGTAGGTGTTATGAAGCGGTGGCAGTCAGATTCACACTATTATTACAACTCGGCCTTAATCGCTATTCTGGCCCGGGATAGCGCCAACCTATAACCTCCCTGACACTGTTCGCTATCCATTTATTTTGCACTTAGCGAATGGCTTACAGGACCAGTGGACGATTCCTTCCTCACGCCTGGTCACTTTACTTTGTTTCTCTTTCCACTTCGCATTAGGGGCCATCTCGTTTACTTGTCAATGGTAACAAGGCACAAAACACTGACGGTCGTGTTTGCATTGATTCATGCTAAGCGAAGGAGCGTTAAGAATTTTATTAATATTGTTCGAGAAACTTGGGTCTATTTTTTTTTGTGACTACATCAGTTCTACCTTCTAGAGGCAAACATAGGCCACAATCACGTCTTGTTGAAACTCAAGTTAGTGTTCTGCAAAGGCATAACAGTAAAGGTAGCTTAAGATTAACATCTCTTTGTTGAATAATTTAGTTAATCTTTTTTTTTTTTTATTCATACCTTGTGGGGTTTTCACGGGAATGTATAGGGTAAGGGAGATACTTTATGTGGTACCTCCTATCTGAAAGCCCACCCGCTAGGAAACCATTGCCCGGAGTGAGGAAGCCCAACCTACACTCGGACCGTGGACAGGATTCGAACCCGTGCGCTTGGAGACCCCTCGGACCCCAAAGCACGCATGGTTCCACTGTACCACGGCTGCGGAACACACAAATCCCTTGCTGTTTGTAAAGTTAATCTCAAAGGGAAATAAACTTTGCACTGGAACCATGGAAGACAAAGAGGGAAGGAGTGAAATGCGGCTAATAAGGAATGAATGGTGGAGACAAGACAGGAAAAGAGAGAACCACGTGAAAAAAAAGTTGAAAAAAAAGAACCGAGAAGAGTGTGTATGAAAAAAAAAGATAAACCAAGACCAGACAGAAATATCATATCACCTTTCATCACACATAAAGAACGACACTGTGTGTGTGTGTGTGTGTGTGTCGTTCTTTATATGTGATGAAAGATAATATAGTATTTCTGTCTGGTCTCGCTTTATCATATTTTTTTTCATACACACTCTTCTCTGTTCTTTTTTTCACGTGGTTCTCTCTTCTCCTGTTTTGTCTCCACCATTCATTCCTTATTCGCCGCATTTCACTCCATCCATCCTTGTCTACCATGGTTCCAGTGCAAAGTTTATTTCCCTTTGAGATTAACTTTACAAACAGCAAGGAATTTGTGTGTTCGTCAGGTCCCAAGCAGGCATTATACACATCCAGTGTGAGGAAGAGGGCTGGGAATAAAAGCAAGGATTAGAGGAGGGTTGCTGCGAGAACCACATATAAGAGGGCGAAGCGTTATAGGAAGCAACGAGGGGGAAACACTGAGTAGTTTATTATACTGCATAAGATACCCAGGTGTGGAATTATGGTATGAGATGTTCCGTGGTTGGTAAGGAGCCCCACAGACTGTTACGGCTTGGTAAAAGATGCATTATTGCCTTAAACTTGTCCCGTTCTCTCTCTCTCTCTCTCTCTCTCTCTCTCTCTCTCTCTCTCTCTCTCTCTCTCTCTCTCTCTCTCTCTCTCTCTCTCTCTCTCTCTCTCTCTCTCTCTCTCTCTCTCTCTCTCTCTCTCTCTCTCTCTCTCTCTCTCTCCAGTTCGCATAAGGGACTTTGATGAATTGAGAAATACGAAAGATAATTACGATATCAAAATTGCCAGTCATTAATCTATTTCCAGCTGATAACTGGAGTGAGGTGATGTCTAGGAAGACCGCATGTCCTTGTGTCGTTATTGATAAAATTACATGTAGCTGGCGTGTTTACAGGGAACTGAAAATAACCTCGGTAGATGTTTCCAGTCATTGATGTAGTTAGACGACCATTTATAAAAGAATACAAGTGAAGCAATTGATAACATTATATTAGCTGAACCTGGTGAGGAGAGATAAATCTATTCACGTGTTGGGTATTTGGCTATAATGAAAAACGCCAATAATGATCACGTTGATGATTATTTATTCTGGTTTTCATCGACACTACTTACAAAGACTATTGTAAACTTTTTTCATGAAGTTGAATGCAAAAAAAAAAAATAATAATAATGAATAATCTATGACTGCAAGTTTGAAATGTAATGGGATTGTCCAATACTATTTCGGAAATGAACTCACACTTTTTTATGATTTAAGAACACATTAAATTTTATGCCACGCTATTCCTGGTAGGGAAATGTTGGCAAAGGTTATTTTCTCCTGCGTTGTGATTGCAATTTGCAAAGCAACGCGCTCCGGTAGAGGACAAAGTTTTTTTTTTTTTATCTAATCTTTTCTATCGGTGTTCAATTTTTGAATTTATATTATCTGTAATCATATCATTTAGTAATATTTCTTCACCTGTGAAGAGAAATGGTGTGCAGATTAAGTGACGTCCCAGAGACACTGTGCTAGATGAGGGGAACAGACGAGCAGCAACCATTGGATTAGTGATGGAGGGATACTGGTAGGAACGTCGGCAGGAAGAGACAGGAGAAACCATTATATCACGAGACAGAGAAATACAGAATAGACTTTGATGGGAAGGGTTGATATGCTGGAGAGAGAGAGAGAGAGAGAGAGAGAGAGAGAGAGAGAGAGAGAGAGAGAGAGAGAGAGAGAGAGAGAGAGAGAGAGAGAGAGAGAGAGAGAGAGAGAGAGAGAGAGAGAGAGAGAGATTGTAATTTTCTCTTGAACGTGAGTAAAGAAGAATAAGAAGGAAAGTGATATCGAAAAAAATACAAATGTATGATAGAAAAGGAAGTAGAAGTCAGTCTGCATTAGTGGTACAATATTTTCCTATCTACAACAACACTCTGCGTCGTCTTGTATTTTGCAACAACCTTCTTTCCCTCGTTTTATTTTCTTCAAAGAACATAGAAATAGACTAATATTTTTCTTGTTTCTCAACGTACCACTTGTTGTCTCTTGGTAATACTTAAGTAATACTTGATTACTCGAATATATATATATATATATATATATATATATATATATATATATATATATATATATATATATATATATATATATATATATATATATATATATATATATATATATATATATATATATATATATATATATATATATATATATATATATATATATATATATATATATATATATATATATATATATATATATATATATATATATACACATATATATATATATATATATATATATATATATATATATATATATATATATATATATATATATATATATATATATATATATATATATATATATATATATATATATATATATATATATATATATATATATATATATATATATATATATATATATATATATATATATATATATATATATATATATATATATATATATATATATATATATATATATATATATATATATATATATATATATATATATATATATATATATATATATATATATATATATATATATATATATATATATATATATATATATATATATATATATATATATATATATATATATATATATATATATATATATATATATATATATATATATATATATATATATATATATATATATATATATATATATATATATATATATATATATATATATATATATATATATATATATATATATATATATATATATATATATATATATATATATATATATATATATATATATATATATATATATATATATATATATATATATATATATATATATATATATATATATATATATATATATATATATATATATATATATATATATATATATATATATATATATATATATATATATATATATATATATATATATATATATATATATATATATATATATATATATATATATATATATATATATATATATATATATATATATATATATATATATATATATATATATATATATATATATATATATATATATATATATATATAATAATAATAATAACATACAAACTGAACCACAGCCCGGCAGTTTCTTGGGCATCGTCCAAAAAACCTTCCTTTCCTTTCTGGGCTATATCACTGCCTCCGTCTAACCCCCTTCCACCCACTTCCACACCGGCAACATCCACATACCAGTAAAGAATTGTTCCTTCAAGATGTCAGAATCATCCATGAATTTCCCAAAATCAATAACTGAGCGGCATATTTGTGTTTAATATGTTTCTGTCTTGGTCTGTGAGGGAATTACTCTCCTCTTGTGATAACTGTATGCAAGACACGCTCATCTCTTCAAGTGTAGATCACTATCCATGAGTAACGTGTAGATAGCCCTTTGGCATAAATGTTAGAAGCGCGCTCTCTCTCACACACACACACACACACACACACACACACACACACACACACACACACACACACACACACACACACACACACACACACACACACACACACACACACAGCCCGGTAGCTCAGTGGTTAGAGCGCTGGCTTCACAAGCCAGATGACCGGGGTTCGATTCCCCGGCCGGGTGGAGATATTTGGGTGTCTCTCCTTTGACGTGTAGCCCCTGTTCACCTAGCAGTGAGTAGGTACGGGATGTAAATCGAGGAGTTGTGACCTTGTTGTCCCGGTGTGTGTTGTGTGCCTGGTCTCAGACCTATCCCAAGATCGGAAATAATGAGCTCTGAGCTCGTTCCGTAGGGTAACGTCTGGCTGTCTCTTCAGGGACTGCAGCAGATCAAACAGTGAATTACACAAAGATAGCCAAAATCACAGGCATCCTTTGGTCCCCATTACTAGCCACGGAAAAATCACTGCATTCTTTAGTTCCCCCGTTGGTATCCACTGAATCACTCATTTTTTGGGTCCCTCTTGGTATCCACACGATCACTGGCATCCTTAATCATGGTACAATAACTTTTTGATAGGTAGACGCACGAGAACATTATTGGAACCACCAGCTGACTCAGTGACGTCATCCGGTCGTGTAAACAACTCCATATCAGCGAGTGAGTGTACACGTGTGGCAGAATTTGATCTTGTATTGTATGTTTCATGTGCCTTAATATTAATTTCTTATTGTTAGTATGGGCAAAGCTAGACCTTGTGCAGTGTATGGATGCACGCCTGCCAAGTCTAGTAATTTTAAATATTATAAATTCCGCAAGAACAAGACCATCGCAAGACAGTGGCTCCAAAAATGCTATCGTGCTGACACAGTAAACGTAAATAATGCCGTGATTTGTGAGCAACATTTTAGTTCCGCCCAAATTAAGCGCAATTTGAAATATGAGTTATTAGGTTCCCCAGTTCCAAGGAGTTGGAGGGATCTAAAACTGAGGCAGTCCCTGATCAAAATCTGCCATTTCGTGGACACGATAATGGAAGTGGCCTTTCTGCAGAAAATACAGGTAAGGAAACTTAGATTTACTGGCTAAATCTGATCAGTTTCAACACTCCAAATTAGAAATTGTATAATCTGCTTATGCCTAATGAACGAAATTAGTTCTACTAGTAGCCTAGACCTAGTCCATAATTTACAGGCTATGCCAGCCTTACAGGCTACTGACTGTACCATGGTACAATAACTTTTTTGATGTCTCTCATTATTGTACCATGGGTTTACACCCAAGAATAAAGTACCTATATGAAGTGTGAATAGTTTAGGGCCGATGCAAGCTAAAGGAATGGATTGCCACGTTTAAATAGCGGTATGCACTCACGGTCCATTCATATTACATGCATTTCAATGGCTTACGGTCCCCACTAAAATGCATTTAGTATGTGACAGCACTGTAAACAGAGCGTGACCGTCCCTGTATAGTGTGGATCGCCTTTAGACTCATACGTGCATTAGCCTTTAGCCTCTTGTAGTTTTATATGTAGAGAGAACAGTGAGGTGCTGAGGAAGACGACGAAGGTACATGAAGGCGAAGAGGATCAGAGGAAATCAATGTGCATTATGCAATTATGCATAATGTATATGGCTTGAAAAATCCACTAACAATGTTTTTGAGCCACATCTACTAGGCTATCTGACATGTCTTTATCCGTACAATATCTTGTCTATCGCTATGAAATATCATCAACATTCAATCACTAATGTGTATCATATTTAATTTTCAACTGCATAACTAATTCATAATAATAATAATAATAATAATTCATGATTTATTGAGTAGCAGACTATCGCGATCAGAGCTGGCTAGGCGAGTGGATGACGTCACAGAAATAGCGTTTCAGAAGACTTACCAGTAGGGCTGTGAGTTCAAGACTTGTGCGTCTACCTGTCTCTCGTTATTGTACCATGTCCTTAATAGCCAGGGAATCACAAGGATCCTTTCGTTTTCTTCTTGGTAGCCATCAAAACATAGGCATCCCTTGATAACCACAAATTCACGAACATCCTTTGGTCCCCCGTTGGTAGCCACCCACTGGCATTCTTTGGTCTTCCCCTTAATAGCCACAAAATTGTTGGCTTCATTTGGTCCCCCTGGTAGCCACACGAACACTGTCATCTTTTGGTTCCCCCTTGGTAGCCATCCGATCACTGTCATCCTTTGGTCCCCCCTTGGTAGCCACCCGATCACTGTCATCCTTTGGTCCCCCCTTGGTAGCCACCCGATCACTGTCATCCTTTGGTCCCCCCTTGGTAGCCACCCGATCACTGTCATCTTTTGGTCCCCCCTTGGTAGCCACCCGATCACTGTCATCCTTTGGTAGCCACCCGATCACTGTCATCTTTGGTCCCCCCTTGGTAGCCACCCGATCACTGTCATCCTTTGGTAGCCACCCGATCTCTGTCATCCTTTGGTCCCCCCTTGGTAGCCACCCGATCACTGTCATCCTTTGGTCCCCCCTTGGTAGCCACCCGATCACTGTCATCACTGTCCTTTGGTCCCCTTGGTAGCCACCCGATCACTGTCATCTTTTGGTCCCCCCTTGGTAGCCACCCGATCACTGTCATCCTTTGGTCCCCCCTTGGTAGCCACCCGATCACTGTCATCCTTTGGTAGCCACCCGATCACTGTCATCCTTTGGTCCCCCCTTGGTAGCCACCCGATCACTGTCATCCTTTGGTCCCCTCTTGGTAGCCACACGAACACTGTCATCCTTTGGTCCCTCCGATCACTGTTATCCACTTCCTCTCTGCCTTGGTAGCCACAAACGATGCCTATGTTTTTTTTGTGGATACCAAGGGAAGCCAGTGATAGTGGTGCTTCCAAGGGCGGACCAAAGGATGTTTTTCCAATCAAAAGTTAAAGTAATATTTGTATATCTACGAAAAAAATAGATAATAATAAGTGTAATAATAACGTGTCTGTAGCAGCGCTAACATGTCTCAAGGTTGTGTGTTTCATGATTTAGGGGTGCATCGAGTTACTCAGCTTAACTTTAGAAAAAAAAAAAACTAAGTTACTGTGTGTAGAAAAAAAAAAAACTAAGTTACTGTGTGTAAATTTTCCAATTCGTGGTTGAGGCAAAATACGATTATATGCTTATTTATTGAAAGATAAGAAGAAAAAAACAGGCATTTTGTACGTTTATGTATATTTTCATGGAAATATGATTTAGATTTGAAAAATGAATGATGCTGACAAGCAGGAAGTAATTCTTCTGATTACTGGTATGAAAATGTTGCGGGATTTTATTTTGCTGGAAGCGGAAAGGAAGAGAGCGCGTTATTATATTCCAAGCTGTGAGTGCCAGTAAAAGGTGCCGGCTTAATTACGCCACGCGGGCTTGGCTCCTGCACCTCCTGTATCGCGGCATTAGCAGAGAGAGAGAGAGAGAGAGAGAGAGAGAGAGAGAGAGAGAGAAATTATTATTGATTTATTGACCTTTTTTTGTTATTCACAAACACAGTACATCCAATAATAAAAAAAAATGTATACAGTAGAACAGTATTACAAATGAAATACGGGTACACTAACAACAATTTTATCCAGGTGACACATTTTTCACTTACTTCATCATTCTCCCTCTATCAATCAATAAAACACTTTGAAATAAACTTATAATCGCAAATAAAAATACTCAATTAGATACTAGATACTAATTGCATGCTTAAAAGTCCTTAAAATCTTCATCCACCAATTAAAAAAAGTTTAAAGCCAAATGCATCCAAATCACAACTCTGAACGCTTGCACAGTTAAAAACATAAATGTTACAACCTTAAAAACTTCCTAAAATATCTAAATATCAAACATCATCTACAATACACTCTCAATGTGTCGTGTACATAACCACATAAACCTTTGACTTTGCCTCTTTCCATTAAAGTACAAAAACTGCTAATATCTAATATATTATGCCTGGCTCTGCATTCCTTAGACAGAAAACAATCTAAGAGAACATGAGACTCATCCTGTACTGATTGCTCGTCACATGAACACAGCCGCTGTTCAACCGGTGTTCCATTCCTCATGCTTGTCTCGTTTTTCACATCATGAGACATTAGACGTATCCTGGTTAGTGTGTGTCTTTTGAAGTTCGAAATGAACTCGGTGCTTATGTAAACTGGATGTACAGATAATTGTAGGTTGATTATTGTTCCGTACATCATACATTAACCATGTTAATGGTTTCTCTCTAACTCTCCTCTTGACTTCGTCTAGTGGGTTAACACTATATTGGTACCTTAGTGCTTGTCCCCATAAACCTGTATCCCGCAGTATCAGACTCCCTGCAAAGTAAAAAAAAAAAAAAAACAATATGGAATGTTTCCTCGTTATTCAGCGTTCTTGGCTGCTTTCCTAGAAACTTTTGTGTCCTGGCTATTACATCTTGTACCGGCTGTATACCAGATTCATTAAAACACAAGTCAGGGCTAGTGTTTGTACTTCCTTACACGTAACAAACATTTCACACCTCTGTTATAATGAGTTATCAGCGTTTTAGGATGATTAAGCCATGTTGTCTTCTTCTGTTCCGCGAATCACAAGAAATTTAATTTTCTTTTTCATTTAGTATCATTCCATATTCTTGACAGTAATCAAACACTACGTTAAGTTTTCTTATGCACATTTCTCTTGATGTTGCCAGTATCACCATGACATCCATCAGGAGTAAAACATATAGCACTCCCAGAAATCCATCCTTGCCTACATTGTGCTTAATCATTCTGATCGCTACGTCTATGTGCAGAGTGAATAGTAGGCAACTCGATACAGCCATTTGACGTATTCTTACCGTGGCATATACCGTAGTTGACAGTAACACATTCCTCAGGCAAGCATACATGGCTCGTATTGCGTGTAATATTATTTTGCCACACCCTCGTGACTTCAAAACCTTGAGTAATTTCACACACAGCGCTCTGTCGTATGCCTTACTGAAATTATGAACAACATATATAATTGTTCTCTCTTAAAGTTAGTAAGGTCACTTAGTAATCTCAAAGTCATTACCTGTTCCAAACATTCGCACCCCTGCACGGCCCCTGCCTGACACTTGTCTATATTGAGGGGGAAGAATAATACTTTCTCTCTTCCAAAAGAGAGGAACTATTTTTTCTGCCAGATAGTGTTATACGAATTTGCATTGACTCAATAACTCCTTTGAATAATAATTGACATGTAGTAAAATATGTATTGGAATCTCTCTCTCTCTCTCTCTCTCTCTCTCTCTCTCTCTCTCTCTCTCTCTCTCTCTCTCTCTCTCTCTCTCTCTCTCTCTCTCTCTCTCTCTCTCTCTCTCTCTCTCTCTCTCTCTCTCTCTCTCTCTCTCTCTCTCTCTCTCTCTCTCTCTCTCTCTCTCTCTCTCTCTCTCTCTCTCTCTCTCTCTCTCTCTCTCTCTCTCTCTCTCTCTCTCTCTCTCTCTCTCTCTCTCTCTCTCTCTGCAGTGGTTTTATATAGGAGCATTGTCATATGATGTATACTGTTTAATATAGTTCTCGATTCTTGAGCATGCCCTCCCCGTCCCTGCACCTCCTGTCATGTGCTTTTTCTAATCTTACGTATTGATTTTTACTTGACATGCTAGAGAGAGAGAGAGAGAGAGAGAGAGAGAGAGAGAGATGCATATCAGGCATACAGACATGAGAGAGGACGTTCCTCACGAATAGTTGAACATGAAAGAACAAGCCAAAAATAAATAGAAAAAAACAAAAAACTCAGAGATGAAGGGTAGGAAAAAAGTCCATGATAACAGAAAGGATGGTAAAAAAAAAGAGGTGGAAAAGAAGGAAGGAAATGGAAGAAAGAGAAGCAATGAAGAGGAAGGGGAGACAAGAGGAAAGAGGATATGGCTCACTAAATTTCAAAGGAAAATAACAGAGAGAGAGAGAGAGAGAGAGAGAGAGAGAGAGAGAAGAGAGAGAGAGAGAGAGAGAGAGAGAGAGAGAGAGAGAGAGAGAGAGAGAGAGAGAGAGAGAGAGAGAGAGAGAGAGAGAGAGAGAGAGAGAGAGAGAGAGAGAGAGAGAGAGAGAGAGAGAGAGAGAGAGAGAGAGAGAGAGAGAGAGAGAGAGAGAGAAATAGTTTCTTTTTAAAAAAAGTATAAATGGTGAAATGAATGAATATTAATCAGATGGTAATGAATGGAAATTGAATACGCCTTTTTTTCTCTCTCGATTTAGCGTTTAAACGACGAAAGAATTCTGCATGTGAGTAACTGAAGTGTGGTTTACCCGACCAATATATCCTGTTGTTTCGACATCTCATTTTCTATACCTGTGACTTGTTTCATCCTTATTATCACGTGGTTGTTCCCGCGGAGCCCCACGCTAGTCAATGTTCACAAACACACCACCAAGGCATGTCACGCTCTTCCCTTCAACGACCGAGAAGGAATACAAAGCCTCACTCATCAGCATGATTTTTTTTTTGCTTACTTTCTACTTGATGAGGGAGCATGAAAAACACTGCAATGTCTGCCTGTCAAGAAGGCTGAACTCATCTCTACTTTTACTTATTCATCATTCAACAAGACTGGCTACTCTCTTCTCATCGTCTACATTAGAGGTTCATTGTGAAAGCAGCGATTCTTACATTCATACTATTCATTACAGGATACTGACTCCTCACTTCATAGACCGCATCAAATCTAGACCAGAAGGTTGATGCTGTGTTCATCTCTGTAGTCGTTAAGCCTTCTGTACATCTCCAACTCTCGCACCAACATCATAAGATCTTTTGGCTACAAGGACTCGCAAAATGTTAGTTCTTAGTGTAATATATCTAAAGAAGGGCCAAAGAACTCCCGGAATCACGGAAAAAGGTACTACATGGCGGTAATACGGAAAGACGAAACTTGCTGCCGAAAGAGTTCTGAAACTATGTTGTAGGAATAAAAGTTTCGCGAGCAAAAGCAAACACCGCTTGTAAGAACCAACCTTAATACAACACGTAATGTGCAAGCCTGCTGTCTGTCTGGAGTACCCCTGCCACCTTTGTGGAATTCTGTACCGATGCTTCCACTGATACTCTTATGTGTGTGTGTGTGTGTGTGTGTGTGTGTGTGTGTGTGTGTGTGTGTGTGGATTTGCGTGCGTGGGTGTGTGCACGCGCAAGTATCATGTTGCGGTCGTGATTCAAGCATTTACTTCCCTTTACATGGATTTTCTTCTTTCTGTTATAGTTTTCTTCCTTTTCCTCTCATCATCTCATATGTACCTTACATTTTTTTTTTCCTCCCACCTCCTTTCTCCCTTCCTTATTTCATATTTGCACCGTGCCTCCGTCCTCCCCTCGCCGGGTCCAGAGTGCTTCATGGTTGCCGCTTACCTGATTAGGCCTAAAAAGAAAAATTAGCCATTCTTTCGGCGCCTGAGCCACGCAGTAAATATGAGGGGAACAGAGGGACCAGCGCACGAGCTCCACCTGCCACACACAGGTGATGGCTCCCGTGACCTCGTTCACTCCATCCTGTTAATGGAGGAAAGCGGTCTGTCTCTCAGGCACCTGTGGGCCGGAAATTTTTTTAATCAGTCTCGTGGTCGCTAAAAACGATGTAGAGGATAAAAATGTGATGACTCGGCGACAGTGCAACTCTTTCTTTAGCAGTGTCGCTTCGTCGGTTTCTTCATAGTGCAGACCCGTGTCTTCATTTTACTCTGACTTGGCATCCAACATTCAACTCCATATCCTTCCTCCAGCTCTCCTCGGCAACACATATCAACAAGGACTTACGGAAACATTTTTCTCTCTATATAAAAAACTCGCGACACGCTTTGTCCATTAGTCTCGCGTGCATTGAGTCTTCCCCTTCTCACCCTCATAAACTCAAACACGGTGTTGCGTCAGTAGAAGTAAAAAGTATCCAGGAGAGTTCATTTCAGACATATTTGTAATAGACATTTTTGAATACTTTT
The DNA here is from genome assembly GCF_017591435.1 of Portunus trituberculatus. Classification (NCBI taxonomy): domain Eukaryota; kingdom Metazoa; phylum Arthropoda; class Malacostraca; order Decapoda; family Portunidae; genus Portunus; species Portunus trituberculatus. The sequence goes on along the minus strand of NC_059292.1, from coordinate 33,850,920 downwards.
TATCCATTATCACATAGTGGTGGTGAAGGAGTGACGACGTATAAAAGAGCGTGGAAAGGTTCAATGGATGAGTCTGTTCCTTCACAACGGCTGGTGCCGCCCCCTCTTCCACGCCCAAGTGTAGCACCTTGTTCCTTCTCCAATTTTTTGGTAAAAAGAAAGAGAAGAAAATGGAACAGTCGCTTTTCATATGCAGGTGACACCAACCGTCTTTCCTGGTCAGCCGTGTGCAAGACGACAGGGAGAGAAACCACTGACCATTATTGATGCTGAGCCGTGAAGAAAACGTAAAAAAAAGAAAATGATGATATATGTGAAATTACTGTATTCAAGTGAGGGAAAAAAGAGTAACTGAATACTTTTAATGAAGAGAAAAAGGAAGAAGCGAAAATAAAACGAAAATCAGAAGAATATCCAACAGTGTACAACAATAATGTGTAGGAAAAGAAATTATTGACCAAAGTTTGGAAAATACATCAGTGTTACTACGAATGTGACGAAACATCCATAAAAGTAAGTAGAATCGAAGGCATAGAAGAACAAAAGAAAAATGTTTTTGCCACCGCCAACTATCAGCGTCGCCTAATATTTAAGAGCAGGAAAAGGAAAAAAAAGAAAATGGGAAAAAGAATTGAAAGCAAAACTCAAAATCCCTCTTCCTCCCAGTTTCTCTCTCTCTCTCTCTCTCTCTCTCTCTCTCTCTCTCTCTCTCTCTCTCTCTCTCTCTCTCTCTCTCTCTCTCTCTCTCTCTCTCTCTCTCTCTCCGTCTGTCTGTCTTTTATTTCGCATGCATCGGTTTTGTTTGCTGGAAAACTACCCTTTTTGATATTGTGTTGTGTACGAGGGAGTGTTTTATTGAACGCTTATGTACATATTTTGGTATTACTGTTAATGGTTCTGTTATTGCTGCTGCTAATGCCATGATTATACTTTAAATAGACGATAATATTAAGAATATCAAGGAGTAATGGTGATGATGATGATGATGATAGGAATAACAAAAAACAAAAACAAAAGAAACATTGGTGGTAAGATTACGAAAAATAGATAAAATAAGGGAAGGACAAATGAAGAAGAATATAAGATTAAGACGAAGAAGACGAATAATAAGACGAAGACGATAATAATGAGAATAAAAAAAAATAGTAATGATAATAGTAATAATAGTAATGATAATGATAAAAGTAATAATAAGAATGAAGAAAAATAATGAAAGAAAAGAGAAGAGAAGAAGGCATTCTAGTGAAGCATCGAGGTCGTCCACTCGTGAGCTCTGCTCTTTATAAACGTTGAGGGACACGGCTGGAAAATTAGTCTTCCAGGTCCTCTTACCCAGAAGCTGTTCCTGCCGCCATGTTTGTATTCATTGCTCCGTACAGTATACATTTTTATTATTATTGTTATTATTATTATTATTATTATTATTATTATTATTATTATTATTATTATTATTATTAATAGTAGTAGTAGTAGTAGTAGTAGTAGTAGTAGTAGGAGTAGTATCGTTATTATTTTCATTATTGTTATTATTGTTGTTGCTGTTGTTGCTATCGTTGTTATTATTAGTATTGCTCCTGCTGTATGTACTCCTTTTATCCATATTAGGGTTGCCATATGTGACATCAAAATTCCGGACTCTCTCTCTCTCTCTCTCTCTCTCTCTCTCTCTCTCTCTCTCTCTCTCTCTCTCTCTCTCTCTCTCTCTCTCTCTCTCTCTCTCTCTCTCTCTCTCTCTCTCTCTCTCGTTACACATCACTGTCATGCGCATGCTCGACGACTAAAAATATGATTAACTATCTTTGTTGGTGTTGACACTGAAGAACACTAGATAAAATACATATACCATACCATGTGTAGAGTGTGGTGCGATTCAGTAGCATGAGGCTGTTACCAATCAAGGTGAAGATGGATTATGATCTCATCCGCGGCACACCCAGCGATCTTTGTGCCTTCCGCGGTGCCCATTATGTGGCGTATCTCTTCCGGAGCTTAACGTAAAGAAGAGTGTGGCGGGAAGCATAATGTAGACACCATCGGGGAAAACTCAGGTCTCGCTCGTACAATAAGACCTTAGTAGCTCACGCCGGACGCAGCTAAGGACGCGCAGAGGAAAAATATGTGGAGCGTTAAGTTGCACCAGAGTGGCGGGAGTGGGCGGTACTTGTGATTATGTTTTCATAAGGATAGGCTGAAGCATCGCCACGTCGCCTCACTGCTTCACTCGCAGCCAGGAAGGCGGTCGTGGAGGGTGATGTTTTTTTAAAGTTTCAATTTTTTTGGTTTAATATATCTAATTCTAACTTTTGTTTTTGCTTCAGAAACCTTGTTGTCCACTGTGTATCTTATAAGTTAGCGCGATCGTCCTTCTCGTCGTGTTTGTCATAGTAATATTATTGTTATTATTTTGATGATTATCATTATTATTATTATTAGTAGTAGTAGTCGTACTAGTCGCATAAGTAGTAGAAGTAGTAGTAGTAATACTAGTAGTAGTAGTAGTAACAGTACTAGGTTAGTTGTAGAATAATATTAGCAGGCATTGGCGTAGTGGATAAGGGGGTGAATGTGGGATCCGGCAAACATCCACGCGTAGGTTCGAATCCCGCCACATACCGCTTTGAAGCTATGCCATTTGTCGAGTGGTTTGGCGTCCGAGGGGCCTTCAAGCACACGGGTTCGAATCCTGTCCACGGTCCGAGTGTAGGTTGGGGTTCCTCACTCGGGGCAACGGTTTCCTAGCGGTTGGGCTTTCAGATAGGAGGTACCTGAAAAGTATCCCCTTTAGCCCATAGAATCCGTGAAAAGCCCACATTGTATAACAAAAAAGTAGTAGTAGTAATAGTAGTACTAGCAGCAGCAGCAGCAGTAGAAGTTGTAGTTTGTTTTCCTCTGTCGTGGACTCAGAATGTCATGAATGTGTTGGATGTGAGTAAAACAAAAGCAACAGAATTTGAGCGCAGAAACAGCGGGAGTGGTAGCAGTGTTGATTGTGGTAGTGGTAACAGAAATAGGAACAGAAAGAGAATGTATCCGTTTTCTGCTTGTGTGGCAGGTTCCAAGTCAAATAATCCCCAGTATTTAGTGATCCGAAAGATACCAGCCGTCTGGTGTCGTTCCCGGGAAACAATAACACGGGACTGGACGCCGGGACGTATTGATAAGCCGTCACGTAAACCTGATGAAAAGGACAGCGAGGCACAAGGTGCGGGTAGTAAAGGGTTAAAAGACGCTGAGGGGCAAGTCAGAATGTAGCTGACGTGTGGTAAGTGACGGAAATTTGTCATCAATTTTTGATAGATTTCCTGAGCAACTGGAACTTTATCATGTTTAACACTTGAGTCGCTTCGTCGAATCTATATTCACTCTTCTCACTTAATTAACATAAACAAATATAGTTTCACGTGAGCTAACACTACGGGAGGCGGTGGAGGGCGTGATGGAGACGCCTTCTTTCACCAAACCTCTCCTTGGCTGCCACGAAAATTGGAGTTCTGGGTGAAGAAGCTCGTGAAGTGAGGCAAATGGGACGAGTTCTAGATAAAGCCTGAAACTCACGTGATGAGATGATATCTACGGTGCATCGCAATATTTGGTAGAATATCATGTTAAAGAATAAGTAAATAATTAGATTAATGAATAAATATCAAATTATGATATAAAATTTGAATTTTACTCACTATTTAACAAAGTTATATAAGAAACGTTAGCGTGTTTGTTTCTCTAAACCTAAGGGCAAGGGATTTACAGACGGCACTATTAATTAATCTTTTTCTCAGTTTTTCTTTTTGCATGCGCGTTAATGAGTTTCTTCTCTGTCCTCATCGTTGGTGCTTTGATGAAGCTGAAAAGTTGAGTCTTAGTTTCATTAATTGTTTCTTTCTTTGCTTTATATCAGAGCGAACGGCTTTGGCGTGATAATTTATTTTGGTCCGAGATTTAATGCTTTCTGTCAATGACCGTCCCTCGCAGTCATTATCATCACTGTCGTCATCAGCATCATCACCATTATTTGCAAAGGTGAATGCAAATGCATAGTGTCCAATTTAACTTCTTGATGAAGTATCTCACTCTGAGCCTGAGATTGAGAACGAAGGAAAAAGCAGGAATGAAAAGAAAAAAAAAAACGTGAAGAAAAGGTGATATAAAACCAAAATAAGAGGAAAGTGTGATAAAAGAGAATTATGTATCGGAAAAGTATAAAATTACACTAAGAATGTAAAAAGAGAAAGAAGGAATACTCCTAAATTTACAGCGAAAATAGAGAAAAGTTATTATAAGGCGAGTGTAAAAGTCCTGGATTTACGGAATGGAGATGAAGGATGATGGCGTAGCCTGAGAATCTTTCCTCTTCAAATAAGTGTTCCCTTAGTGTTTGAAAGACTATTGACTTAATATGGTGTAAACAGTTCAATGAATACAAAAACACACTTAAAGATAATGACGCTTAAATATGTGGACAAAATAGAAAAGGGAACACATGAAAAAAAAAAAACAGTTGCAGGAAAGAAGCAGAGAGAAGAGAGTTACCATGAAAAAAAAAAAATGTTTGTAGTCAAAGGATGGCATAGAACACTGGAAGAGGGAAAGAAGGAAAGAAAATATGTCACAAGCTCAGAGTAATAAAGATAGTGAAATGGACAGGCAGAGTGAAAGAGAAAATAAGAGAGAACTATCTATTCATATTTGTAGTAGTGGGTGAATATTGCAGAGAGAGAGAGAGAGAGAGAGAGAGAGAGAGAGAGAGAGAGAGAGAGAGAGAGAGAGAGAGAGAGAGAGAGAGAGAGAGAGAGAGAGAGAGAGAGAGAGAGAGAGAAAGAAAAAAAAAGCACAGGTAGTGGTAAATAAGTAAAGAGCCACTGGAAAACAAAACAAAAAGTGAGTTGTGTAGAGCAAGGCAGAGCGGTTTGATGAAAGCAGACAAGCCTCGCCTTGGCCAGACGCCGCCCAGCACTGTGCTGGGAGGCTGGTTACCGTTACGGGACTGTCTGCCTCTCCGCCACCCACCTCCTTACCTTCTGCCTCACTGGTTCATACCTGTGAACGGAGAGTATGGAAGATTAAAAAAAAAACAGTTATGATGTTGATAAATTTCTACAACTACTGTGTTATTGCTACTACTAATACGAATAACAAAGACATCAACAATAATAATGATCAGCGATTATGAATAATAAGAATAAGAAAATTTTATTGCTACTTCCATTACAAATGTAGCAGTTTTAGATAATCTTTTACAGTAAAGAAATGGATATACAAATATTTCTTTCACCTATTTTTAAAAATGTTTGTTATTTTTAATATGTATATATATATATATATATATATATATATATATATATATATATATATATATATATATATATATATATATATATATATATATATATATATATATATATATATATATATATATATATATATATATATATATATATATATATATATATATATATATATATATATATATATATATATATATATATCTATCTCTCATATGGTTGCACACACACACTCTCTCTCTCTCTCTCTCTCTCTCTCTCTCTCTCTCTCTCTCTCTCTCTCTCTCTCTCTCTCTCTCTCTCTCTCTCTCTCTCTCTCTCTCTCTCTCTCTCTCTCTCTCTCTCTCTCTCTCTCTCTCTCTCTCTCTCTCTCTCTCTCTCTCTCTCTCTCTCTCTCTCTCTCTCTCTCTCAATAGTGTGTGCCAGTGTTGCTTCATTCTAGACAGAGCGTCACACTTTACGCTGGTCATCTTTCATCAACCCTTGCCGGCCGTCCATGCCTATGTTAATGTCCGTGCATACACTGCCGCGATTTTCTTTTCTTTTCTCACTTTCTCTTCATAACATATCGAATTTCTTGTGTTTTTTTTTTGCATGATTATCTTGATAATGTTACCGGTTCAAACAACTGTATCTCAAGATGGCAAGCGGCGGCGGGCCAGCAGCAGCGATACTGGTATCGATCCACCAATCAGCTGCTGAGACGATGGCGTCAGGTTAAGCTAAGATCAGACCGCCTCCGAACATGGGAAGCTGCCTGCTGCTAGATTCCTGAGCTTATGGGCGCCAATGTGACGCTGTTTTCGTCACAAGAGGAACCCTTGCAATGATAACGTCACGGTCAGACCCAGAAATAAGAAATAAGATGAAAATCGAGGGAGGATATGTACGGCATGAGATTCCGTTTTGTGTAAAAACGTATCTGTCCCACATTGCATTGAACGTAATTCATATTAAATTCATCACGGAATGTAGACGCAGAGAACGTATGAAGTTCACTGAATTGATCCATTAATCTCGGTCTTCAGATCCACAGGCAAAGCGACAGCGACTCGAACTCTGTACAGCTGTGAGTTAATGATGTTGATAGTGGATGAATGAAGTAAATGATCACTGCGGAAGTGATTTTTGAACTGAAGAAAACACTGACAGCAGGAATGAAAATATTACCTTAAGTATAAAATGACTGACACTTAAAAGAAAAACAGCAAAACACAGATATGAAAAACGTAATGAAACTGACACTTAAAAGAAAAACAGCAAAACACAGTGCGATATGAAAAACGTAGAGAATAGAGAAAGAAGAGAGAAGGGAGAGAGAGAGAGAGAGAGAGAGAGAGAGAGAGAGAGAGAGAGAGAGAGAGAGAGAGAGAGAGAGAGAGAGAGAGAGAGAGAGAGAGAAGGGGGTGAGTGAGTGAGTTCCCATGAAGACAAAAAGCTGAAAAATCAAGCAATGGTAGATAAGTGTCTCTCTTTTGAAAGAATTCATTGGACGGAGAAAATACAAAAATAGACTAGTAGTAGAGGTAAAAGTAGTAGTTATAGCATGGGTAGCAATATCATTATTTGTTGCACAAGTTATGTTATAGGCAGGAGCGGAAGGCTTGCAATGTTCATATGGTTTGTATATAATTCACCTGCGATCGTCTGTTGGTCGTAACATTGTACCTTAGTTCAGTGTCTTCATCCATACTACTGACAGCTCACCAAATCTTGATGTATTGAGGTGATCTTTTGTCTAAGAAAAAAAAAAAGATTCACCTCAATAATGTCTACTTCATGTAAATAATTCCATAGAAATACCCAACAGCACTTTCGCATTCACGTTATTGGTAAAACATTAATTATATGTCATGCAGCGAAGCGTTCCACATGGATGAATGAGAGAGAAATAGAAAGTAGATGGTCCTTCCTTCCTCTCCAACCCACTATGGGGAGACATTATATTTGCCATAACTTGCCAGCGACTTTACGGATCCGGTCATTCTTCCATCGCTGTGCTCTTTTACGAGGAGAGGAAAGAAAAGAAAGGTATTCATGGAAAGTCTGATGAGAATGGACTGTTTGTGTGTGTGTTTGTGTGTGTGTGTGTGTGTGTGTGTGTGTGTGTGTGTGTGTGTGTGTGTGTGTGTGTGTGTGTGTGTGTGTGTGTGTGTGTGTGTGTGTGTGTGTGTGTGTGTGTGTCTGTGTGTGTTTCACTGTTTCACTGTTTGATCTGCTGCAGTCTCTGACGAGACAGCCAGACGTTACCCTACGGAACGAGCTCAGAGCTCATTATTTCCGATCTTCGGATAGGCCTGAGACCAGGCACACACCACACACCGGGACAACAAGGTCACAACTCCTCGATTTACATCCCGTACCTACTCACTGCTAGGTGAACAGGGGCTACACGTAAAAGGAGACACACCCAAATATCTCCACCCGGCCGGGGAATCGAACCTCGGTCCTCTGGCCTGTGTGTGTGTGTGTGTGTGTGTGTGTGTGTGTGTGTGTGTGTGTGTGTGTGTGTGTGTGTGTGTGTGTGTGTGTGTGTGTGTGTGTGAGAGAGAGAGAGAGAGAGAGAGAGAGAGAGAGAGAGAGAGAGAGAGAGAGAGAGAGAGAGAGAGAGAGAGAGAGAGAGAGAGAGAGAGAGAGAGAGAGAGAGAGAGAGAGTTCAACACAGACGGTATTGCAATCAATGAAGCAAAGCCAAGGTCCGTAATATCGGGTTTGGTTACTATTGCAAATTCAAGCTGTGGATGTTGGAAAATTAAATACTAACAGGTAGGGCTTGCCCTTATAAGAGGCAGTGCAGCCAGCCCTCACCCTCTCTCGTTACACTTAATATTTTTATAAGTAAAGCAACGGAGAGGGCGCTGCGGAAATCTCAGCTGTTTATTACCCATATCCTGAGGGTTCTTACCTTCATAGAAATTTCTTTACTTTTTACCCTTCATCAATAAGGTCCCGAGGAGATGCGAGGTAAAAGGACTGTTTTATGGTTGAAGACTGGAAGAATGGGATGAAAGTTTTTGTGTAGGACTGTGTTTAAGCTGGAATTGTTAAGAGATTACAGCAAGGAAGCATTTGGTATACCCTCAGAAAACAACATGAAAAGGATGATGAATAAACTGACATATAATGTGAGATAGTTTCTTGGACGTCTACACTTTGAAACAGAGAATAATGTAAAGGCGACTGGAGTCTTGGCTATTTGGAGACGATGACGGTACATATACGAGAAATAGAAGTAAAAACATGTGAGTATAAAAGAAGTGCAGTAATCACTTGAATGCCTAGAAATTGAATTGAATGTGGTAATTAAGAAGTTAGTTTACTTATTGTGCTTGTAGATATGTAGAGAAAGGTTCTAATAAAAAGAGTGCCAAATAATTCGTAGTGAGGGAGAGGAGGGGTTACAGAACGAGGGGAGCATGTAGAGGGGGTGTACATCGCAGCTCTTGAATATGATGAATATAGTTAAAGAGATCCGAATAGAGAATGAAGAAAGATGTGTGTTGTATTCATGCATCTGTATGACGCATAAAGGGGAACACCAGAATAAATGGGGATGTGTGTTGAAAGTGGTCTATGGAGGGAGCGAAAAGAGAGAGAGAGAGAGAGAGAGAGAGAGAGAGAGAGAGAGAGAGGGAGAGAGAGAGAGAGAGAGAGAGAGAGAGAGAGAGAGAGAGAGAGAGAGAGAGAGAGAGAGAGAGAGAGAGAGAGAGAGAGAGAGAGAGAGAGAGAGAGAGAGAGAGAGAGAGAGAGAGAGAGAGAGAAGAGAGAGAGAGAGAGAGAGAGAGAGAGAGAGAGAGAGAGAGAGAGAGAGAGAGAGAGAGAGAGAGAGAGAGAGAGAGAGAGAGAGAGAGAGAGAGAGAGAGAGAGAGAGAGAGAGAGAGAGAGAGAGAGAGAGAGAGAGAGAGAGAGAGAGAGAGAGAGAGAGAGAGAGAGAGAGAGAGAGAGAGAGAGAGAGAGAGAGAGAGAGAGAGAGAGAGAGAGAGAGAGAGAGAGAGAGAGAGAGAGAGAGAGAGAGAGGCGTTACCTTGGTGTTGGAAGCAACGCGTTATAAAGCTGATTGGACAGTTAAGTGAAGAAGGGAAGTAGTATAAAGATTTTGATCGCCGCTTTGTGGACTAATATAGAAGCAAGGGACAGAGAGAGAGCGAGAGAGAGAGAGAGAGAGAGAGAGAGAGAGAGAGAGAGAGAGAGAGAGAGAGGGAGAGAGAGGGAGAGAGAGAGAGTGCGTTTTGAAAGTGTGATTGTTCTTGCGTATGATGAGAAGAGGGTAAGTGAGCTTTGAGATTTAAATGAAAAAAAGAAAAACACTGGGATGAAATGACAACTCCAGCTGTGCAATATATAGTTGAGGTCTGGACATGGAACAAAAGGCCAAGACACGGGATTCAGGCAGGAATAATGAATTATGTGAGAGTAGCTTGTGCTGGGAATATAATCGTGTAAGAGTAATGATAGTGTACATACGTAAAGGGGCGGGTGATTAACGGGGCGAGGAACGAGGTGAGTTGTGGAGATGGTGAACCGCAGCTCCCTGAGATGATTTTAGCACCGGGATGAAGTGAAGGATAGTGAAATGATGAGAGTGTACGAGAGTGGGATACGTGCTGGTGGTATAGGAGGAAAACCCAGCCCGCCTGCAGGATGGGAAGAATGTTGGAGAGAGAGAGAGAGAGAGAGAGAGAGAGAGAGAGAGAGAGAGAGAGAGAGAGAGAGAGAGAGAGAGAGAGAGAGAGAGAGAGAGGAGAGAGAGAGAGAGAGAGAGAGAGAGAGAGAGAGAGAGAGAGAGAGAGAGAGAGAGAGAGAGAGAGAGAGAGAGAGAGAGAGAGAGAGAGAGAGTTAACGCATATTTATAATTCAGTAGGAGAACCAAGGGTCGGAATTAGTTAAGAAACTTTACCTGTGTTGATAGCACAGCTGTGAAGAACAGTAGGATGGGTACGGGCGGGTTTGGTGGGGAGGGAGGAAATGAGACAGCGGCAGTGAAAGTAAATAAATGTAAGACGTGGCATGAACAGAGGCACGCTGACGCATTCTTTTCTGCTAAAGATAAGGTCTTTCTTTCTGAAGCCAGGATGTTTCATGTGGAAGTAAACAGTATTCAAGAAAGGAGAGTGCATATATAAGGTTGATATGGGAAATTATTTTAAATTATTTACCTTTCGCGAATTATATCCACAAAGTTAAAATAATATGTTGGCTATGTTCATTTTTTTTTTCAATTTGAATACGTATAATTATGTGAGATGAAAAAGGTTAAAAGGTTAATGTAAGCTGAAAAAAAAGTTAGTTGGACAAGATGAAAAAGGAGGAAAAAGTTGAGTGGAAGGATAATTATCCAATTACATACTTAGTGAAGACTGCCAGGGGAACGTTTGCGTAGCACACGTTATGGAAACCAGATCTACTGACCGGAATACCATTTCAATTGTTTTTATTGCGTGGACACAGGAAACGGTGAGCGCCTATTGGCTGCTGCAAGGCTTGCCTGTAAGCGTTTAGTGTTTCCTGCTTCGTGTTAAAATGTTGATCTGAGTAAATTGATATATGTGCACTTCAAGAACGAGGACAGTTCAATTGTATGAGGAAGTTAGTGCAGTAATTGTCGATGAACGTGAGACTTGTGCATTAGTGTTGGTTTGCATGGCTGTCAACGTTGCTACAGAAGAATAAATTCAACAACATGGCTAAATATAGAGAACATTTCCAGGTGACTCGTCTTGCATTCATGTGGTAATAGACGTTTAGATAAATGTGCCAATACTCGTTGTACTCAATTAGACAATAATTAAGTACACAACCGTTAAGGCATTTGGATGTAAGACTTATCACAAGCATGGATACTTCACGTAAAAATAATGTGTTAGTTAATCAAAATTAATATTTCCATCATATCTTTCTTTTGGCAAAGTTTTGAGCAAAAGTAAAGTTGAATTTGAATTCGGAGTGCAATTCGGGAAACAGCTGTCGTGGAAAGAATGGAGTTTCGTTGCGATAAGACGGAAAAGTGAATAGCGACCGGCATTGTACGAGGGCACGAGGGAGACATGATATTCAGCTAGTGTGACGTGCTTCCTTCTCCTCGCTGGGAATGCCTTCTTTCCTCACTGATATTCATGCGCTGTGTAATGCCCGGGAAAAATGTGCTATTCCTTTTCAGAGAGATTGTATTTTACTTTCTGCCTACATACCTCATTTACTTTTATTCGGTCCTTTATCTTAACCTTTTTTATTTGGTTCTGTACTCTTTAGTCTTTTACTTTGCATCTTTTTTATAGTTTCTGATTTCATGTTTTCTCCTTCCATTATATATATTTTTTCGTACCTAATGTTTTTTTCTATGATGCAGTTTGGCTTCATTCATGCAGCTGTGTACTTTTGCCAGACGAGACATGGCATCCTGATAATGGAAGCTGAAAACTCAAGTGAATAAACATCAGCTTTTTTTTTTCAACACAGTATATCCTCCATACTCTAGTCTCCCCCTTTCCTCCTGAAAAGAGTACAAACACGTTGTTTATATGTACATTGTATTTTTCATGTAGGAAATTGAACACTTTTCTTAGTAATTTGAAAGAGTGACGCTGAACACATGAGGGTCGCTGGGATGTATGGCTACGGGGACCCAGTCTGACCGAGAGAGAGAGAGAGAGAGAGAGAGAGAGAGAGAGAGAGAGAGAGAGAGAGAGAGAGAGAGAGAGAGAGAGAGAGAGAGAGAGAGAGAGAGAGAGAGAGAGAGAGAGAGAGAGAGAGAGAGAGAGAGAGAGAGAGAGAGAGAGAGAGAGAGAGAGAGAGAGAGAGAGAGAGAGAGAGAGAGAGAGAGAGAGAGAGAGAGAGAGAGAGAGAGAGAGAGAGAGAGAGAGAGAGAGAGAGAGAGAGAGAGAGAGAGAGAGAGAGAGAGAGAGAGAGAGAGAGAGAGAGAGAGAGAGAGAGAGAGAGAGAGAGAGAGAGAGAGAGAGAGAGAGAGAGAGAGAGAGAGAGAGAGAGAGAGAGAGAGAGAGAGAGAGAGAGAGAGAGAGAGAGAGAGAGAGAGAGAGAGAGAGAGAGAGAGAGAGAGAGAGAGAGAGAGAGAGAGAGAGAGAGAGAGAGAGAGAGAGAGACATTCGCGCCGGAGAAGACACAGGCAATGGTTGTCTCTCGGTCCCCAGCCGCCATGGCAGCAATGGCAGGAAAGTTGTCTTTTGGCGCTGCTGCTCTCCCACTCCAAGATGACGTCAAGATACTTGGAGTGGAGGTGGATCGAGGGCTGAGGTTTGACAGCCATGTCAAATCCATTGCCAAGAAAGCCTCTCACAGGATCTCCGCTCTCAGAAGGATCGCCAGTTTCCTCGACAGGAAGGGGAGACTGCTGCTGTACAAGGCACAGGTGCGGCCCCACCTTGAGTACGCAGCTCTCTCCTGGATGTCCTGTGCCGCCACACACAGAAGGAGACTGGACAGCATCCAACGCCGCGCCATACGGCTAGTAGATGCTGCAATACCACCTCACCCAGAGCCTGAGCGTCCTCTTGATTCACTGGAACACCGCAGAGATGTGGCGGCAATCGTAGTGTTCCATAAGGCACAGGTGCAAAGAGTGCCACATCTGGCAGGGCTGCGTCATCCTCTGAGAGTCACCGCACGGAGCACGAGAACGGTGCTCAATGGTGGTGACGCCGTAGAGGTGCCGCGATCCCACGGGTGTCAGCATCAACGCACCTTCGCAGGACGCGTCTCCAGGATGTGGAACTTGTTCACGGCCGCGGTGCCTCACGTCCAGGAGATGAACACACACAGTGTCAAACTGATGGCACATAAGTGGAGACAGACACTGCCAACTCCTCTGACACTCTTTGTGACGTGACACTCAGTGTAGTGCAGTGCGTGAATAGTGCTAGTGAAGTGAAAAGAACAGTGCTCCATTTACATGCTGACCATCTTGTATATTATCTATTTTTAAGTCTTGTAAATATTGTAGAGAAATAGATTGTAGTACCCTTAGAATAGGTAGCACACGACAGTGCGCCTTTGGGTACATGTTCTTCTGTATAAATTATGTTTAAATAAAAAAAAAAAAAAAAAAAAAGAGAGAGAGAGAGAGAGAGAGAGAGAGAGAGAGAGAGAGAGAGAGAGAGAGAGAGAACTAAGTTCAAAAGTTACAGGAGAGAGAAAGGAAACGTTTCAGTTCTTTCCGTTGTTTAAAATGCAATATATATATATATATATATATATATATATATATATATATATATATATATATATATATATATATATATATATATATATATATATATATATATATATATATATATATATATATATATATATATATATATATATATATATATATATATATATATATATATATATATATATATATATATATATATATATATATATATATATATATATATATATATATATATATATATATATATATATATATATATATATATATATATATATATATATATATATATGATAAGTTCATTGAATGATCCTTTAAGAATGCGCTCGTTTGCGTTGAATGTATTTCCCAGAGAGAAATCTAACAAAGAGATTGTCTAGATATGTTATGTGTTGAGTAATTGCCGTGAATGTGCGGATAGAGGTTAGTATATTGCATTTGAATTAACCTTACGGATGAGGTTGGCATTGACTACATTATTGCTGTTGGGACTCGTATTGCTGCTTGCCCAGGACTCAACAGTTTGCAAAGACGAAGTGGCGATGCCATAGAGGTCCCTGTTGTATATTGGGAAAATTACTGAATTGGTTTTACTTTATACTTACTTTGTAGATTCATTATGGGGTTAAGGTTTTGTGTTCCATGGTGTGACTGAGCGTATCAGGAAATTCATATGTGTCATTAAAAAGTTGGCAAATAATTCATTAGTGACGTTTTATCAGTATGCCTTCACGAGCATGTTGCCTCTTCATTGGTCTCGCTAGTGTTCTGCAAGGCACGCATCTCACCGGTTTATTTGACGAGTGCTTTCAATTTATTAATTTTCCTTAATTTAAAATGCATATGTTAGCTGAGTGTTTTCTTACCTATATTCATTAAGATATTTGTTTTTTTTAACTTTATTCATATCTTTATTCAACTTATATTTATATATT
>NC_059292.1:33801542-33831542 GCF_017591435.1 Portunus trituberculatus | reverse complement strand
CAACATATTTAATACATCACACACACACACACACACACACACACACACACACACACACACACACACACACACACACACACACACACACACACACACACACACACACACACACACATCTGAACTGCTGCTTTCACGTAAACGAAACTTATTTTAACCTGTAAACTCCACTTCACTTGGTAACGTCAGTGTTGTTAGTGTTATTATTATTGATATTATTGTTATTATATATGTATTCATTTATTCTTTATTATTATTATTATTATTATTATTATTATTATTATTATTATTATTATTATTATTGTTATTATTATTATCATTATTATTATTATTATTTGGAAGTAGTCGTCTCATCCAGAGTGGTGGTTGCATTGTCGGTGTGAGCAGTCATTATATATGTGGTAATAACAGTCACTACATCGTTAGGTTCATGTAATCATTCACAGCTGAAAGTATTCCTAATGAAATGTGTTAGCCGTCACTTCACATCAAACTAGTGTGCACCGAATCATTCCCAGTACTTCAGCGTCAGATTATTACGGGGATCGACATACAAAGATGTGTATACGAAGAGTGCGTGAGAGAGAGAGAGAGAGAGAGAGAGAGAGAGAGAGAGAGAGAGAGAGAGAGAGAGAGAGAGAGAGAGAGAGAGAGAGAGAGAGAGAGAGAGAGAGAGAGAGAGAGAGAGAGAGAGAGAGAGAGAGAGAGAGAGAGAGAGAGAGAGAGAGAGAGAGAGTTTTGTGTTTAGTAAGCGATTGCAGAATTTTTTCCTTTCCCTGACTGAAGTATGTTATAATTCTTAGATATTTATTGAATTTTCTACAATTTACTGGTTTATTCTAAGAATTTGAAATAAAAGAAAAAATACACTGATAAATAAGAAAAGAAGAAGAGAAGAAAAAAAAAAGAGACAGGACACCGAATACTTCAAGAACAGACATTTTGAGTCAATTCAGCGTGTGTGGGAAGGACGGACGTGTGTAACTTGTGTTCCAGGCGTGGGAGACCCGCAGCTGGGACTGGTGGGGGGTTGGCAGGGGCATGGGACAGGGGAAGGTTGTGGAACAGAGTCAGGGTCCAGGCTACTCTGACCCTGGAGGAAGAACACGCGAGTAAAGAAAAAGAAAAAAAAAATACTACGAAGAATATATATATATATATATATATATATATATATATATATATATATATATATATATATATATATAGAGAGAGAGAGAGAGAGAGAGAGAGAGAGAGAGAGAGAGAGAGAGAGAGAGAGAGAGAGAGAGAGAGAGAGAGAGAGAGAGAGAATAAAATACTAAAACGATAATTCTATGTATTTATCTTGGTTACAGACGACCAATGGATGTTCTTCGTTTCCAGCAGCCATCATCTTAAAATATGAGTACACACACACACACACACACACACACACACACACACACACACACACACACACACACACACACACACACACACACACACACACACACACACACACACCGCGTAGTGTAGCGGTTACCACGCTCGACTCAATCGAGAGGGCCGGGTTCGAGTCCCGGGAGCGGCGAGGCAAATGGGCAAGCCTCTTAATGTGTGGCCCTTGTTCACCTAGCAGTAAATAGGTACGGGATGTAACTCGAGGGGTTGTGGCCTCGCTTTCCCCGTGTGCGGAGTGTGTTGTGGTCTCAGTCCTACCCGAAGATCGGTCTATGAGCTCTGAGCTCGTTCCGTAATGGGAAGACTGGCTGGGTGACCAGTAGGCGACCGAGGAGAATTACACGCTCAGTGGCACTGCCAATATTTGCCCCCAAAATTGCTGTCTCTTATGGTGGACACGTGATGCCTGAAGGGCGCATATATCTTGTTTCTTTGCATTTTCATGGTTTCTGAAAATATTTGGTGTAGTTTAAAGTGTTTTCCATATGTGTGTAAGAGAAGTATGTCGCTTATAAGTATGTTTATATGGAAATATATTTTTTCGGCCATTGCGGATAGGTGTGGCTGCTCGGGAGGAGAGATCGGCGTTTTACGAAAGCACGGATTGGCATATAAAAAACGCGGCAAACGTTGCTGATATATTGCTATCAAAAGCGCAGCAGAATATTAAGTCAAAAGCGCGTTTTATCACTCGCCTCTAAGTCCGATTGTTTATACGTTCATTAACGATCGCTCAACTCTTCTGTTAGCCAGATGATATATATATATATATATATATATATATATATATATATATATATATATATATATATATATATATATATATATATATATATATATATAAGTAAGTATATTGTTCTTGCACCTCAGTACAGGCTTGTCCTTGCAGTCCTTTATAAAAACACTTTTATATAATCCTATATTCGTCATGTAAAAAATGTGTCCATAAAACCAGTTTGTGTAATAAAATATTCGTCATACACCTCGATTATTACAGTTTTGTTAGCCAAGCTCTTCATATAGCTGTGTCTGTCTGTTGCTCCTGAAATATATTTGTTGTACTGGGAAATAGCATAGTCTTTCCTGTTTTGTTCAGGTTTCTTCATTGTTGCAGACTTACTGATACTCCTCATCTTTATGTAGGTACTACTCTGGTGCTTCACTAAAACGTCTAGGAATGCATATATAGATGGATGGGAAGAATAAAATTGTTCATAAAAATGAGCATGGAAAGATTCCGCAGCATTGTTTGTACGCCTGGTATGTGAGGGAGTTTCAGCCCAAAGCACTGGAGGATATCTTGAGTTTGGTGATATATAATTGTCTACAACAACAGTGAACACTTTGTGAATCATTAAGACACACCAAACATAACTTATTGAAATAGCGAGTCATAGCGAATATTCTTGGCGCGCTTTTGTAACTGCATTAAGGGGTGAGTTTCGAACTCGTTAATCTTTTCGAATCCGCGCTTTTGTAATGCGCCCGGAGAGATTGGCCGTGTGAGACCGCCTTGAGGTATACAAACACGTAATATGTTATAGTTTTTTTTGTCTGTTAGTGAAACTCTTTTCTTACATTGTTTTTATAAATGTGTGTTTGGGTAGAAGCATGGTGTGCAGCCTGGCTACTTCAGTGGTGGAGGGACCATGATGGTTGTGTCACAGAAGCACGTGAGCTGCTGAGGTCCATATCAAGTTACGGGCAGTCAGCGTCTTCAATGTCCTAATTACTTGAACAACGAAGTGGTCAGACAGTCTGTGCAGCATTGAAAAAAATTGTAATGTTTTTGTTTCGAGCATCTCTACGATTTTGTGGAAAAGACATTGTTGTATGTAAAACAACAAACTTTGAATTTATTTGACATTTATGTGGGTATGCGGTAAGAATATCCAGGAACATTGTAGGTAAAAGTCCCGCACCGCCACGGGTGTCACGCCTTGGTGTGCAAGGGGTGCTTTTTAGTGAAGTTAGTGCATAATACAGTGTAATGCGGCGTGAGGAAGCGGCAGGCCGTGCTGAGGTCAGTGTGGGCGCCATAACCAGGTGACGTGTGGCAGGCAGGTGGCGGCGGCTCGTAAAGGCCACGCCGCCGGGACCGTGGGTCACCGCCACCTCAGTTATGTAGTACGTGTGCCTCGAGCAGCGGCTGTAGTAGTGTTGTGGAGGTGAATTTAGCGTTACGGAGTGGTTATGAGGGCAGGTGTGAGGGCCAAGGGAACGCTGCTCACTCGCCAGCAGGTGAACGCTCGCATGCACTACTCTGGTGACACTTCCGCCTGCTGCGTGCTCGGAAAGACCCGCGTGGTCTTCTCAGGCGCTGGACTGAGTAGAGGGGAAGGTCCTTGAGCGCGATCAAACTACAACGAGAGAAACTTATCACGTACAATGATGTGAGGAAGGAATGGAAGAGAGGAAGGAAGAGGAGATATGAGAAGACTTGGAATTCCTGCAAATGACTAAAGTTTGGAGGCATCAAGGCTTGTGGAGGGAAGCCGTCCCCGTCCTCCATGGGATGTGTTCGGGGAAAAGTAGTAGCGAAGGTGTTCAATGGGGATATCATTACTGACTTAGTAAACTTGCGCTTACATTTCTGGTATATTTTTCCGTCACTTAAGAATAAAAGAACATGTTGTTGTTGTTGTTGTTGTTGTTTTTTTATTGTTGTAAAGAGAGAGAGAGAGAGAGAGAGAGAGAGAGAGAGAGAGAGAGAGAGAGAGAGAGAGAGAGAGAGAGAGAGAGATTGCGAACATATATGCAAATAATTTAGGTATTGAAAAACTCTCTCCCTCTCACTCCTTTACCCGCAGGCATGAAAAAAGTAAGCCTGGACAAGTAGAGGGGCTTGACTCACAGCGATGCTCGCCAGGGATCGTGTTGTGTTGGGGCAAGTATTGAAGTGGTTCAACATTCACGGCATTGTTGTGACGAGGCTTTGGGGTTCAACATGGCAGGGAACACAAGCTTTATGAGAGAGAGAGAGAGAGAGAGAGAGAGAGAGAGAGAGAGAGAGTCAGTTTGGCCGGAATGCACTATTAATGATTACTAATACTTATGCTGGTGATTTTAGAAAACATACAAAATTAATATATGAATAAATAAACTAAATATATGAAGGGATAAATAGATATAATGATAAAAGTAATAATAATAGTGATAATCTATATACAATGCTAATGTCCAGCCGAGCAAATAATAAAAAAAAAAACTAGAAATACGTCATTCACTTCACATTTTGTAAAAGGTAAGAAGGAGAATCTACATAAAGCGTGTGAGTCGCCACATCACTCAGCATGAATCAGATCAGCCGTGTTGATGCCCGGGAACAGACAGACGACAGGCGAGCCGTCCCATCATCTCTCGGGTGAAAACTAAGACGTAAAATTGACACGGCTTTGATTACAGCTTCTTTAATTTTGCCAGGTCTTCACTTCCATCTTCGTTATCAGAGAAGAAAAGGCTGTATGTCATGAGAAGGAAATTAATACCCTCTATCATTTTATACGTAGATGCATTCCCGAAATATTCTGATGAGCGGTGAAGTTGAGAGACAAGGAGCAAGAGGAACTGGGCACTTTCTGAGATGCAATATGGTTTTTAAATCCTGCACCGAGACTAGACTAAAGGGAATTAGATTGGAACACAACAACTGCGTCTCTCCTTCGACGAATGTGTTGGCATGTACTCGCTTGTCAAACCAGATTATCAGCCAATCATACTGAACAAAACTCATTAAAACGCCTGATGTCTTACTCTTCCCCTTTCTCTTCCTTCTCTTCATCTTCATATTATGTCTCTTGTTCTTCCTCCTTCGTACCTTTCTCCTTGAAGAAGTCTTTCTAAATTGAGAGCCAGTTCTCTCTCTCTCTCTCTCTCTCTCTCTCTCTCTCTCTCTCTCTCTCTCTCTCTCTCTCTCTCTCTCTCTCTCTCTCTCTCTCTCTCTCTCTCTCTCTCTCTCTCTCTCTCTCTCTCTACTCTTGTTGTTCTTGTTGTTGTTTTCCTCTTCTTCCTCTTCTTGTTCTTGTTATTCTTGTTCTTGTTGTTGTTTTTTCATGATTTTCTTCTTTCTGTGATATATCCACATGCTTCTTTGTAAGTTAGTAGAACATCATGTGCAATGCAAATGGATACATATATTTCCGTGGCCTGCTAATATTCACATATTCTCTGTTCCTTACCAGCATTTGTATCCGAAGTTTTTTTCTTACCGTACTGAAACTGTTGAAGATCTGCAGAACACTTGTAGCATTCTCATGGAGGTCGTTTCGTTATAGAATAAAAAACGTTATTGTTATTTCACTAGGTACTTTTCCTCCTTCTCTTCCTCCTCTTTCTCGTCCTCCTGTTGAAAAAAGGAAAAAAAATGCTTCCCCTTCTATAAATGTTGGGATAAGTATCTAATATATGTAAAGCGTAGCAATAGGACCACTTAGGGCCAGAAAAGGTGCATCCGGCGCAGTCTCCCTGGCAGACAGTGCAAACCCAAGGGATATTCTATTGAGGCGAGAATGAAACAACATTACCCAATACGACGAGGCTGCGATTACCGGTGTGCATTACCATTAATTATGTCCTGCGCCTGTCGGGCTACGAAGCAATAGAGGAACCAAGGAAATGCCAAGCCAATGAAAACAAACAGTGAGCGCACTTCACCAACGGCGTGATGGGAATACGAGGAGCTTGTTAGAGTGTTACGGGGGAAAGATGAGGTGCTCAGCTCTTAAACACACAACACACACACACACACACACACACACACACACACACACACACACACACACACACACACACACACACACACACACACACACACACACACACACACACACACACACACACACACACACACACACACACACACACACACACACACACACACACACTCTCTCTCTCTCTCTCTCTCTCTCTCTCTCTCTCTCTCTCTCTCTCTCTCTCTCTCTCTCTCTCTCTCTCTCTCTCTCTCTCTCTCTCTCTCTCTCTCTCTCTCTCTCTCTCTCTCTCTCTCTGAAAATATTCGTATACACGAAAACAAAAAAGGAAATCGTGGAAATCACTGTAAATAAAAGTTCTCATGTTGTGTCTACACACGTCAGCCTTTTCCCTGAACCGCCGCTGCCCGCTTCCCTCCCTCCATGTGAACATTTTGTATTTGATAGTTTTCTTATAAACTTCTCGAA
This sequence comes from Portunus trituberculatus, assembly GCF_017591435.1. NCBI lineage: Eukaryota > Metazoa > Arthropoda > Malacostraca > Decapoda > Portunidae > Portunus > Portunus trituberculatus. The sequence goes on along the minus strand of NC_059292.1, from coordinate 33,824,946 downwards.
TTACTTTTTCATGAACCACCTTATATTAGTTTCATTTTCTTCTCCTCGCTTTTCTTCTTTGTATCGTCATGCTACTCCTCCTCCTCCTCCTCCTCATTTTTCTCTTCAGTCACCATCATTCCTCTCTTTTGGTTCATTTTTACTACTGGACTCACAAGCGATTTAATTAAACGCATTTTAGAGATAGATTATTCTCTCACGTTTGATCAATGCTTTGTTCCGAAGATAAAAGCATATAACATTATTCCTGTTAGTTTATATTAACGGCTGGAAGGAGAAGAGGTGGTGAATACATTGGAGCAAATGATAGGGTTCACACTGAGCATTCTCTCAGGTACTGCTACTTTTACAACTGAAAGTCTATAATCTTTCCTCCATATCTCCCTCCACAAGTTACCTCCACACTCCTCCACCTACACAGACCTTCCTCCATGTTTCCTCCAACTTACCTCCAAATCTGACTATCCTACCACACTCCTGTCATAGTCAAAATAGTACATTTCTAAAATAGTATTGCTCCTTCTTTTGTTTGATAAGCTGTGATCAAAGACGTCATATTAATCTGTTGATGTTGTAATGTATAATATGTGATACACAGTAATGGACGAATATAATCCCGGTCCCCTGCACACGTGGCTTTGCGGACGAGACATTAGGTTTATTTGTAAATTCTAGTACGTCCACTACATTGCGTAAATCAAACACTATTTTCTATACACTTGTGAGTACACTACGGCCATAGTCTCTTAAATTTCAGGCTGCTTAATATTATAATGCAACGATCTGTCCTGCAGTATGCCCTTCTTTACCCGCCCATTTGACGTTACCAGTGTTCTCCCCGAAGAGGTGAATGCAGTGATGCGGACAAGTAGTAGCATACATCCGGTAATACATTGATTTTATTGTCTGAAATAAGATTTTTCTCTCTAATGCCAAAGGATGAATGTACTGAAGCCCGCTGAGCTAATTGGCCACAATTATTGTACTGTATTGTTTTGAAATGTTAATACTGTGTTCTTTCACGGCACACGTCATCAGTTTCTTTGTTGAATCGCCAAGTTAGACCCTCACCTCGTTTACCGATTTTCCTCAATAAACACGACCTTGTCATTAAACAAATAAGCAACCTGATGTTATTCCATTGTCCTTAACACTACAAAGGACTCGAGATAGTACGCCACAACGGTACATGTACACTAAGTATCTGTGTTTGTGTGCAGGAAGGGGAAGGGGACAGCAGTGAATGCAGGTGTGAACATGAAAGAAACGGAAAGGGACCAGAGGGAGAACACGCACAAATGCAAAAAGAGAGAAGCGATGCCAGCTCTGGAGAAATTAAATAAAACCGCTAAGTAAACCCTGAAGAAATGGCACACAAACACACACGCGGTAAGGACAGAAGCATAAAAGTCTTGGGAATTGAAAGAAAACATGAAAGGAAAAGAGACTGTGGCAGTGAATAGCACGGAAGAGGAAAATCCTTGGATTGGAAGTAAGAAAATAACATGCTTGGATACTACGTAGAAAGATGGAGTGAAACAAGGGTACACAAAAAACACGAAGGAAGTCCAAACAAAGACATGCACTGAGGTTTTACTAGATTGTATGGATAGCTATTGTACGCTATCTATTACTGTTAGTTAGTAGGAAAAATCTGAAGTCTACGTGTAATTCTTTTCGTGGGTAAGGATGTTTATGCATAGGGAGTATATTGTAGGCTGTAGCAGTGTGGTTGGCGAGGCATGCTGCGGCAGTCTTGCCTGACACTTTCTAGAGAGGCAGCACTCAATCAGGCTCTAGTCATCATCATCATCATCCTCATCATCATAATCATTATTATCATCATCTTGTTCTTTTTGTTCTTTTGTGTTACGAACTCATAAACTATTCAGAAAAGGTGAATATTCTGGGGACAGATATTAAACATAACTCTCAGCCACGGTCCACGGCCTTAAGGTGATGAATCAGAAGACAAGTGAAGTATTATCCCGTCGCTCGAGGAAACCTCCTTGTTTTCCTCCTCTCAGCGAGAGTGCGAAATGGAAACAGTGCAAGTGTGCAATGTGATGCAAGGACAACTGCCACCACTCAGCTGAGGCAAAGCGCTAAAAGGGCATTTGTACAGAAGCGACAGGAGCGTTGCCTTTTTTATACCTTGGGTTGAGTGTCTGGTTTATTTTGGGTCTTTTATTCTTCTTTCCTTAGGCGAGACTTTTTTTTATTTGTTTATCTTTTTGTATGTCATTTTAACGTCTCAAGGGTGCTTCTTTATAAAACATGTTCTACCGTGACTCGCGCGCGCACGCACACACACACACACACACACACACACACACACACACACACACACACACACACACACACACACACACACACACACACACACACAGTGATTCTCTCTCTCTCTCTCTCTCTCTCTCTCTCTCTCTCTCTCTCTCTCTCTCTCTCTCTCTCTCTCTCTCTCTCTCTCTCTCTCTCTCTCTCTCTCTCTCTCTCTCTCTCTCTCTCTCTCTCTCTCTCTCTCTCTCTCTCTCTCTCTCTCTTAACAAAGTCCTTCCTCGGCGGAAAAAACATCCTTAGTTTTTTTTTTTTTTTTTTTTTTTTTTTAGACGGAAGTTCAGGTCAGCGGCGTGGCGCCAGATGCGTCGCCATTAACTTTAGTTCCCTCCCTAACTCACACCACTGCAGGAAGGTGGGCCAACTACTACTACTACTACTACTACTACTACTACTACTACTACTACTACTACTACTACTACTACTACTACTACTACTACTACTAGTACTACTATTACTAATGTTGCTGCTGCTGTGTCTTCTTTTTCTGTTGCTAATACTGCTGCTAATGTAGAATGACAGTATCGTAACCACAACAAAAATAGTAGTAATGATCTCAAAGGAATCAACATTATTGCCATCATCAACACTTTAAATATCAAGGAAATACTGATACTGATATATGTATTGGCCTTCGCAATATACTTAAGTCATAAAAAAAATGTGTAACAAATGTAGCTAAGGTCCGTCGAGACGATGCTCTATTACGGACCTAAAGTATAGTAATAAGTAGTGCCTGTCGCATGCTGTATTTTGGCCCATCCATCACATGATCATACTACTAACAAAATAATGATAGTAATCACAATAAAAAGTAATAATCATAATCATAATAATAATAATAATAATAATAATAATAATAATAATAATAATTTAGATAAAGTAAGTAGAGAGGAAAATAAAATAAAAAATATAGAAAAATTAAAATTAAAAATAGAGATAGATAAGAGATAATGAGTTGTATCGGATGAGACTGTAGGAGAGAAACAGAATAACAAGGCAGCCATCAGTGTCTTGCGTGCTGAGATCAAACAGATTTCATTTATTTTCTTTCTTCTTTTCCAGCCCTGTATGGTATTTGTTTCAGACCTATCTCCTGTATGGCTTGTGATGGAAGGAATTGAGGGGGAAGATGAAGAAAACCTCACGGTTTATTGTTCTTTTTCTTTTACAATCATCTTAGTAGTCCTAGGTCGGATTATCACCTAAGGATGTAATGATTGCAGTGCCATGTGTATCGACGGATTGCATGTCCATGTAACTCTATGTATATCGGTTATGGATGGACCTAGCGATTGTTCTGCTGAGAGAGAGAGAGAGAGAGAGAGAGAGAGAGAGGGGGGGGACGGAGGGAGGGAGGGAGGGAGAGAATCATGCAGGTTTTCCTGTGTCCGCAATTCCAGTATAATCAGGTGTTGTAATTCCTTTGTAATAGTCTGGGAGAGTTTCCTACTCAAATAATGCCTTGGATGTTCTCGTGTTTGCATTTCAATTTAAACAATTGCAAACATTTGTGTGGAAGACTCCTTGAAGAGCACTGGAGTTGAGGTGATCTTGGTGTGAGCATGGTGAGGCGGCGGAAGACTATCACCAGCAAGACAGCGCCTGCATCTCGCGGTAAAGAGTTCGGCAGACGAGGCGCCAAGAAACTAGACACTCGAAGTCGCAAGTTAAAGTTTACGAGGTTCTCTTCTCGCCTCAGCTGGTGCTCGCCCTCTCCCGCGCAGCTGAATATTGGCACCCTGATGGCCGTTTTTGAGCGCCGACAAAGCTGGCCCGGGGCGAGGACCGCTGGCCTGAAGGGAAAAGGAAAGAGGAGGAAGACGAGCGAGGGTCAGGGTAAATGGCAAAGCTAAGATCACTATGGTTTTGGATTTCAACTCAATTACGGGGAGAGAGAGAGAGAGAGAGAGAGAGAGAGAGAGAGAGAGAGAGAGAGAGAGAGAGAGAGAGAGAGAGAGAGAGAGAGAGAGAGCGCACTGTTGCATAATGATAAGAATGTATGTACGTACCAACAAAGGACAGAGAGAGAGAGAGAGAGAGAGAGAGAGAGAGAGAGAGGTGTTGCATGATGATAAGGATGTATGTATGTACTAACCAAGGACACATAACTTTCACACACTTTAACAATTGTCATTCCTTTGTCTCCACCCTAAAGTTTTCTCCTCTCCAGGATTAATTAACATCATGTTTTGTCTGTGTAGTTGCCATGCCAGTAATGTTTTTGGGAATTACATTTACGCGATGCATGTAATATTTCGCAACTGTATTGTATGAGCAGTAAATGTCAAGGATTGTCTTTGTAATCCTGCCACGGCGAAACGACTTTTTTCTGTTCTTATTAACGTCTGATGAAGTTTTATCGCAAGCACGGAAAGTCTGTATTCCAGTCGACATCTCTATGTTGAATGATGCAAATTTTCCTTTCTTACTGTATCTTCACGAGACACTCCAGTGATGCAAGGGAAACATTTTATATTGAAATTTTGCAGCATATTACCGTCGAAGAGCTAAATTATTATCTGGAACGATCGCTCCTCTATGGCACTGTCTGATATGAATATGTCCTTTGAGCATGCCTGCTTCTTGAACTTTCATTAAGATTCGTTTAGCGTCACATGAAGTGATGGATTAATCCCTGCCCTTGTTTGAAAGAGGTGATTGCCATCTGCTGTAGTGTGTGTGTGTGTGTGTGTGTGTGTGTGTGTGTGTGTGTGTGTGTGTGTATATATATATATATATATATATATATATATATATATATATATATATATATATATATATATATATATATATATATATATATATATATATATATATATATATATATATATATATATATATATATATATATATATATATATATATATATATATATATATATATATATATATATATATATATAGAGAGAGAGAGAGAGAGAGAGAGAGAGAGAGAGAGAGAGAGAGAGAGAGAGAGAGAGAGAGAGAGAGAGAGAGAGAGAGAGAGAGAGAGAGAGAGAGAGAGAGAGAGAGAGAGAGAGAGAGAGAGAGAGAGAGAGTAGTGTTTTATGTTGAATTTCCTAATATATGCAGTTGTGGAAACTTGTTTAGTATGTATCTTCTTTTCCATTACCAGGCAGTGTGAGAGTACAAACGGCAGAGTTGTGTTGCCTACACAGTGAACTGCCCTTTTTAACGCTGGATATTCTTGTGCTCCAGAAGAGGCTAAAGCTCACACCAAGCTCATGTGAAGTTCAAATAAGCAACAGAAACAGCAGTCTTTCCCTTTCTTTCTCTGTCTGGCTTGTGGCCTTCTTTCCTCGTTATCAAGGAAATCTATAGTTTGTGTTTCACGCCGCTGCGTGTAATGTATGTAGTTTTTGCTGCGTCAGACGTACTCGTAAATGTTGTAATTTCTAAAATTAAGCATTACTTACTCGTTTAAGTGCTGCAAGTGGTTGCAAACATAGTAAAGTCAGTTTACTTACTGAAATGTCTTGGTAAGAGATGCCTTTAGGAAAATACACAAACACAAAGTAGGAAGGAGCAGCACATAATTTGTTTTCAGTCACCGCATTAGCGTGATCCTTGGTCAGGGGAGAGATGGCTCAGCTCACACACCTGGTAGGTCAACTTATAAAATTCCCTCATATGCACAGTTATTGAGTAGAACATGTGGTTTACTAAAACTTTTTTGTTTAATAAATTTATTCATATTTATTTGTTGTCTTTTCCTGTTGACATGTTTATTTTTCTTTCATATTATGGGTCAAATTTGATTTGAACAAATTGAAAATTGCAGCGAGTATAATTCTGTTTGTGTCATCACCAAAACTTCGCAGCAAATAATGGCACCGTTCACAGATCCAATCCATTGCATTAACATTTGTTGGAAGGAGTGTGTTGCTCTTTAGCACCGGCATTGCAGCCAAACAATGTGATGATCACCGCAAGAATGGTGCTTTACCAGCCTTTATTTCCGGTTCATTTGGAATTATGGATAGGGACGGAAATCTATGGTTTCAGTAGTACGATTAATGAGGCATTCGATAAACATTTGCAGCAGTATTATAAGTACACGTTATTTTTTATTATAATGATGATAACACCAGTCGGACAGTCGGATTGTGCTCTTTGCAATGTTAAACGAAACACATTTATACATGTAACAATGAGTGGTTATCCAACCACATATGGAACATTTACTATACTATCTGCGTTTAATACTACAGTCATGACTTAGCATTTCCATGCGTCAGCTATTGCTTCAGGGCCTGCTCTATGAATTGTACTAACTTTACGCCATAAGTGTAGATACTGTGCATTAACGTTAACTAAAATTGTCACAGTATCTGAAGTGATGTGACAATTAAGGCATTTTTGAACAGTCGCCATGGAGGAAGACGCGCGCTTCACGCAATGACTTGCCTTTACGTCCACAATGTACAGGCTCAGGTGTTCATCCATTACAGGCAAGTAACTGACTCGAGTGAGAAAATGGAGGCAATGTAGAACAATTTGCATAACCAAGCCGTGACAGGTCGCGGGTCGCCCTCCCGCGGCACTACTAACTGTTTATCACCGGCTATTTTCTCTGTAATAGAATGTCTGCCTAATTTCGTCTCAGCTCGCACTTTTCAGCAGATTATTCCTGCATTTCTGGTGCAATATCTGCTCTTTTCTCATCGAGGAATGTATTGTTAGGTTATTTTACTTATCAAATCAAATAGCTAGTGCATATGTGTATGATGCATTTTCCATCCATCCTCTTTTTACGTGTATTTTGTTATATTTCTATGCGTTTTATGCTGGTATTACAAGAACTTCACTGGAAGACATATTGTGATACGTTTCATGGGGATGAATTATCGTGCAAACAAGTGTCCATTTAATCTTAGTTATTTTATTTCCTTTAATTTGTCATGTCAAAAAATCGAAAAAAAGAAAAAAAATTCGTGAAATACCTTTTTTTTCACGTAATACGTATTGGTACATAAATTATTTAGTAGATAGCAATTTTTGTTGGAAATATACAGAAAATAGCCTAAACGCATTTCCTGATCCAAGTGATAACTTAATTAAAGCAATATTTAAGTCGTCTGTTTCACATCTAATTATTTAAAATACAGTAAAAAATAGATAAATGAATAAAATGTAGTATATTAGTAGTTGATATTATGAATCATCTGTTACATCAAAGACAGAAAACAAAATCTTGATATGACTTCTACTGAAATAATTCAGAAATGAAATTATTTGACAAATTAGAAGATGGGAATCCCGTTTCAGTCTGCTTTATCATTGAAAAAACAGAAGGTGAAGAGGACTTCACATTGCTTGTTGCTTTAGTCGCGTGCATGATACAAATCGCGAGCTTCTAACAAAAAAAGATAATCCAACTTATTGGAAAGTTTAACAAAATATTGGCACCAATATAAATAGATTGATAATAAAATAGATAAAATACAAAAACATTATTATAATGACAATCATAATAAATTGTTGTATTCAAAGTAGTTACGCAAGGAGAGAACATAAGTGGTGTATTAACATAGATTCTTAGAGTTTGTTTCCTACATTTTCTCATTGTTTCCGATCAATTTATCCATATCTCTTTGGTGCAGGTTGCATGCAACCAGCCTTGTACTTCTCTAATAATTCTAAATAGTTTTGCTGAGACAAACTCACAAGTCTCAGTATGAAATGGTTAAATGGCAAAACTGTAAAGTTTTATATTTCTCAATTTCGAGTTCATAGTGCAATCTTCTTACATCGTTGGATAAGATAACAAAATGATCATTTATAAGGATATGAACGTAAAATTTGTGTATATTAATTGGTTAATTAGATCCCGTGTAGGCGTGTATTTTATCTCAGTGTTTACGTCCTTGAGCTAACGTTGCTCCGTTGCTTCTTTCTCTGTCTCTTTTATTGAATGAGTACGAATGAGATAATAACTCCTAAGGGCGGAGAGGCCAGTAAAGGAAAGCCAGCTTGACTGATGACTAGAACATCTTTACGTGGATGATGATTCTTAAGCTGCAGGGCTTGTGTTCGACGGTCGGCTATCTCTGGTTAACTTGGTAACTCTTAAAGTTAAGCTATCTCCTAACTGTCTTGAATTTAAGACTAACTCAGCATAATTTGGGAGATTAGGCACAACTCTAAGTGTACGAATTGGGCTAAGACAAACTTTTACTCTGAAGAATCTATGTTAATAGAGCCCAGATCTTCAAAAAAAAAAAAATCTAAAATAGATCATGATTACAAACAGCAAAATTAGATTTCAGAGAAAATTCATATTTAATACAGAAAATTATGTTTCTTTGCACTTTCTACGTATTTACTTTTTGTTATTTTCCTTTGTATAAATATTTCATTGAAACGTATGGACATAAGATAGTGTGTAATGATTTATCTTGATATATATATATATATATATATATATATATATATATATATATATATATATATATATATATATATATATATATATATATATATATATATATATATGAGAGGAAATTTCATCCTGATATGATGGCCTGAACGACTGACTAAATTGATTTCAATTTCATTTCTATGCATTTTTCTCACTGAAATAAATGAATAAATTGAAAAAAAAACTTATATTTTGACTAAATTGTATTGTTGAACACGTATTTTTTTTCTAAATATTTTTTTACTAATGTTTTTTTTTTTTATATTGTGTTCTTTTATCGCCGACAAAGACTCCTTGCTTCTACCAAGCTCCATTCATTCCACTCTTCTTTCGTTCTTTGGACAGCAAATACAATAAATAAATGAATAGGTAGAAAACAACAGCTAAGTAAGACGTAATGGTCAATAGCAAAGCTCCTCCTGGTGAATCACTCACATCTATTTACCGCAGACTTTTCGGTAAACTCTGATACCAAATTGGAACAGTTTGCTCCGAATACACTGTTGGTAACGAGACTTGTAAACAGCTTCTCCTAAAGTTTTGTCCTTAATGACGTGCTGAGAGTAAAGAACAAGAAAAGAGGCTCCAAACGAGAAGGCCTTTTCGTCTTAGGTCGTAGGAGGAAGGCCTACAACATTAAGCAACCACCAGGGAGCATTGTTCTTCTTGCTTGAGATTGTTATTTCCTTTTCTTTATCTCTTTTCCATTACGTCTATTACGTTATCATTAAAACAACTACTGCCATCAGCGAGACAAAACCAACATCAAGTTTGTGTATTTCGCGAAGAATACCTTATAAAGTTATTTTTTTCCTTTACATATTGCTTTCGTGAGTGTGGTTCTCGTCAAATACTATAATTATCATAAACCTTTCCAATGTCCTATTCTTCACTGTTTCTTGGGAGGTCCATAGTGTTCGTTCATATTGTTTTCACACACACACACACACACACACACACACACACACACACACACACACACACACACACACACACACACACACACACACACACACACACACACACACACACACACACACACACACACACACACACACACACACACACACACACACACGTGTATTAACCTTTTACTTTTACACATCACTTCTACACGCCTTTTACCCGTCCTGCTCTTCCTGAGGCCTCATCACCACAATCAACTTGCGTCTCTTTAAAAGCGCTCGCTCAAAAACACCCAGTCTCTCTCCCTTCCACTCGATATCGGCTCCTTCCAGTGAACTCTAAGTAAAAGCTGAAGTCAGCGGACGCCTGGAGTGAGAGGGACTGAGGGACGTGAAGGTTTTGGATTAAGGATGCGTAAGAAGTCTTGTGGGAGGAAGGTTGCGTCACTACTTCCTCCTGACACATGCCTCTGTTTGTTTGTCGGATCAGCCTAAGCTCCACCTGATTGCCTTCCGGCTGTGTTCCACCGGCGTGTGCATTCTCCCTTCTCTCTTCGAACGAATGAGGCAGGCGGGTGTAATGAGACGGAGAACGGGAGGTTCAAGTTGAAATGTCGAGAGACTTTTCTCGTTGTGTAAGGTGAAAATGTTTCAGGGTTTTTCTACCAAAATTAAGAATGGTGAGGCCCGCACACCTTCAGGCTCTGTGAGGCACAGAAATACTTGCCGGTGCTGACTGAGATTAACTTTGGAAATTACCTCTGAAGGACTATTTCAAGAAGTGTAGCAACGATGTAAAGTGTTGTGAAACCGAGTAATTTTGAGACGGGAAGGAAGATCAGTAGCAGCCTTCACACTGGTAGTGAATTTACATTCTCAAGATATCTTAGGAGAAAAGTCACATATTCTCAGATATAAAAGACTAAGACGTTCTAAGTGAAAAATATTGGTCGGTCAAGTTCTTTTAACGCCATGGATTATAAATTAAAAGACATTTTAAAAGTGAACGGGCGTCCATAGTAAAGTGAACGCCCGATGGCTGTCCCGCAATGTCCAGCTGGTTGTTGCCGCCATATGACTACAGATTTTAGTGCGTTCATATCAAAATGTTCTATAACATATAGATCACGACCCTGTAAGCAATTGACCATAGGTTTTTTTTCCGAACTGAAATGACTTGCTCTTTCATAATAGAAAATTTGCGACTCTACTCCTTGGCCACATATATATATATATATATATATATATATATATATATATATATATATATATATATATATATATATATATATATATATATATATATATATATATATATATATATATATATATATATATATATATATATATATATATATATATATATATATATATATATATATATATATATATATATATATATATATATATATATATATATATATATATATATATATATATATATATATATATATATATATATATATATATATATATATATATATATATATATATATATATATATATATATATATATATATTCATATATTAATTCATTTATTGCTACTATTGTAATTTGGAGTTATGTTATTATCATTAGTAAAATAAAGAAGTTAAATTTAAGATGCAAACTGTTCCTTTACATCGTGATGACAAAAAGAAACTATGACTTGTTTTAGGGAATACGATATACATCAGGAAAGTCTGTACCTTTAGCAACAAAATAGTTAATGAAAAGACACTACAATTAGTTAATGGGTATAGTGATCAAATTGAAATTCCTGAAACGAATCAGGAAGCAGCCATAACAGGGAAACCAAGCGTGGCATTGGTGTGTTGGGCCGTGAACACTGTGATGAGGCGGATGAGCGCATTGCCCTATGGCTGCACCAACGCCCTGTAAATATACCATAATCGAAACTGTGCTACAAGTACCACAGGTTCTCTTTACACAGAAAATATTGCAAATCAGTAATGCAGTACCAGTACTCAAATATGTTGAAATACAGGATTCGATAATGCACAGTAATGTGAATACATTACACTTTAACAAGCTTAATTGCTCAATAATATTTTTGGCACCTATTGTCCGGTTTACTGATGCAATCAGTTCATATGAAAACAGAACCAGGCGCGCTTTAGGGTCCGAGGGGTTCCCAAGCGCACGGGTTCGAATCCTGAGCACGGTCTGTGTAGGATGGGCTTCCTTAACGGTTCTCTAACAGGTGGGGTTTCAGATAGAAGATAGCCAAAAAATGTTTCCTTTAGTCCATAAATTCCCGTGAAAAGCCCACATTGTATATGAAAAAAAATATGTAAAAAGTCTGCAAAATTATAGTAAAGGACTGTAATATCCAAAATATTTCTTTGTAAAACAATTTACATGAGTGTAGTGATATATGTGCAAAATATCTACGGTGTTGCAAAATTATTTGTCTGTTGTGATATAAGTACTTTTTTTTTTAATCTTGATATAACCTTGATCATAATATAATATTCATCTGCCTTTCTCATATATGCAGTGTCTATTGCTTTTCTACCTTTTTTTAACCTTTTTTGATACTAATAGAGAGACTTACGCTGTCCACTTAATCGAGTCCTTCTCGGTAGGTACAAACTTGCCCTTGTATAACTCTACGCTAGGTACAGAATGAGAGGTTGAATCCGGCCACTCCAACCACTCTGTCTTGTAAATGGACTTAAGTAGCTGTCAAGGATGCAGTAGAACTAGACAGAAGCGTGCACGTGTGTGGAGTGTAGGAGCGCTGCAGCTTGAAGGCTTGAAGACGCGTGGCCTATTCATCTGTTTTCCATCTCCTTTTTTCGCGTTATTTATGAGTGCTTGTTATGCTAGTGTTTATGTATCTTTGTTCTTTTTATTATTTCTTCTCATTTATTTATCTATTGATTTATTTAGCTATTTGTGAACTCTTGCCATCTACTCAAGAACGTATGATATTTGATTCTGTCGGAAAAAGAAATAGTCCCACGACTTTAATTTGTGGTACCGTGTAAGGAATGTTATATGTTTATATTTGTCTCCTTCCTCCTCATCCCCCTTCTCCTCCTCCTCCTCCTCCTCCTCTATATACAAAGAATAATATTATAATGAGTGTGGTGGACTTCTCAAAAATAGATTGGAATATGTCAGTCAGTTAGCGAGTGAGAGCGTTGTCCAGTGAGTGTTGTCCGCCAGTCATTATACGATGTGTGTGTGTGTGTGTGTGTGTGTGTGTGTGTGTGTGTGTGTGTGTGTCTGTTTGTGTTTGTGTCTGAGTGTGTGTGGGTGTGTGTGCGCACGAGCGAATTCGGGCATGCAATTGAGAAGATTCGATAACGCTTAGTTTCCCAGAACCGGAAGGCTGAGGAAGAGAGGCGGTGAGGGGAACCACAAAGTAGCGTTCATCTGTTCACCACTTATCACTGTGAAGTGTGTGGCAACATTTCGAGGTAACCACGCTGGACAAGGCAAAACAAAACACTAGAGAAGGGAGCGAGGGGAGAAAACAAAGGGAAGGGCGGTAACGAGACTTCTAACAGTGAGTGACTGGCGATGAAGTGATTGTAAGGGGGTGTTTCCAGGCTTCAGTACGCTGTTACTGCCGTGGCTTTATCCTGCAAGGAGCCCCTGGGGGCCTGACCTGCTTGGCTGTGAGTGCAGAGGCTGGTGAAAGAGTTGTGGGAGATATTTGCTTCTTATAAAAGTGACGTAATTCCTATATTAGTGTATTTGTGAAATTAAGTGATTTAAATAGGTGTCGCGTAAAGAACATCACTCAAATGTAAATAAAGCCTTAGCGGCAGGACGGGAATTTGCCTTCAATATACTGTTGTCAAATAACGCCAAACTTGCTTTCTTATCTTTTCAAATTTCATATGTTCGTATGTTATATTGTGCTTCAAAGCCTCAGTTAGAGGTTTGTGCTTTATTGATTTTTCTCTTCGTTACTTACTGTATGACGAGAGGAATAATTTAGTTGAAGGATTTGAGAAGACAGTGAATTTCATCACAGCATCATTATCATTCAGCTTGAATCATCATTATCAATAAAAACAACAACAACAATAACAAAATTGATAATAATGATAATAATAATAATCATAGTAGTAATAATAATAATAATAATAATAATAATAATAATAATAATAATAATAATGATAATAATAATAATAAAAAAAATAATAATAATAATGTGATGCAAGGTATGCATGGAAATGTAACACGAGAATCGCCGTCTTGTTTACAACAGTGATGGTAATGATTGGGGATACGTGTTGCTTCTTTACGGAATGCATTATTCCTGTAACGAAAAGAGATGCAGTTGTCATACCGTGCCGTGCTGTGTTGTGCCTTCTGACACACCTCACACTGGTCTCACTCTTCTGCCTACTGTCTAATCCCCATGTCAGTAATTCTGACTATAACAAAACCCAGTTAGTAGAATTATACATCCCCAGACTTCATAATAAATCAAATCGTCTGCTCACTAAAGTGTTTGAACAAAATATCTTAACAAATCGTGAGATATTCCACAGTCGAGTTAAAAGTACTGTAAGCCTCTCCTGTTACATTTCAAGTCTATCACAATAAATTTAAATCCCTGCGCTGCCACGAGTGGACCTTGTGTATGCTTCAGACTGGCAGGACACCCACAAATCAACATATGCCTTCACAATACTCTAAGGTTCTTTCCCAGGACAGATTTGGTGAAGTGCACCCTGTCCCTGACGAGTGTTAGCGCAGAGTGGACTTGTGACCCAGACGTGAGCCATAAAGTGGACCATTCTCAGGTCAGCTGTAAACTCGAACGAGCATGATGGCGAGAGGCGCCGGAGAGGATTTCCAGGGAACACCTGAGTGGCCAGCCAATTAATCGCCATGCAGAGCCGTCACCAGCATTGCACTCTGAAGGCCATAGAAGCGTTGACCATTGATACTCGCTGACTGACAAAGAGACTGGCAGAGAGAAAAATGCGACAAACCAACAAGAGGCAGGCCGGAGTCAAGCAGAGTCCTAGAGACTAAAGTAAGTGTATACGTGACTAAAGTAAGGTTCACGGAAAGAGCCAAAGGAGCAGTATTTCTTAAGACTTGCAGAGGAAGCAGTAAGAAAAGTTCTCGAAAAGAGAAAGAGAAGGATAAGGAAAGAAGAGCGAAGATCAAACTAGAAACTGATGGGATTGGCTGGGCTCACAAATGGAGTAACAAGAGAGAGAGAGAGAGAGAGAGAGAGAGAGAGAGAGAGAGAGAGAGAGAGAGAGAGAGAGAGAGAGAGAGAGAGAGAGAGAGAGAGAGAGAGAGAGAGAGAGAGAGAGAGAGAGAGAGAGAGAGAGAGAGACATATTTGTAAATAAGTTTTTATTTATTATTTTTTTCCATTTTGTCTGACAGCTAGGCTTTCCATTCAGAGAAAATAGATATATGAAGATATCTCTTCGTCGGCTTCATTTCCATTCCCATCACCGGAATGGTTTAAAGTAACTGCAATATATTCAAACAATACTTTCTATTCCAAAAATACACGAACACTCGAGGCAACATCGCCACAGTGAGTCTGAGTTATGCTGTGTTCCTGGATTTGCGTTTTAGAAACAGTATTGCCTGGGTACACTAAGTAGACTTTTTTTTAGTATCGAAAACTACTTTTTCATATTTTTCACACTATCGGCAACTTTTTCGTGTGATCATGTTTCCAAATTTCACATTATACATTTTAGTACGAATTAGAATGTGTGTGTGTGTGTGTGTGTGTGTGTGTGTGTGTGTGTGTGTGTGTGTGTGTGTGTGTGTGTGTGTGTGTGTGTGTGTGTGTGTAGCATTTTCCAATAAGCAAATTTTGTATGAGAGTTTATGTTGTAAAGATATACATATCACATCTTTTTCTGTTATTTTGTTGTCAATCTACTAAGAAAATTTATTGCGATGCTCTTTGTTATAATGTGTTCACGCTGCTGGTGTGAATGGCGGGGGCGGATACCACCGTCAGTGACGCTTGAGGTTGCTTGAGTATCATGCCGCCCTTTTCTTGACTCGACATTAAGAATTAGACGAGGAAAGCAAGTAATTATTGGTCGAATTGCGTTGTTCAACAGGATATGAGAGCAAGGGTAGAACCTTCCTGTTTGCACCAGTGGAAGGCTCAGGCTCACTCACCAATACAACATTTTCTCGTTTCGTAGTTTATATATTTGTTAGAAGCACGGGCTATGAATCTCCTCAGTGCAGTGGCTGAGTTCTAATGTCAGCATACCAATTGAGTACAGCGGCGAAGAAAATCAAGACATTCCATCTTGCCGTACTCTCGTCCTGACTTCTGTACACGAGACAGTCCACATCAAATGCTCACATCGAGGAAAGCAATCCAGCTGCTGCTCGTGACCACGCAATACAAAGGAAATCAGGGCACACTGTCTCCCAAAGAATTGTGTTAACTTACCGTTTGCCAGTTGTTCTCCTAGCGGGATGAGCAGCAGCACCAGCACGTTCACTGCCATGCTGCACACCCAGCTGCTGCTGCTGCTGCTGCTGCTGCTGCTGTTGCTGCTGTTGCTGCCGCTGCTGCTGAGACTGTCGTTGCCTTCTATGCTGCCACGTCTGAAGGAAAGGAAGAAGCAGCATCGTGTTACTTTAGCATAGGTGGTGGATAGATATTGGAAATAGCTATGTGTTTAGTTATGAGCTGGGCTTGAAATGCAGGTTTTTTTGTACAAGTATTTTAAGATTTTATTTATTTTTGTTCCAGACTTATGTTTAAGAAGGAGTCCAACTATCTATGTCTGGTGTTTACTAGAAAAGGGTGGAAATTAATGTTTCTAGCACTCTGAGACTGGAAAATGTATCCGCATCCCGACACGAGGCAGCGCAACATTCCAAGTAAAACGGAATTATTGTGTTTGAGTAACATAGCCACGCTTTATCACAGTGTAAAAACTAAGCCTTTACAAAATATATTAAGACAAATAAAGAAAAATCACCATCCACCAAATCGTATGGTATGCTGTGGTATGCTGCACTAAGAGAATGGCATTTAAATGGAGCTGCTAAATGATTCTGAAAATATAAGGAAAAAAATGTTTAACCATAATACCTCAACGAAAATAAAGTAGAAAAAGAGGTAAAACGATAGATTATTTCAACCACAGCGTTATTAGCTTCGTTATGTAACCCCAAAAACCAGACATCCCTCCATCCTCGCACCCACCACTCCTTCCAGTCCTTTTCCTCCACTCCCGTGCTGCTTGAAGGGCCCTCCTCGCCTCCCTCCACGTCCCGCTTCCCGCTCTCCTCTGCCTTTCTCCATTGAAGTGTTCATTACGATCGCCCGTCACATATAAGAGGCCACAGCGCCCCTCACCCAACGCGGTCACCAGGGGGAATGCCTCGCCTTGCTTTATTTGCCCCTGAAGCCACAAGAGGCGGAAAAGTAGTTGTTGGATTTGTAGTGAAGGCTCACCTGAGGCAGCGTCACCTGGCAAATACCTGAGGCAGCACCGTTAGCCTGCTGCAGGTGGCGCGCGTTCTGGGCCCGTCAAGGCCTAGTGTTTGTTAGATGGTTTTATCTCAGTGTCTCCTCGCCGTCGCCGTGAACGTGATGGTCCAGTGAATGTATATTGTAATGGCGTGGCTACGTGTGTGAATATTCAGAGGAAGCTCAAGCACACTCCCCATGTATGTATGGATCACGATTTGGCGATACAAAGGGGGAAGCTGTTATTGTTGTTGTTGTTGTATTGCAAAATTGGTTTGCACTATATTTGATTATTTTTTTGTTTGTATTTTAAATACTGCTTTTTTTTTTTTTTGAGTATCTGTGATGTTCGGGTGTGCGGTATGGTAACCAAATATTAGTGTATTGTGTGTCAAGGCCAGGCTTCAGGTGCCCTTGCTGTGTGTGTACATCATTTCAGAATCACCCTCGTGACTGTAGAGGAGCCGTGTAGGTTCACTATGGATCCACCCAGAGCTCGGGGTCCTGCATGCATGAGCAGGGTGCCAGAGGTACGATTCGATTCCTCATTTCCGCTCTGCCATCATGGAGTGAGAGTTTCCTTGCTGGTTTGGTGATGAATTTGGCAGACGATGTACTCGGGTCATGATTTCTTGAGAGAGTTTGACTTATTATACATTATTTTTGTGTCTAATACTATTACTATTACATTTTTTGTTGTGATCTTCTTTGCCTTGTTTCTAATGGGCTACACTCGATAAGAGACGATTGTAAATGCTTTTTAAATCTCGCAATTAAAACAAGGTTGTGTAAGCACTTGGTCACATAAAAGTAGATAGTCGCTGATACCTACTGCAGCGCCACTGTACACAACTTTAACGAGTTAGAGAGAGAGAGAGAGAGAGAGAGAGAGAGAGAGAGAGAGAGAGAGAGAGTGTGTGTGTGTGTGTAGACAAACTGATAAAGGTGCATTACTTACTTTTCTGACATCATGTAGTGAATGAGTTTCTCCCACGACTTGTCCTGTGTGTAACTGTGAGAGGAATGCTGTGTGACATGCGGAAAGGAACCAAAGAGGCTGCGATGGAAAAGATAAGAATTGATTGTGAGTGTGATGATGGACGGACACACTAGGGACATAAGAAATGTAAGGCGAAGGAGACGAAAGTGACGTGAAAAAGAGTCAGGAAAGGAAAATGGAGAAAAGAAGAGAGGATATATATAAGGATTTCAAGAACGATGACATATAATGCAATGCTTTTATTCAGGATTGATATTTTGTTTTGAAAAATATATCAGGCAGAAAGGTTCACGGTAAAGTGTCTCTTACGTATAAAAGAATAGCTGCACGTATCATATTTTCCGTCACATAGCAAGTGTGTGATGTTACTTACGATCATGTGAATTTTCAATGGTTAATTCTCTAGAAAAGTGTTATTATTAATGGTCACAGACACCTCAAATTCCCGTGAGTGATTTTCCCTACTGATGGTGTATATATAATCCATGTATTACTATCACTAATATCAAAATACCTCAGAATCCAAATAATCTCCACCATTGTTTGTATGAAGAAGAGAGGGTAAGAGGCTAAAACTTTAGAGAATATAATCCCTTGTGCTTAGTGTACATGGAGAGGAAGTGTTGAAATATCAACGAGTGCATGGAGAAAAAAAAAATTAGAAAAAAAAACATTCCAACTTTTTGTTTTGTTTTTAATTATTTATACCATGTGTGGTTTTCACGGGAGTTTATGGGGTAAAGGAGATACTTTTTGGGGCACCTCCTATCTCAAAGCCCACCCACTAGGAAACCGTTGCCCCGAGTGAGGAAGCCCAATCTACACTCGGACCGTGGACAGGTTTCTAACCCGTGCGCTTGGAGACCCCTCTGACCCCAAAACACGCATAGTTCCACTGTACCACGGCAGCCCAAAACTTTGTACATTGAATGACTGCAAATTTCCTTCTATTATGTTCGAAATCCCCAAAAAATCAAGAAAAAACTAACTTACGTGTTGTTTGTAATGAATAACCATCAGTTGCATTGGTGAAAATAAACTGCTGTTAATGTGTTGAAATAGGAGCGTTCATGCGAGACAAGGCATGTTGGGAAATGAATAACGGATACCTGGCAACCTTTTTTTCTTTCTGCAATCACCCCATCCACGGCCGTCCTCC
This sequence comes from Portunus trituberculatus, assembly GCF_017591435.1. Taxonomy (NCBI): domain Eukaryota; kingdom Metazoa; phylum Arthropoda; class Malacostraca; order Decapoda; family Portunidae; genus Portunus; species Portunus trituberculatus. Next base: position 33,805,675 of record NC_059292.1, on the reverse strand, counting down.
TTCCACACTCTACCTCGTCACTCAGTCTACCAGGCGTTTTAAACACACACACACACACACACACACACACACACACACACACACACACACACACACACACACACACACACACACACACACACACACACACACACACACACACACACACACACACACACACACACACACACACACACACACACACACACACACACTCTCTCTCTCTCTCTCTCTCTCTCTCTCTCTCTCTCTCTCTCTCTCTCTCTCTCTCTCTCTCTCTCTCTCTCTCTCTCTCTCTCTCTCTCTCTCTCTCTCTCTCTCTCGTTTGCATTTACATTTCTTTTCTGTGCGCCGCGTTTAAGCATCCTCCTTTCCCCAGTCTGTTCTGCATTTCCATTCCGTTCCTTTCCCTTTCTGTCCTTACACCCAACATAAATTCAATCCTACTTCTTTCCAAACTTTTTTTTTCCGATCCCTTCCTTCTCCCTTTCCCTCGCTTACCCTTCCTCACTTTGCTAGTCCTCTGCAACAAGAGAGATCACTTATCCTTGAAGCTTAAGTGTCAATAATGCACTTGTTTGCTGATAATTGTCAGACGCAATTGGGAGCTGTTTCAGAACAAAGGAGAGGATAATTTATGCACGTGTTTTGGAAAGAGAGGTTTTGTTGTGTCACATCATCCTGCCTTCGTGTTTTTGACGATCGCCGCCTGTCGTGTTCTTCAATGGATTATTCAAGCGCAGGCTGAGCGGTAGAGCTGGGTCCTGAATATTCCAGTCTTTCGGCATAAGAATTTTCTTTATTTCATCGGACTCTTTCTGTTACGTATGATATGAATTGAGGTGTGCGTGGAACTTCTCACCCTTGGCCGCGGTCAGCATGTTACGTGAATCATTCGCTTTTGACTTACTGGTTGACGACTCGCCGCCTCGATCACCATTAGAAGCAGGAGAAGCAGAACCATCACCACCCTTGTTTATGTGCCTCAGGATTCAGCCAGTCCACGGCATCCAAATAGGAGCAGCGGCATATTTCTGTTAAATATTTTAGTGATCGTACGCATGAATGAGAAGAATGTGAATTTTGGTAAGCTAAGCCACCACATATCTCGGCTGAGCCACACCCTACACTGAAGTAATATAAGTTCTTCATAAAGTAATTACAATGTGCAAAGACAACCAGCATTTATCAAAATACTCTGCTAACCTTTACTTATCATTGTTAATATTTAACATTATTCATTCGAAAGAAAATATAAAAGTTCATATTCTATCGACATCGATAGGAAGAGCCATCTCTTTTTCTTAATCCGGCGTGTCTTTAAACTGTTCGATTGACGCAATACATATATATATATATATATATATATATATATATATATATATATATATATATATATATATATATATATATATATGTGTGTGTGTGTGTGTGTGTGTGTGTGTGTGTGTGTGTGTGTGTGTGTGTGTGTGTGTGTGTGTGTGTGTGTGTGTGTGTGTGTGTGTGTGTGTGTGTGTGTGTAATTCACTGTTTGATCTGCTGCAGTCTCTGACGAGACAGCCAGACGTTACCCTAGGGAACGAGCTCAGATCTCATTATTTCCGATCTTCGGATAGGCCTGAGACCAGGCACACCACACACCGGGACAACAAGGTCACAACTCCTCGATTTACATCCCGTACCTACTCACTGCTAGGTGAACAGGGGCTACACGTGAAAGGAGACACACCCAAATATCTCCACCCGGCCGGGGAATCGAACCCCGGTCCTCTGGCTTGTGAAGCCAGCGCTCTAACCACTGAGCTGTGTGTGTGTGTGTGTGTGTGTGTGTGTGTGTGTGTGTGTGTGTGTGTGTGTGTGTGTGTGTGTGTGTGTGTAACGTGGTACTACTTAATCATTGTAGAAAATATGCAAATTAAAACAGGTTTTTATATAAAAGCGTTTATTTTTTTCCATGTATGGAAACTTATTGGATTTTATGTGTATTAAATGAATAGTGAATGTTAAAGAGTCAGAGCATCCTGAAAAACAAGAAGTGCCTCACAATGCTCTGTCTCTTACGATCAACAAGTTTGGGACTTGTCACACGTCCCGTCGCCTTTCCCGGGGATGCTGGAGCGCCTGAGTCAGTGTTTTGTTTGACTTCACCATCACTTACACTCACGGAATTACGTCGCCACTAGCCACGTCTGAGTCCTGGTCCTCTCTATAGTCTTCACGTCCCGCTCTTTCCTCTCATATCTTTCTTTTATCTTTCCTCTCTAATTTAGTTTCCTTTCTTCTTGTTCTTTTGTTATTCTTTTATTTTCTCTCATTCTTTCTTTCGTCCCCTGTCAGTTTTTTTTCTCCCATTTCCTTTCCTGCAAAGTTCTTTCTTCAGTTTTCTCCATTGTCTGTTTCTGTATAATAAATTGTTTTCTTCATAAAGTCCACACTTCTTCCCTATTTTCCTTCTTTCTTTCAGTTCCTTTTAGTGTTCATGTCTCCCCTTTCCATCCTCCAGTGTGGTTGTTTTCGTCCATATGATGTATACTTTTTAGAAATTCTTAATTCAGTGACGCTCTTGCATTACACTTCTTTCCTATATGATAACTGCACGAGACGTTTCATACATACGTGTGTTCATTTGCATTCATGAATTAATATAGGTGAACGAGAGAGAGAGAGAGAGAGAGAGAGAGAGAGAGAGAGAGAGAGAGAGAGACATTAAAGGAGGACGAACCAAGGAATGTGACTGGCAACGGTCTGTCCTCCTTGCTTTTGTTCTGCTTCTTTATTTGTCAGTGTCTCTTACCCACTCGTATACGTGTACCATTCTGCTGATCTATTTATTCTACTCTGATTCATATTTTTAGACCTTACACACGCTACTTCTCAGTAATATTTGAATTTTGTTTTATGTTTAGTTTTTTTTTTTTTTTTTTTATTTATTGTTAGATTTGTGTTTTCTTTCCAAGTCGTGTTCCTTGAAGCCAAAGAAAGGTAGGTTGCCATGTACGTATTTGTTTCCGTCATTTTTTTTTTTTAAGCTGTGTTCAACGTTTAATTTATAAGTTGTCCAATTCATTGAGAGAGAGAGAGAGAGAGAGAGAGAGAGAGAGAGAGAGAGAGAGAGAGAGAGAGAGAGAGAAATTATTGAATATCACTTGGATTTCTTATGCTGGTGTCATTTGAAGTTGTGATAGAATGTTTTCTCGCGTACCAAGAAACTGCCCTTAGCCAGTATCGAGCGAAGGAGGAGAGGAAAGAAAATGCCCAGCCAAATTTTGTGTGGTTTACATTGTTAACAAGGGGAGTGCGCAGCGTGTGGAAGTGGCAGGACTTGATTTTGCCGTCAGGTGTAACGGAGAGTGTATGGTGGAAGGCAAGGTAGCGGAGAGTAGGCGGCGGGTGTTATGGATGCGGGGGTTAAGGCGTCAAGGATGGTGTGGTGTGGTGCGTGAATCAGGGGAAGCTCTGAATGGGTAGCGAGAAATGGGATCCAGCGGGTGTGAAGTGTTTTGCTGAGTAACTTTTGTACTCGCTACATAAATATAGGAATATAATCTGTATTGTAAACAACCAGGCTACGTTATGGTGTGAAACTTTTTTTTCCCGACACTGATGTTTACTACGGTGTGAAATGAGATTAAAGTACAGTGAAAAATAACACAAAATCCTTGCAATTTTCAGAGATGACACGATAGTCTGAGATGCTGTTGTATTAATTATTTCACTGTGTTGTTTTCCAGGCTAGATCGTGAAGGTAAATGTGTCTGCTTCTCCTAAAGTAAATGTCGCAGGAATCGCAGTCGTAATTTTATGACACTTACTCTTTTACTTTCTCTGAGACGAGGAACTTACTGCTCCATTTTTATTCTTTTACATTACCCTTAGTCATGGACACGGCAGTGCCGGCATGAGAACAAAGTAGCATTATCCATGAGTACTTTACGAGGAATCATAATTGTGTGTTTTTCTTACCAAAGTAAAAGAAAATAGATTGTAGATGGAAGGCGGAGATTAGCGACGAAAACGAATGCTAGGCGGCTGCAATCATTTATTTGCAGGGAAGAAGAATGTCCACGCAAGTATGATTAATGGTCTTAGATATGCAGTGGTGGTGGTGGTGGTGGTGTTGGGAAACGCTATCCACATAAATTCCGGATGATAAC
>NC_059292.1:33789042-33796542 GCF_017591435.1 Portunus trituberculatus | reverse complement strand
CTCTCTCTCTCTCTCTCTCTCTCTCTCTCTCTCTCTCTCTCTCTCTCTCTCTCTCTCTCTCTCTCTCTCTCTCTCTCTCTCTCTCTCTCTCTCTCTCTCTCTCTCTCTCTCCCGAAATAGATGAGTTTGAAAGAAAAAAAAATGTATGGTATGTTTGCCTCTTCCATGAATTATGTTTCCTCTTCACCTACCAACATTTCCTTAGACCGTAAGAAAAAATTCCTTCATCGAGCGTCATCAACATTCTTCTCCAGATTTTGTACGGAGTCTGTTGTGGGTCAGGAAGGGAATGTGAAGAGGATTGGTAGTTGGCGTAGGAGGAAAAAAGAAAGTGAATGGGTGTAGACTAAAGAAAGATGCATGGCTGTGTACGTAAGGGCCATGGACTAACAACCAACATGATTGCACGGTCCGTATACTAGTGTGCCATAAAGGTGTGGGTGCGTCAGGCGTGTAGTCCTAACTATGAGAAAAAAAACGTGTGTGTGTGTGTGTGTGTGTTTGTGTTTGTGTTTGAGTGTGTAGTGTGATGTCCAAACTCAGAGATTCTAAAGATCCCGTCGATTTTTTCTCTCTCTCTCTCTCTCTCTCTCTCTCTCTCTCTCTCTCTCTCTCTCTCTCTCTCTCTCTCTCTCTCTCTCTCTCATGTTTAAGACCAGAATAAAAAGTAAGATAAAGATTAATTCCAAAACACGTCATAATCTTTTAAGCAGCTACAGTGAATGCAGAGGAAGTGAAAAAGGTATAAATAGGATTAAATAAAAAAAAAAAAAAACGGTTTCTGCCTTCTAGACTGAATATGGAAAGGAAGGACAAAATAAGTCAAGTTCAACAAGACTGCTTGAAATAATATTTGGCCAAAGAAGTGATGTCATATTCCACATGATATTCTAGACAAAACCTAAGTAGATGTTAACTTCTCTCCAAAACTTCACTGTTCTTGGTCTTGGCGGAACCCTTAACACAGAACGATTAGTCTATTCATACCTCGGTTTTCAGTAGAATTTTTGGCAAAACATTTACTGAACTTTGTGACGTGACAGCTGGAGGCAACTGTACGTTAAACACCTTATGAGCACAAAGAGCGGAGAGCGTTGCACTAAGACGATTTTTTATTAAGTTGTATTTAGAGAAGATTATTTCATACAACAAAAGTTGCTTCCATCCGCTTAACTGATGCTATAAATGTGCACTTTTCCTTTTTATCTTCAGTGCGCGCTTCAGCGTAATACAAACAAGAGTGAACTTAATTACTGACTACAGATGCATCGCTAACGCAATATTTATTCCCCTTGCTTGTAAATTCGTTACTTCTCTTTCCATATCTTCCTTCCTTCGCTTATATCTACGTTCCCCTTTCTCTCTCTCTCTCTCTCTCTCTCTCTCTCTCTCTCTCTCTCTCTCTCTCTCTCTCTCTCTCTCTCTCTCTCTCTCTCTCTCTCTCTCTCTCTCTCTCTCTCTCTCTCTGTATCTCATTCTCAATAAATTAATAGATAAATTAATCAATAAAAGAATCTCAAACACAAATATTGATATGAAAAACTAGGACGTGGCGTGTTGGTTTGTTACAAGCAAAAGGCCCGTCATAGTTTAGAAAATATTGATTTAGAATCTTACTTGTCAATACTGTGTTTTGAAATGTTTACCATTCTTATAAGGACAATTTCAAAAGATCACAAAGGTGTTTAGTTAGATCTTCATGTTTCCATATACGAAATAGATATTGAGATATTCTTATTAAAATATCGCAAAGATCATGAAAAGCATCTTTGAAAATGTAAAACTCACATACTTTCTTTAAAGCTGAAACCTTTTAATGATAGTCGAGATAGGACAGGAGTGTTGGAGAGAATCTAGTTTCCCATTTAATTCTACTTAAAATCCTAGAACTTCGCTAATCAACCAGTTATTAGTCAGAATAGATTATTACTGAAAACAGGAGGATGTGAAAATAGAGGTAACGAATTCACAAACAAGGGGAATAAATATTGAGTTAGAGATGCATCTGTAGTTGGTACGTTATTTTAGTTCACTCTTGTTTATATTACGCTGGAAAACGCACTTAGCGGAAAAGAAAAGGTCACATGTAAAGAATTAGTGGAGAGGATCGAAGCAACTTTTGTCGTATAAAATAATTTGCTGAAGTTCAGAAAGCTCTCTCCAGATGAAAGGAGTTATTGAACTTCATTTTGATAATTTCACATTTTTCTGTTTCATTTTCTCTCCTTTTCAGCAAATGTTTTGAATGCGTGAGAAGTCTGTTTTACTAAATAGTGTTAAGATATATACTCTAAAAAATGTCATATAAATCAGATAGACGTGGAGAAGAGGGACTGCTAGAAGAAAAACAGATATCATGTACATAAAATATTTAGAAAGCCACTGCTTTATATGCATTTTCGCTAACTCCTACTTTTCTTTGAGTCTCGGATCCTCTTTGGTGTTCTGCACTAGTCTGTAAGAAAAGAAAAAAAATAATGGAGCGAGAAAGGGAGATTGGAAAGTGGAGTCTTGCTTTTATTCGCTAACGACATTGTCGGCAGGAAGGGAAAGGCAAGAGATGAAATTTTGAAAGACTAGTAGAGGATCAGACGACAGAGGGAGAAAACGTAGGCAACACAGAAGAAATAAAGGAAAGTGAAAGACGATGGAATTATAGCAAGGATAGACAGATGGTTAGGATGCTACATCTAGTAAAGCCCCAAGTTAAACACAGAGAGGGAAGAACCACGATGCGACGACTGGATATTGATGATGAGATTTATGATGCAAAATCTCCGCAGTGAGTCGATAATTTGACACTAGACAGAGGACACAGTCAGATGGCTGTACGTACAAGGTTTTCACGAAATAAAGTTTCTCTGCTTGGGGAATTTCGTGTGTTTTTTTGTTTTCTTGTCATATCACACCTTTCTGCCCATCCTAATTTCCCTATTTCTCTTTAATGCTTCTTTCTTTCATATCATTCTTATTCGCACAATATCACTAAGTGCTTTCTAAAAGAGATTCTTGATCTATTTACCATCATGTTTATCAGTCTGTTATATCCTGCTTCTTTCATGTATACCCACTGTGCACGTATGTTGGGAGATAGAATTCAGTTAAAACCCAAAATCCGAAAAAAAACTGCTTATCTCTCATTCTGTTCCCTCCAGCGATTGTCAGTGCAAAGTTTAGGTAATCAGCAATTTACAAACTAATGTTTAGTTTGTCCTTTTTTCAAGTAAATGAGAATGAAAAGTTAGTGCTTCCTACTCCATGACTCTCTGCCAGCAGTCCTGTCCCTTGTTGCCGCCGCGCTTCCTCCCCACCTCCTCATGCGATCCGACACTATCTCTCTTCCTGCTTTCAACTTTTGGTTCTTTTTCTTCCGGAATCTCTCTCTCTCTCTCTCTCTCTCTCTCTCTCTCTCTCTCTCTCTCTCTCTCTCTCTCTCTCTCTCTCTCTCTCTCTCTCTCTCTCTCTCTCTCTCTCTCTCTCTCTCTCTCTCTCTCTCTCTCTCTCTCTCTCTCTCTCTCTCTCTCTCTCTCTCTCTCTCTCTCTCTCTCTCTCTCTCTCTCTCTCTCTCTCTCTCTCTCTCTCTCTCTCTCTCTCTCTCTCTCTCTCTCTCTCTCTCTCTCTCTCTCTCTCTCTCTCTCTCTCTCTCTCTCTCTTTTTTTTTTTTTTTTATTTAAACATAATTTATACAGAAGAACATGTACCCAAAGGCGCACTGTCGTGTGCTACCTATTCTAAGGGTACTACAATCTATTTCTCTACAATATTTACAAGACTTAAAAATAGATAATATACAAGATGGTCAGCATGTAAATGGAGCACTGTTCTTTTCACTTCACTAGCACTATTCACGCACTGCACTACACTGAGTGTCACGTCACAAAGAGTGTCAGAGGAGTTGGCAGTGTCTGTCTCCACTTATGTGCCATCAGTTTGACACTGTGTGTGTTCATCTCCTGGACGTGAGGCACCGCGGCCGTGAACAAGTTCCACATCCTGGAGACGCGTCCTGCGAAGGTGCGTTGATGCTGACACCCGTGGGATCGCGGCACCTCTACGGCGTCACCACCATTGAGCACCGTTCTCGTGCTCCGTGCGGTGACTCTCAGAGGATGACGCAGCCCTGCCAGATGTGGCACTCTTTGCACCTGTGCCTTATGGAACACTACGATTGCCGCCACATCTCTGCGGTGTTCCAGTGAATCAAGGGACGCTCAGGCTCTGGGTGAGGTGGTATTGCAGCATCTACTAGCCGTATGGCGCGGCGTTGGATGCTGTCCAGTCTCCTTCTGTGTGTGGCGGCACAGGACATCCAGGAGAGAGCTGCGTACTCAAGGTGGGGCCGCACCTGTGCCTTGTACAGCAGCAGTCTCCCCTTCCTGTCGAGGAAACTGGCGATCCTTCTGAGAGCGGAGATCCTGTGAGAGGCTTTCTTGGCAATGGATTTGACATGGCTGTCAAACCTCAGCCCTCGATCCACCTCCACTCCAAGTATCTTGACGTCATCTTGGAGTGGGAGAGCAGCAGCGCCAAAGACAACTTTCCTGCCATTGCTGCCATGGCGGCTGGGGACCGAGAGACAACCATTGCCTGTGTCTTCTCCGGCGCGAATGTCACTTGCCAGCGAGCACCCCACTCCTCTATCACTCGTAGCTGCTGATTGATGGCCTCAGCAGCCCGCCCACTGTCCTGGCGTGGATAGGTATAGGAGAGGGTGCAGTCATCAGCATAGGCCTTGACTCCTGGCAGTAGCTGGAGAAGATCATCCACGTAGATATTCCACAGGAGTGGGCCAAGAATTGAACCCTGTGGCACTGATGCCTCCACAGGCAGGGACTCAGATGTTTGCCCGTTGACAACCACCTTGAGGCTTCTGTCCTGCAGGTAATTTCCCAGGAGTCGTAGCAAGCCACCCTGGATGCCTTTAGCACGAAGCTTTTCCAGTAATCCGTTGTGCCATACTTTATCAAAAGCTCCAGCTATGTCCAAAGCAACCACTATAGTGTCCTTGCCGTCGTCGAGGGCGTCCTGCCACTGCCTGGTGAGAAGCATCATTAGGTCGGAGGTTGACCTTCCAGGTCTGAACCCAAACTGTTGGTCTGAGAGGAGGGCATTGTCCTTGAGATGGCTACACACCACCTCTGCCACGACCCTCTCAAACACTTTACCCACCACTGACAACAGGGATATGGGTCTGTAGTTTTTTGGGTCCGTCCTGGAGCTTTTTGTGTGCAGGAACTACTCGAGCCTCCTTCCACACTGAAGGCCAGACGTTTTCCCGTACACAAGTTGTGAACTTGGGTGAGAGGGGCAGCCAGTTCCTGGGAGCATCGCTTCAGCAGGTGCGGGCTGATGTCATCAGGGCCGGTAGCTTTCTGTGTGTCCAGCCCCGCAATAATCGCTTCACCTGCTGATGCGTCACCTCCACCATGGTGACAGTCTTCTCACATTGCTGGACCAGCTGAGGCGGTGGCTGCTGTGGATTCCCCACCTTCATTTTTCCAGCAAACAAGGAAGCCAGCAACTGTGCCCTCTCCTTACTGCTGGTGGCGACAGTACCGTCCTGCTTGCTGAGGGAGGGATGGATTCTTGGTGGCCAGTTCCTGTTTGTCCTTAACAAGGGACCACCAAGTTTTGTTTCCTACGCCAGTGCCACACAGTTTCCGGCGCAGGCTTTCCTCCCACTTTTTTAAGGCCCACTTGCTGGTTACCACCATCCTCCTGCATGCAGCCCTATGCAAGTCCTTGTTGCGCCGAGTCGGGTTCCTCTTGTAGCGGAGCCAGGCAGCATACTTTGCCTCAGCAGCAACACGGCAACGGTAGCCAAACCATGGCTGATCCGTCGGTCTGGTGGTGTATTCCCTGTGTGGGACGTGGCGTCTCTGGAGGGCGAGAAGGTGAGAGGTGAGTGCAAGTGCTTCACTCTCTGCTCCTCCCTGTAGCAGAGTGGCCCATGGGGTGTGGGTCAGGTCGCGGCGCAGGGAAGCCCAGTCTGCTTTGTTCCACAGCCAGATGGTGCGGGTGGTGGCCTCGTCCCGAGCCACGCCCACTTCCAGCTGTGTCAGTACAGCGTGATGATCAGAGCTGCCCACGAGCCCCAGCTGATGACACTGAAGCTTGTCCTCCTGGTAGTCTGAGATGACAGGGTCTAATGTCCCTCCTCGTTCATGTGTGGGGAAGGTGACATGATCTGTCAGACCCTGCACCTCAGGAGATTCTCGTAGGCGTCTCTTTCCAGGTGGTGATTGAGATCCCCCACAATCAGCACGTGGCTGCAGCTGTGTGCCATCATCAGGTTGTCTAAAGTCTCAGTCAGGTACAGGAGTGAGTCAGGCCCTTGTCGCGGGGGGCGATACAGGGCACACAGTAAGAGGGCTGAGCGGTCTGCCAGCGTTACTCGGAAGTACATCATCTCCATCAGTGGAGGCGTGTCTATGTCGAGTAGCTGGGCCTGCATTCCTTCCTTGAAGCAGACAGCCACTCCACCTCCTGTTCGCTCCTGTCGGTCCCTCCTCACCCAGTGGGTGAAGCCCTGCATCCTGCCATACGTGGGCTCCACCTCACTGTTCAGCCATGTCTCTGTCACCACAACAACGTCTGCATTGTGTCGTTGCACACAGTTGTGGTATAAGTCTGCAAGGTTAGTCCGGAGACCACGGACGTTGCTAGAGACGACCTTTAGTTGGCGGCGGGGCAAGCTGGCTGTACCATGGTGAGGGATGGTAGTGAGCGAGGCCTGCTAGTCCGAGGTGGTGGTTAGGGTCCGCGGCCGACTGCTGGTACTGGTGAAGAGGAGTGGTCCACTGCCGCCCCTGGCTCTGATTCCAGATACCAGGCTGAGGAAGGAGTGGGCGAGGTTGTGGTAAGGACTGAAATGAAGTGAGGTGGTGGGCGGGCTGAGGCGCTGCAGGTGGGAAGGGTGTGGCTGTGTGTCTTTCCACCGTAAGGAGCCGCTGTATGAGACGCTCCTGACGTAAATCGTCAGTTCTGGCGTGGCAAGTAGCAGAAGTGTGTCCTTTCCGTGAGCAGTACTCACACACTTTTGCCTTGGCTCGCTTTTGTGTCTGCTTGGTGGCCTGGTGAGTCCTCAGTCCTTCGCTGGACACCTTCCTCGCGTCCTGCTGCACTTCCCTCTTAGTTTTCTTTTTTCTCCAATCTCCTGATGTGGTCTGAGGAGAGGTTCGTGGGCGAACAGAGGCACCGCGATCTACTCCGTTCGCTGTATTTATGGAGGAAGAGTCCCTGCTGCTCTGTGTGGCGGTAGACGTGGTAGTGAGTACCGAGCAGTCACTCTGTGTGGCAGAAGGAGTGACAGTAGACGCTGGGGAGGTGTCACAGTCGCTCTGTGTGGCGATGGAAGCAGTGGAGGTAGGCGGAGCGGTCGTTGTTTCCCGGGCAGGCGAAGGGAAGGTGGAAGTTGAGAAAACAGCTGAGTGGCGGAGCTGTTGCGGTTTATCCGAGCTCCACCACGTCCTCCACCTCTCAGAGTCCTGACAAACCACC
>NC_059292.1:33754042-33784042 GCF_017591435.1 Portunus trituberculatus | reverse complement strand
GTCGAGCGCTGAAGAAGGATTGTCTGGGAACTGGTTGACTCAGAGAGGATTTCGCCTCGTTAAGCTGGATGAAAATTTTGCGTTGTGATCTCTGCATTTCTGTTTCATGGAGGCTTACGCGGGGACATGGCGTATACATTCTTTATTTTCTGGTTGTTATAGGATCAAAACACGATTTTTCCTTATGCCCGTGTTCGATATCTCCGTGTTCATGCATGTAGCAAATGTATTGATGATATTTTGAGCGAGAAACACTGCATGAAGCATGGTGATCTTTCGGCTAAGATCGTTTTTTTTTTTTTTTTTCGAAGACGTTTCTCTGGGCGATTGTGACGAAGAGATGGTTGTACACCGTATAGTTGTTCTTTGCAGCTCAAGCGCTGTTATGTACATCTCTAATTCCCCTCGTTCAAGGTGTGATGCAAGACTTTACCTCGCAAAATGCTGCGGGGACTGGGATTAAAGCAGGTTTGGAGCAGGAGCAGGAATTGGTGAGACTGGATAGGGATGGGAAAAACGGTAATGGGGTAAGGAAGAGGAGTTGTTTGTGCTGGAGAGGAGGAACAATGGAGACAGGAGATGAAAGGTTGGTGGGGACACAGGAAGAATATGCATAAAAAGGTCGTTTCTGTTGGAATAAGTGAGGCAAATTTAGACGTGCCCGGAGGATAAGATTAAAAACAGTGTTGTGTTCCTGAAGAGGGCGTTTGGGGCGGATAAGAGGAAGAATATAAAGACACTGTGCTCAAGTTGATAATATTATTGCTAATGTATTATTTCCAGAACTATTATTCCGCCCCCAGAATCACATTACCACTACTATAACAACCCTGACACCCCACGTCGTCACTCCTTGAATCGCACATCACAACCGCTGTTTGAAGACCTCACTTCCAGAACGATTATTCAGCCAGCGCAACAGAGCTAACACAGCATTACCGCCACTCCGGATGGTCCCGTCACACTTTCACTTTCTGAAGCTGGGACGGAAACGAGCGTTCTATGGAAAAAGGGAAGATGAAATTGCCGCAGAAATGGAAACTATGGGAATTTCTGAGCCATCACCTCAACAGCTTTACAAAAGATTTCTTCTACCTTTGATGGTACGATGCTTTTTGTCTAGAACAGCATTTTCGTTTTGCAGACTCTGTTTCTCTCGGTAGTGACGCAGACATTTTATTAAGGTGTGGAATGTATGAACAAATTCAGTGCCTTCCCTTACCACGATAAAATGCGTTGACGCAAGATTAAAATGAGCTTGATTTTTTGTTCAAATAAGAAAATATACCGTTGTTGAAATACATTCCTATGAAACTCTTGTATTCCTTACGTGGAACATTGATATTGTAACGCCATACATATACAGCATTTCCTAACGCACAAGGTAAAGACACACTGGTGTAGGCGGAAACATAATTCCATGGAAGAAAGAAAGGAATACTCTTAAACCCTTCAATACTATAACACAATTTTATCTTCAGATTTGTGTGCGATTAGACCATTTCATTGACATTAGGAAGGGTCTATGGAGGTCAGAAGATTAATGGCCAGAGTCTTCACTATTTTAACCACCCACATGAGATTTTGAAGCTGTATAAAATTACCAATAGTAAGCCGAAGAATATGGAAACGCGTCATGATACTGAAGGAGTTAAGTGCAGTAATGCAGAAGCTGTTTTAAAGTTAGTGTATCCTTTCCTACTCTTTAGTTCATGGATGACAGTAATCATACACAGTAAAGACCCTTCAGTTGCAGGAGCGGGGGCTTTGCGAAGGATGCGAGGAATCAGACAGTACTTAACACTGATCCTTACGAGTCCCCGTTAACAAAAATATTGTTCAACACCCCTTGAGATCTGTTGCTTGTCTAGAGTGGATTACTTATTCTTATTTTAATGCGGAAACACGATCTTGATTTAGACTTTTCAGACTCAGCAAAGAAAACAAGATGGCAGAACACTGTGTCTGGATATGAATTAGGTCTAAGGTGCTGAGCGAATCTAATCATTACAAGTAAAGTAACTAAAGTAACTGGAGTGGAGACGTGGAGTGCAGTTAGTTATTTGTATCACGGCACACATATCCTTCAGAGCAGCTGCACTCATTAACTGAACTAAGAGCTTCCCTTTAGGTGCTTGTATCTTGAAGTCTTGAATGCATCTCCTGTATTAGAGCTTAGATCTTGAATTAAGACAATAATCATGTCCTCTCAGTGGTCGGAATCTCTAGGAGTGTTGTCTTTTTTCTCTCTCTCATCTCGGCTCATATTTTCTCTTCCTCAGTACACCCTTAATATTTAATCTTAAGAGTCTCTCTCTCTCTCTCTCTCTCTCTCTCTCTCTCTCTCTCTCTCTCTCTCTCTCTCTCTCTCTCTCGTTCTAAACAAACAGGAAACAGTGATTTAAAATACCACAAGGGAACATGAAGATTCCCACCCGAGGCTTCAATCACCAAATATCGCACAAGTCAGGGTTGAGCGGCGGGGTTTTGGAGCAAGACTGTGTCGCCGAGATTTGACGCCCCTGATCTCAAACCGCTGCGTCCCGAAGCTTCCCCTCACCGGTGGAAAAGTTTAACAGACATAAACCTCGAACCGTTTTCTTTCTTTTCCATGTTGTTAGGGTTGGGGAGGCTTAATGTAACAGAAAACGCGGTGAGGGAGCACACAGCAGCGCGGAATCGGTGAAAGGAGATGTGCGTGATCACGGTGTAAAGGAGGAAAGGGGAGGCATCACAGGAATGACAATAACGTCAGTGGGGAGCGGAGGAGGAGAGGCAGCACTCAGTGTGGGAGTATGGGGAGACCAGGACAAAGGGTGGCGAGTTTGAAGAAAGAAAGGTAAGGGTAAGATTTAAGAATTAAAAGGAAACATAAAATCTTGATACAAGGATGTAAAGAGGGAATTTCTCTCTCTCTCTCTCTCTCTCTCTCTCTCTCTCTCTCTCTCTCTCTCTCTCTCTCTCTCTCTCTCTCTCTCTCTCTCTCTCTCTCTCTCTCTCTCTCTCTCTCTCTCTCTCTCTCTCTCTCTCTCTCTCTCTCTCTCTCTCTCTCTCTCGTTACCCACTTTGCAACATGAGTTCTCGCTGCGTCATTTCACATGCTTATTTTCATCGCTTCCAATAATTCATTTTGTTCCAAGATCTTCTTTATCGCACAGTTTGGTGGATCATCGTCAGTCATTTCGTTCGCTCTTCCTATGATTTCGTTCGTGGAGTTTTATATTGGAATGTCGGTATAAGTTTTTCATTCTTCTCTCTCTCTCTCTCTCTTTTTTTTTTAACTTTCTTGTTTGGTTTCAGCTCCATTTTGACTTGGTACTTTTTTTTTCCATTTTTTTTAGATTCTTTTCCTATCTTTCTTCATCTCTTTCCTCGAAATTAGCTTCCTCTCTCCATTAGAGTATCTTTGCTGCTCTCCACTGACTTCCAATCACTCATTTTCTCTTCCTTTTTTTCTGAAACTGTTTCCTTCCCCTCCTTTATAGAATCTTTCATAATCCATTTCTCCTTTTATCACACTTCTTCCTCGCACATCTTTCTTCCTTCTCTCTCTCTCTCTCTCTCTCTCTCTCTCTCTCTCTCTCTCTCTCTCTCTCTCTCTCTCTCTCTCTCTCTCTCTCTCTCTCTCTCTCTCTCTCTCTCTCTCTCTCTCTCTCTCTCTCTCTCTCTCTCTCTCTCTCTCTCTCTCTCTCTCTCTCTCTCTCTCTCTCTCTCTTTCCAGCGACTCTTCTGTTCCTCAGACTGACACCAAAGACCTTCATCAGAGAGAGAGAGAGAGAGAGAGAGAGAGAGAGAGAGAGAGAGAGAGAGAGAGAGAGAGAGAGAGAGAGAGAGAGAGAGAGAGAGAGAGAGAGAAAGCTTGTGTGCCATTTTCATGAGATGTTTATGGAAGTTTTCTGTTTTGCGTAGGGGGAAAATCTATTCAGGGCGGAAAGGGTTGGGAGTTGTGACTAGACGCGGCTTTGTGTTTTCTTGTATTTTGTTTTTTTAATATCTGTCTTAATGTTTGATGTTGATGTTGATGCTACACCGCGAGAAAACTACAAGCCAAGGTCTAGTTATTTTTAGTGTTTTCACTGTAGGTGAGTGGTGGCTTTAAACAATAAACAGTGTTACTGTTATCATTATTAGTAATAGTACTGTTACGTAAGGAAAACAGGCAGTGTGTTAGCTCCACCAAAACATCCCTGCCTGTCTCGTCCTCCAGTCCTCCACACACAGACACTCAAACCAGAGTGTGGGATTTATACGCGCACAATGGCACATTTCCTTTTTACAGAGGAAACAAGAACACAAATGTTAAGAATGAAGGTAATTTCCTGCATTAAACTGAGGGATGTGGCGCAGGTAATGGTGAGCCAGAGGCTGTAAGGCAGCATATCCAGCCTTTTGTCTTCCCAATTTTGGCTGACTGCGTCTCGCCCTCTCTTTAAGACCACCAGCAACACCGGACCGCGCGTCGGAAGCACAGCGCGGGGACACATCAGGTTTTGTGGCAACCTTGGAAGAATTAAACCGTTAGTGTTACTGCCGCAGGACTGTGGAGCGGCGGCCAATTGTTGGAGGGTCACAGGACACCATCGTCTACTCCGGCGAGCACAACACCGGCCGTTGTCCGGGCCGCGAGGGATGGAAAATGTGGTCATGGAAGTGTCGCCCTTTATTAGTACCGTTACTCTCTCTCTCTCTCTCTCTCTCTCTCTCTCTCTCTCTCTCTCTCTCTCTCTCTCTCTCTCTCTCTCTCTCTCTCTCTCTCTCAACACACACACACACACACACACACACACACACACACACACACAGACACACACATCATGTTGTTGGTCATTCGTCTCGGCCTCGGTTTTTTTTTCCGCCACTTAACTATTTTTCGGGTAAATAGATACATGCGCTTCTTTTTCTATTTATATGTTGCAAGTAACTTATAAAAATAACATTGCTAAGGATTAATCCAATGTATATACCGTGCACACATTTTTCTCCCTTTTCCTCTTCAATGATAGCTTCAGTAACCCAGGTCTCGCCCGCAAGGGCTAAGACCTTTTCCTAAACCTGATGTCCTTCCACATCATTACTACCTTTATCACTCCACTTTATGAAGCTATTGCTAATTTTTGAATGTTCCCAAACTTAGGAAATAAAGAGGAAAACAGAAAGGGGTTACAAATACAACCATTTGTATATTCATAGCCATTAACTTCAGCATTAGCGGACTGAGAGGCTTGATATTACAACGATGAGGAACAAATTGTTTTCGTGACGAGCAGTATCACATTCGACAGTGTATGTGTGATGTGTACAAACATAAACATGTACACATTGCACATAATCATGTCAATTAACGTACCTTGCAGTTCTGAATTAGAACCTGTTGGCACCAGACATAAGGAAAGTGACGTAAATTTTCTGATATTGGTGATCAGCCCCTGGCCGCGCCGCCTCCACGCACACATATTCTTCCTGAAGGTCCTCGCGGGGATGCAAGTGTCTAAATCGAGCATCTTATTGCCAATAACAGGAGCTGAATACCCTGTTAACGAAGCTGCCCAGTCAGCGAAGTCAAGTTTAATAGCCTGAACATCAGAGAAGGAATGGAAAGAAAAAAAATAATAAAAAATAGAAAAAAATATTTATAAGACATAGGATGGAATGCTTGCCACTTAAAGTCAGTCAGTTAGTTAAAAGAAGGAACAGACCCTAGAGACCGCATACTTAAGGTACAACTGAAGGAGCGTCTTGATTTATGTGGCCACAGGAGTCTAGAGAGGAAATATACCCGCAATAACGAAAGTTAGAAGTAAAATCTCTGTAATGGAGCCGAATTTCAGATTGGCAAACTTCCGAGGTCTCAGAGAAGCACTGGAGGATTTGCCATTACCTCATGCAAATCAGGGAAAGGACGCACGCATGAACTTAAAGGCGGCTTTTTAGCGTAAACTCAAAAGTAAAGGTGATATCATCCAAAATACAAGCGGTGTTCACCTTCCTGTGTAGGGAAAGTGTATCTATCCCATCTCTCTCTCTCTCTCTCTCTCTCTCTCTCTCTCTCTCTCTCTCTCTCTCTCTCTCTCTCTCTCTCTCTCTCTCTCTCTCTCTCTCTCTCTCTCTCTCTCGTTTTGCATTTACATTTAAAGAGAGAGAGAGAGAGAGAGAGAGAGAGAGAGAGAGAGAGAGAGAGAGAGAGAGAGAGAGAGAGAGAGACTTTCAAAGTATTCGATGCCAAATACGCAGTTAATGAGCACAGTGATACTAAGCACGGGGATAATTATGGTAATTGCTATATAACATTCTCACGTTAATATGGCGGAAGGTCGAGTGAGTGGATGCGGCTGTTGCCATTAGTGACCTGCCCTTCTCTTTTTCCACACTCCTCGACCGTGCATTGTGGTGGAGTGCGGTGGAGTGCGGTGGAGTTAATTCAGAAACGGTAACGCGAGCTTCAGGATTAACCCCGTGCTGAGATGCATGGCTTCCTCCTGCTGCGTTTAACATCTGGTAATCTCATGAGGGTGCTGTAAACGCTACCTTGATTTGGCTTGCGTGGTGCTGCGCCTGGTTTTCAGTGTGTCTGGGGAAGAGAAGCATAGATTACTAGTTTCATCAGTAGCGATATCAGTGGTGTGATAATGGACATGTATTAGCTATGGAAGGTTTCATAGTGTTCTTCATTATGTAGTGTGATGTTGTAGATGGATTAGATATGGACACTTGGATTGGTGGATTGTGGATGATAGTTAGGTGTTCTGTGGCAGATATGGTATCACTAGGCGAGGGAATATGGCATGATATGGAAAGTTATGTCCACAGATCGTCTGCACGTCTCGCGACATAGCCATACGTTTCATTCGACAAGAGCTCAGACTCTATACTATCCAACCTTTGAGTTCCCGTGTGTGTGTGTGTGTGTGTGTGTGTGTGTGTTTGTGTGTGTGTTGCGACCCGGCGGGCAGGAGAGTTAATGTGGACAGCAGTGGATGTTGCTGGAGGAGATACAATGCGGAAACAACTAATTGGATGCAGCTCAAGTGGCCGGCGAGGGTCAGGGAGTGGGCGCCGTGGGAAAATGGGCGCAGCTTGGCAAGATTTGTTATGGTAGGTGTTATGGCGCAGCAACAGTCAGATTCACGTCCCATTACTACAGCTCGGCCTTAATCGCTATTCAGGCCCAGGAAAGCGCCAGCTTATAACCTCCCTGACACTGTTCACTCTCTATTTATTTTGTACTGAGTGAATGGCTTACAGGACCAAGTGTGGGTAGTGGTGCACGATTCCCTTCCCACGCCTGGTCACTTCACTGCCTCTCTTTCCACATCATAGTAGGGATCATTTCATTTCCTTGTCAATGATAAGAAACCGCAAAACAATTTCCATTCATTCACTCATTCATTTTAAACTCTTAAGTACTGTGACGCATTTCCACCTTGAGTTTTGGGTGTGGTTTTACCTACATTAAAAAGGGTCTTTGGAGGTCAGAAGGTTAATGGCCAGAGTGTTCACTGAAGCTGTATAAAATCACCAAATAGTAAGCAGAAAACTATGAAAGCGCGTCATGGCACTGAATGGGTTAAGTGTAAAGTTTTCACCAATATGTTTTCCTAGATTTGAGTTTTTGTTGTCTTTTTTTTTATACCATGTGGGCTTTTCACGGGAATTTCTGGGCTAAAGGGGATACTTATTAAGGGTACCTCCTATTTCAAAGCCCTTCCGCTAGGAAACCGTTGCCCCGAGTGAGGAAGCCCCACCTATAGTCAGACCGTAGACAGGATTCGAACCCGTGCGTTTGGAGACCCCTCGGATCCCAAAGCACGCACGGATCCACTGTACCACGGCGTTGTGTGACTGTAATCAGTATAACTCCTTTGATGGAATCGCTGGTGTTGGTGAACCGCTTTTGGTTTTTCGCCTCTCTCTCTCTCTCTCTCTCTCTCTCTCTCTCTCTCTCTCTCTCTCTCTCTCTCTCTCTCTCTCTCTCTCTCTCTCTCTCTCTCTCTCTCTCTCTCTCTCTCTCTCTCTCTCTCTCTCTCTCTCTCTCTCTCTCTCTCTCTCTCTCTCTCTCTCTCTCTCTCTCTCTCTCTCTCTCTCTCTCTCTCTCTCTCTCTCTCTCTCTCTCTCTCTCTCTCTCTCTCTCTCTCTCTCTCTCTCTCTCTCTCTCTCTCTCTCTCTCTCTCTCTCTCTCTCTCTCTCTCTCTCTCTCTCTCTCTCTCTCTCTCTCTCTCTCTCTCTCTCTCTCTCTCTCTCTCTCTCTCTCTCTCTCTCTCTCTCTCTCTCTCTCTCTCTCTCTCAAGTAAAAGTATCTAACATGTAGAGCACAGTTGAATACTCTTATGTTTTGCTGCTAAAGGCTGGTACAAACATATCGTTCTTCGTGTGTGTGTGTGTGTGTGTGTGTGTGTGTGTGTGTGTGTGTGTGTGTGTGTGTGTGTGTACTCGTGTGTATCTATCTATCTATCTATCTATATATATATATATATATATATATATATATATATATATATATATATATATATATATATATATATATATATATATATATATATATATATATATATATATATATATATATATATATATATATATATATATATATATATATATATATATATATATATATATATATATATATATATATATATATATATATATATATATATATATATATATATATATATATATATATATATATATATATATATATATATATATATATATATATATATATATATATATATATATATATATATATATATATATATATATATATATATATATATATATATATATATATATGTGTGTGTGTGTGTGTGTGTGTGTGTGTGTGTGTATGTATATTCTCAGTATTATTGTTTTTTGGTAATACAGAACATTTTGTTTCTTGATAACATGCACGAGGCTACATACTGAACCACACGCCGGCAGTTTCTTGGGCAGCGTCCAAAACCTTCCCTTCCTTTCTGGGCCAAACCATAGCACCACCTCCCCAGTCTTCCTTCCATACCGCCAACACCCACATACCACTGAAGACTTGTTCCCTCGAAATATGAGAAGACTATGAATTTCCCAAATCAATATCTTGGCTGCATCGCAAAAAATTATTTGTGCAAATATATTAAACAAATTTATGTCTCAGTCTGCGGAGTAAATTAATCTCTTCGTGTGAAAACTGTATGCAAGGCTATAGCTCATCTTCTGTACATTGTTATTGATGAGTTTTTATGGATACACACATTCACATATCTGGCTCTGGTTAACATTTTCAACATTGTTTCCCTGCCCTCAAAATAATAGAAATAATGAGTAATTAAAGAAAAAGGTGATCTTTATATCATTGTCTTTACACAAACTTCTCTGCACAGATTAATTTCGTCTAGAATATAGAGACAGCATACGTGACCCAGTGAAAGTTTCTGTAGTGTCTTCTTTACAACACAGTGCACCGTTGCGATCAAAAGTTTATGTAATATTTTTCTTAATTTTTCTGTGAAGAAGAAGAATAACAATTTTGTAGCACTGGTATTGTCTGAGCTTCAACGATGTAACTATTCCGTGATTTAGTGTTGCATGTAGGTTGCTGAGAATTGCTTTAAAAGTAATGATAACAGCTTTTTTTTCTAAAGCAGCGTTTCAGGAAAAACAATATGAAAACACCTTCATTTATCTGAAAAAAAATAGAAGGGATTTACATTTTATATCCATTCTTTTAGTGAAAATATGAAGAATTAATGATGGTGACGGCAGGAAACAATTTCTGATTATGAGTATGAAAGTGTTGCGAGATTTTGCTTAAAGCAGAAAGCTGTGAGCGCCAGTAAAGGCTGGCGGTTTGATTACGACACGCGGACCAGGCTTATGCACCTTCCGTATCTTGGTATTGTGTGTGTGTGTGTGTGTGTGTGTGTGTGTGTGTGTGTGTGTGTGAGAGAGAGAGAGAGAGAGAGAGAGAGAGAGAGAGAGAGAGAGAGAGAGAGAGAGAGAGAGAGAGAGAGAGAGAGAGAGAGAGAGAGAGAGAGAGCCTGTTTAATAACACCTTCGTATTCAGAACTATTGTTCTCCACCAGATGGTGTCACAAAAATTTATATTGACTCAATAACTCCATTGAATAATTGGCATGTAGTAAAATATGCACTGAATATCTCTCTCTCTCTCTCTCTCTCTCTCTCTCTCTCTCTCTCTCTCTCTCTCTCTCTCTCTCTCTCTATTTAAACAAAACTTAATACAAAGGAACATGTACCCAAAGGCGCACTGTCGTGTGCTACCTATTCTAAGGGTACTACAATCTATTTCTCTACAATATTTACAAGACTTAAAAAATAGATAATATACAAGATAGTCAGCATGCAAATGGAGCACTATTCGTTTCACTTCACTAGCACTATTCACGCACTGCACTACCCTGAGTGTCACGTCACAAAGAGTGTCAGAGGAGTTGGCAGTGTCTGTCTCCACTTATGTGCCATCAGTTTGACACTGTGAGTGTTTATCTCCTGGACGTGAGGTACCGCGGCCGTGAACAAGTTCCACATCCTGGAGACGCGTCCTGCGAAGGTGCGTTGATGCTGACACCCGTGGGATCTCTCTCTCTCTCTCTCTCTCTCTCTCTCTCTCTCTCTCTCTCTCTCTCTCTAAGCACATGGGTGAGCGTTAATGAGTTGCTTTGTGGTCATCATCACCAACGCCTTGACGGAGTTGAAAATAAATTGTTAGTTTCCTTATTTTTCTTTCTTTGTTTTATATTAGAGTAACCGGCGAAGGCGTTATGTGTTGGTCTAAGGTAGAGCGTTTTCCGTGTATGACCGTTATTCGCAATCATTATGGCCATTGTCACCACCATTCTTTGTAAAGCTGGGCGCGAATATAGAATGTATTGTCTAACTTCTTGATGAAATATTAGTCCCTCTTGCGAATGTGTTTCAGTTTGCCGTGAAGAATTTAAGCATAAAGTATTTGAGACTACATGTATCCCTGATGTTATTGCTCTTCGTACTGCCGCTGTTCCTTCATAAATCATATTTTTATTAGCCATTCACTGTAGTTTAGTTTGCCTGCAGCTGTGTAAGTGCAGTGTTTGTCTGGCGCGGCTCATACATCACAGCCTGTTAATGTGCAACAATATACTTGATTAACGAGGGCCACGCTGAACCTACCTTGGTCATTCGTGAAAAAAAAAGAGCCTGAGATGAAAAACGAAGAAAATGCTCTGAATGAAATGAGAGAGAGAAAAATAAACATAGGTAATATAGAACCAAATTAAGAGAAAATTATGATAAAATATAATTGTGTATCGGAGAATGATAGAATTGCATATGCTATGAATATAAAACGAGAAAAAAAGAACAACGGTATTTTTCAGATGATAATAGAATAAAATGATATTACTTGTGACCTAGATTTGTGAGGTGGAGGCGAAGGATGGTGGCATGCCTTATGAGTCTTGACTGTTCAAATACAGTCTTCGGTGAATGCTCGAGAATCACTTTGGGGCAAGAGAAGGTTATGATGGTTAAAATGAATGTAGGAAAAAAAAAAAAAAAGAAAGATTGTAATAAGATATGTAGAAAAATATAAAAGGGAAGATAAAATAAGAAAAACAAATAATGAAAACTAAATAAAAAAGATTATCATAGAATACTATTTCTATACGAAGAGGTGGCGCTGGCTAGTAGTCGATGAATTCCACCCAGTTGAAGCAGGAAAGAAAGACAGATAGTGTTATAAGTACGAACAGGTACAACATAATCAAAACATTGAAATAGACAGTAAGAATTAGGAGAAAATAAAAGACAAATATCTATCATGCTTAATATAGAGAATGAGTGGATGGTTATTGCAAGAAATAGAAATAGTGGATGATTGGATGAATATTGAGAGAGAGAGAGAGAGAGAGAGAGAGAGAGAGAGAGAGAGAGAGAGAGAGAGAGAGAGAGAGAGGATATTAAACCCCTTGCTTACTTAAACTTTCTAAACAGATTCACACAAGGAACAGCAAGTGCCGGTGACGCTATTGAGAGTGATGGCTATGGCAAAGTTGTGTTATCAAAGGGTGTCTGCACCACGCTGCACTCCCTCCCTCTTGGCTGCACGAGGAGGAAAATTAACTCCTATGTACTTTATCTACGTATTTATTAATTTGGTTTTACTCGATCATTTATTGTTATTATTATTATTAGTAGTAGTAGTAGTAATAGTAGTAGTAGTAGTAGTAGTAGTAGTAGTAGTAGTAGTAATAGTAGTATTGTTGTTGTCGTTATTGTTATTATTATTATTATTATTATTATTATTATTATTATTATTATTATTATTATTATTATTATTATTATTATTATTAGTTGCTATTGTGATTTTTAATATGGCGGTGATGATGATGACTGAAATGATTTTTTTTTTTTTTTTTTTTTACGTAGGGAAGAGGGCCAGCCAAGGGCAAAAAATAGAAAGTAAAAAAAAAAAGGCCCACTAGAGTGCTGGCTCTCTAAAAAGAGTGTAAAAAGTGCCAAAACCGTCAGCCAGAATTAGGGGATGAGGAGGATCATCGTTATTATCACCATCATCTCGTAGGGCCTATAACTTTATTCACCTAAAATTGCCAAATCATGCGGTGTTATTATTCCTTTTGTCTTCATCATAACTTGTGAAAACTTTCCCCTCTCAAGCAGTTAGTGAAAACTTGCAGGAAATTGTATCACTTTGTCTGACGTTCCTCTTCATTGGACTCTCGTTTCCTCCATTACACCATTGCAGTGGTGTTGCTTGTCTGCCTCTGCCAAGACTTGATACTTCGAAATTATAATCGATAACTTAGAGCAATTCTTTTATTATAACGATATTTACATTTAATGAGTAATTTCATGGAATAAATCATTAATTCTCTGCAGACACCCGACAACACTCTCATTCTTATCATTAGTAAAACATAAATTCGCATATGTCGGGAATCAAAGCATTTCACATGACCCGCGACAAGGAACATTAGACTAGGTATAAGTTGCCGGTGACTTGACGGATCTTGGTCATTCCTCCACTGCTGTCTTCTTTTATGAGACAAAGGAAAAGAAATGTTTAAAAAGTATTAATGGAAAGTTTAATGAGAATGAACTGTTTGAGAGAGAGAGAGAGAGAGAGAGAGAGAGAGAGAGAGAGAGAGAGAGAGAGAGAGATTTGTATTGCTACAATTGTATAAAGTATATATAAGATAAAACTTTATAAAATTAATTTACATTTTGTGTCTTGCATTGAGAGAGGATATCTTTTCGTGCAGTTAAAGATATTTCATGAAATTTATAGACTGTATGTTAGTAAAATAATGTTCTTGAAAAGGAAAAAGAAAAAATGAATGTAAAATATATGTTTTTTGAGATAGACAATCTCTTTTTCGAGGGAAAGAGAGAGGAAGTGAGTTAGCGCTCATTTATAATTCAGTAGGAGAACCAGGTGTTGGAATTAGTTGAGAAACTTTACATATATTGGTAGCATGGCAGTAAAGGAGAGCTGGCTGGGTGTTGGCTAGACAAAAATAGAAAAGTAAATGCGAAAGTATTAGAATGAACAAGTGTAGAGCGCGGCACAGATACATAAGATAAGTTTGATTTTTTTTAAGGCTTGATCAGCAATGCAGCGCAACTCATCAGTATGCAAAAAAAATACTTGAATGGACAATTGAATATATACTCATTTTAGTTCCGCTTATTCGTTTAACTAATGTAAAAAAACGAAGAAAAGAGAATGTTATGATATTTTGACTTTACAACTAATTTCGGTTGAGGTGCGTATAGTTATATTTTAATTTAAAGAGAAAATTATGTGAATAAAAGATAGGGACATGAAGCATGAGAAGTGAGTTGAGGAGCAAGAAGTTGCGTGGAGGAATAATTGGCCAATTAGGTAGTTTATTAATGTTTGAGTGTGGCTGTCGGGGGAGTCTCTGGACAGAACAGCCGATGGGAAGCAAGTCTGGTGGTCGGAATGCTAATAAAGACTTTTGTTGCGTGGACACAGGAAGCGTTGAGCGTTCATTAACGGCTACAAGGCCTGCCAACAAACGTTCAGCGCTTCCCGCACGACCAATTATGCTGATCAGAGTAAAGTCGGTCCAGTGCTTATGATGTGTCTAACTACGAGTGACAGTTCTGTGGAATGGAATGTTTTGCCGAAGTGGTGAATGCAGTTATTGGTGCACATGAAAGAGTAACTATAAATGCATATTATGTTTATTTGTGAAGAACAAATTTAGTGGAATTGGTAATTTTAATACAAAAAGACGATCAATCTAAAAAAAAAAAAAGATTTCATTCGGCGATGACTTGCCCTAAATTAGCCTGGTGACAGATGCTCGAAAAGCGCATTTGTAGCTTTCCTGTTCGTGATAAAATGAATTGGACCAAGCTTTGAGGTCGTTAAGGAGATTTGTAAATTAGTTAAAATCTGTTTCTGTAGTTTTTAATGAACATTACTCAAAAATTATTTTATTGTATGTTATATTTAAGTAAACTCAATAAATATAGTACAAGTTTGATGCTCAGTTGACCATAACACAACCCTGCTGTATTGTCTGTTCCGGCAAAGATTTGCTCGAGAGTAACAGTAAATTTGGAGTGTAATGTGGGATTGAGCTTCTTTTTTATCTCTTTTTTTTCTTTTTAGCAACAAAAGATAACAGCGAATAGTGACATGCAGTGTTCGAGACCGCGAGGGACACATGATATTCAGCTCATGAGACATGTCTCTCTTTCCTTTCCGAGAATCCTTTCCTTCCTGGGTAATATTTATTCAATGTGTAAAGCCCGGGAAAAATGCGCTTATCCTTTTCAGAGAGGATGTAACATTTTTATGTTCCCATACCTGCGTAATTAATGCAGTAACATGCTTTCCTCTTTTATTTTATTTATTTTATTTTTTTCCAGTCATTCTATTTATTTTTCTTACAACTCCCAAATTCATCTTTTTTTGTGTGTGTCCTTCATATTTTTACACATAATGGAAATTTTTATATAGAATTTTCCTTCATTCATATAGCTGTGTACTTTGCCAGACGAGACTTTAAATGAATAAACACCAGCTCTTTTGAAACACTATCTCTTTCACACTCCATTCACCCTTCCCTTCCTCAAAAGAGTACAAACATGGGCAATGTTTATACATTGTATTTTCATGCAGGAAACTGAACACTTTTCTCAATAATGTGGGTGAGTGACGCTGAGTCCTGATGGAATATATGGCGAGGGGAACGTGGAGGCAGAAAGAGAGAGAGAGAGAGAGAGAGAGAGAGAGAGAGAGAGAGAGAGAGAGAGAGAGAGAGAGAGAGAGAGAGAGAGAGAGAGAGAGAGAGAGAGAGAGAGAGAGAGAGAGAGAGAGAGAGAGAGAGAGAGAGAGAGAGAGAGAGAGAGAGAGAGAGAGAGAGAGAGAGAGAGAGAGAGAGAGAGAGAGAGAGAGAGAGAGAGAGAGAGAGAGAGATTACTTATCCCTTACTGATGAGTATGTAGTTTTGTCTGTCTGTATAGTATTAGAATAATCTCGTCTCTCTCTCTCTCTCTCTCTCTCTCTCTCTCTCTCTCTCTCTCTCTCTCTCATGTTTCATTACACACATTCACATTTCTCGCCTGCACGTTGTGAAGAGCCTCGGCAACTCGACCCTCTCCTCTCTCTGTCTCTTATTACCATTCCAGAACTGGCACAACCTGCAGTGTCAGTGAGGCTGAGGTCGCAAGTCAAACTCATCATTAGTTTACAGTTGACACAGGCCTTCCACCTCATGTTTTTTGCAGAACAGGATACACATTCGGCACTCGTATCTCACGTACAGGAACTAAGAGTGAAAAAACAAAAATATACAGATTTCGTAATGTATGAGAGTATACGTTTACACTTTGAGCTTGTAGGTAAATATGAAAAGTCACCGGACCATGTTTATGCTTTTCCTCGCTCACAAATGATAGATTACTAAGAACCAGTGTGCTTCATCTCAAATATACGGCATACCCAGTAAGAATAGATGGATGCACACCTGAGTAGAGAGGAAAATGATAAAAAAAAAAAAAATACTCTCAGGCAATCGCGAAACTAACAACGACTTTTACGTGATAACGTGCACAAATATCGCGTTGCTTTTCTCAGTCACGTTTTTGTTTCATCCTCTTTCTGTCTCTTCCTTTTATACCGTGAATGTTTTGTGTGATGATGATGATGATGATGATGATTGTGTGTGTGTGTGTGTGTGTGTGTGTATCTCTCTCTCTCTCTCTCTCTCTCTCTCTCTCTCTCTCTCTCTCTCTCTCTCTTTTTTTTTTTTATTTAAACATAATTTATACAGAAGAACATGTACCCAAAGGCGCACTGTCGTGTGCTACCTATTCTAAGGGTACTACAATCTATTTCTCTACAATATTTACAAGACTTAAAAATAGATAATATACAAGATGGTCAGCATGTAAATGGAGCACTGTTCTTTCACTTCACTAGCACTATTCACGCACTGCACTACACTGAGTGTCACGTCACAAAGAGTGTCAGAGGAGTTGGCAGTGTCTGTCTCCACTTATGTGCCATCAGTTTGACACTGTGTGTGTTCATCTCCTGGACGTGAGGCACCGCGGCCGTGAACAAGTTCCACATCCTGGAGACGCGTCCTGCGAAGGTGCGTTGATGCTGACACCCGTGGGATCGCGGCACCTCTACGGCGTCACCACCATTGAGCACCGTTCTCGTGCTCCGTGCGGTGACTCTCAGAGGATGACGCAGCCCTGCCAGATGTGGCACTCTTTGCACCTGTGCCTTATGGAACACTACGATCGCCGCCACATCTCTGCGGTGTTCCAGTGAATCAAGGGACGCTCAGGCTCTGGGTGAGGTGGTATTGCAGCATCTACTAGCCGTATGGCGCGGCGTTGGATGCTGTCCAGTCTCCTTCTGTGTGTGGCGGCACAGGACATCCAGGAGAGAGCTGCGTACTCAAGGTGGGGCCGCACCTGTGCCTTGTACAGCAGCAGTCTCCCTTCCTGTCGAGGAAACTGGCGATCCTTCTGAGAGCGGAGATCCTGTGAGAGGCTTTCTTGGCAATGGTTTGACATGGCTGTCAAACCTCAGCCCTCGATCCACCTCCACTCCAAGTATCTTGACGTCATCTTGGAGTGGGAGAGCAGCAGCGCCAAAAGACAACTTTCCTGCCATTGCTGCCATGGCGGCTGGGGACCGAGAGACAACCATTGCCTGTGTCTTCTCCGGCGCGAATGTCACTTGCCAGCGAGCACCCCACTCCTCTATCACTCGTAGCTGCTGATTGATGGCCTCAGCAGCCCGCCCACTGTCCTGGCGTGGATAGGTATAGGAGAGGGTGCAGTCATCAGCATAGGCCTTGACTCCTGGCAGTAGCTGGAGAAGATCATCCACGTAGATATTCCACAGGAGTGGGCCAAGAATTGAACCCTGTGGCACTGATGCCTCCACAGGCAGGGACTCAGATGTTTGCCCGTTGACAACCACCTTGAGGCTTCTGTCCTGCAGGTAATTTCCCAGGAGTCGTAGCAAGCCACCCTGGATGCCTTTAGCACGAAGCTTTTCTAGTAATCCGTTGTGCCATACTTTATCAAAAGCTCCAGCTATGTCCAAAGCAACCACTATAGTGTCCTTGCCGTCGTCGAGGGCGTCCTGCCACTGCCTGGTGAGAAGCATCATTAGGTCGGAGGTTGACCTTCCAGGTCTGAACCCAAACTGTTGGTCTGAGAGGAGGGCATTGTCCTTGAGATGGCTACACACCACCTCTGCCACGACCCTCTCAAACACTTTACCCACCACTGACAACAGGGATATGGGTCTGTAGTTTTTTGGGTCCGTCCTGGAGCTTTTTGTGTACGGAACTACTCGAGCCTCCTTCCACACTGAAGGCCAGACGTTTTCCCGTACACAAGTTGTGAAGACTTGGGTGAGAGGGGCAGCCAGTTCCTGGGAGCATCGCTTCAGCAGGTGCGGGCTGATGTCATCAGGGCCGGTGGCTTTCTGTGTGTCCAGCCCCCGCAATAATCGCTTCACCTGCTGATGCGTCACCTCCACCATGGTGACAGTCTTCTCACATTGCTGGACCAGCTGAGGCGGTGGCTGCTGTGGATTCCCCACCTTCATTTTTCCAGCAAACAAGGAAGCCAGCAACTGTGCCCTCTCCTTACTGCTGGTGGCGACAGTACCGTCCTGCTTGCTGAGGGAGGGATGGATTCTTGGTGGCCAGTTCCTGTTTGTCCTTAACAAGGGACCACCAAGTTTTGTTTCCTACGCCAGTGCCACACAGTTTCCGGCGCAGGCTTTCCTCCCACTTTTTTAAGGCCCACTTGCTGGTTACCACCATCCTCCTGCATGCAGCCCTATGCAAGTCCTTGTTGCGCCGAGTCGGGTTCCTCTTGTAGCGGAGCCAGGCAGCATACTTTGCCTCAGCAGCAACACGGCAACGGTAGCCAAACCATGGCTGATCCGTCGGTCTGGTGGTGTATTCCCTGTGTGGGACGTGGCGTCTCTGGAGGGCGAGAAGGTGAGAGGTGAGTGCAAGTGCTTCACTCTCTGCTCCTCCCTGTAGCAGAGTGGCCCATGGGGTGTGGGTCAGGTCGCGGCGCAGGGAAGCCCAGTCTGCTTTGTTCCACAGCCAGATGGTGCGGGTGGTGGCCTCGTCCTGAGCCACGCCCACTTCCAGCTGTGTCAGTACAGCGTGATGATCAGAGCTGCCCACGAGCCCCAGCTGATGACACTGAAGCTTGTCCTCCTGGTAGTCTGAGATGACAGGGTCTAATGTCCCTCCTCGTTCATGTGTGGGAAGGTGACATGATCTGTCAGACCCTGCACCTCCAGGAGATTCTCGTAGGCGTCTCTTTCCAGGTGGTGATTGAGATCCCCCACAATCAGCACGTGGCTGCAGCTGTGTGCCATCATCAGGTTGTCTAAAGTCTCAGTCAGGTACAGGAGTGAGTCAGGCCCTTGTCGCGGGGGGCGATACAGGGCACACAGTAAGAGGGCTGAGCGGTCTGCCAGCGTTACTCGGAAGTACATCATCTCCATCAGTGGAGGCGTGTCTATGTCGAGTAGCTGGGCCTGCATTCCTTCCTTGAAGCAGACAGCCACTCCACCTCCTGTTCGCTCCTGTCGGTCCCTCCTCACCCAGTGGGTGAAGCCCTGCATCCTGCCATACGTGGGCTCCACCTCACTGTTCAGCCATGTCTCTGTCACCACAACAACGTCTGCATTGTGTCGTTGCACACAGTTGTGGTATAAGTCTGCAAGGTTAGTCCGGAGACCACGGACGTTGCTAGAGACGACCTTTAGTTGGCGGCGGGGCAAGCTGGCTGTACCATGGTGAGGGATGGTAGTGAGCGAGGCCTGCTAGTCCGAGGTGGTGGTTAGGGTCCGCGGCCGACTGCTGGTACTGGTGAAGAGGAGTGGTCCACTGCCGCCCCTGGCTCTGATTCCAGATACCAGGCTGAGGAAGGAGTGGGCGAGGTTGTGGTAAGGACTGAAATGAAGTGAGGTGGTGGGCGGGCTGAGGCGCTGCAGGTGGGAAGGGTGTGGCTGTGTGTCTTTCCACCGTAAGGAGCCGCTGTAGGAGACGCTCCTGACGTAAATCGTCAGTTCTGGCGTGGCAAGTAGCAGAAGTGTGTCCTTTCCGTGAGCAGTACTCACACACTTTTGCCTTGGCTCGCTTTTGTGTCTGCTTGGTGGCCTGGTGAGTCCTCAGTCCTTCGCTGGACACCTTCCTCGCGTCCTGCTGCACTTCCCTCTTAGTTTTCTTTTTTCTCCAATCTCCTGAAGTGGTCTGAGGAGAGGTTCGTGGGCGAACAGAGGCACCGCGATCTACTCCGTTCGCTGTATTTATGGAGGAAGAGTCCCTGCTGCTCTGTGTGGCGGTAGACGTGGTAGTGAGTACCGAGCAGTCACTCTGTGTGGCAGAAGGAGTGACAGTAGACGCTGGGGAGGTGTCACAGTCGCTCTGTGTGGCGATGGAAGCAGTGCGGAGCTGTTGCGGTTTATCCGAGCTCCACCACGTCCTCCACCTCTCAGAGTCCTGACAAACCACCTCCCAGTGTTCGTCAATTGACTCTGCGTGGGCGCTGACTGCCTGAGAGCGTGTGGCTACTTGCGTCTGGCGCTGTTTTGACGCTATCAGCCTGTCTGCTACTCTGAGAGCCGCAGCAAACACGTCTCTGTGTTGTATGATCAAGTCTCGGTCGTCTCTCTCTCTCTCTCTCTCTCTCTCTCTCTCTCTCTCTCTCTCTCTCTCTCTCTCTCTCTCTCTCTCTCTCTCTCTCTCTCTCTCTCTCTCTCTCTCTCTCTCTCTCTCTCTCTCTCTCTCTCTCTCTCTCTCTCTCTCTCTCTCTCGTGCATTGTCTGGTTCTCTTACCACTGCTGGCGCCATTAGCTTCAATTACATTCCTAACGTTTCCACCTTCACTGTAAACCTTCTTCCCAGCATGGCCGTGTAGTAAACAAGACAGTCAGCTGGACAATGTAGGGGATCCTCGGTGCAGAGAGTTCCGAGCACCTTTGCACTTCCGTGATGGCGCCTCTTTGCAGGATAGATAGTGCATGTATCTCATGCCTCGATGGTAGATAAAGTGAGTTAGTGCTAAACGGAAGCGAGGGATATACCATATGTACATACGTATATATCTATATCTATGTATCTGTCATCCCTTTCACCTGAATTAAACATTTTATATTCACTTTTTTCGTGTGTGTGTGTGTGTGTGTGTGTGTGTGTGTGTGTGTGTGTGTGTGTGTGTGTGTGTGTGTGTGTGTGTGTGTGTGTGTGTGTGTGTGTGTGTGTGCGTGCGTACGTGCGTGCGTATTTCTGCTTTAAGAAATTCCTCGCCCCACAAGTCAGGCTGTCGCACATGACCATAACTAATGCTGATGGGAAATATGTATTTGTTTATGAATACGTGTTGCTATTCTCCAAGTGGAAATTTAATACACGTTCATGTGTTTGAACGTTTCGGATTTGCACAACATTACGCTGATGGCGCGACACTTCTGTGATGATAACGAGACCAAAGCCTGTGGAAGATCTCATGCATTGATGAATCCCTCCGTCCCCATCACGATGCAGCGACCAAGGAGTGATGTGAATAAGATCTGATAAAGCCAATTCTGCTCAAGGCTGCCACTCTCGTCCAAAGAGGCATATGTGTGACGCCATCAAGGTACTCTAGTTGACCATCATCCCCGTAAGAGGTTTATGGGACGCGTAATAATAAATCTCTTTAACTTGGTCGGATTCAAAGCTGAGTGGCAGCAAGATTTTCCCTTTCTATTTTTGCTGACTTTTGCCCCGCCACAACACAGCAAATTAGACGAAAAAAGACCTTACAGGAGAAATGTCATCATCAGCAGTTCCTTTCCTTGCGCAGTTTAAAATATACTTCTCTCTCTCTCTCTCTCTCTCTCTCTCTCTCTCTCTCTCTCTCTCTCTCTCTCTCTCTCTCTCTCTCTCTCTCTCTCTCTCTCTCTCTCTCTCTCTCTCTCTCTCTCTCTCTCTCTCTCAATTTGTCAGCACTTTCCATCAGATTGGTGCGTTTCCATAGATACCAAGAGGAAGGACATAAAGGCATGGTGGGGAGGGAGGATGAAAAAGACGTCACGCCATAAAGGGAACTTTTGATTCAAAGGTCAACAACTCGTTAGACGGGAGCCAAGTACAGTCCTGCACGATCCTCCTCCTCCTATCCATCCTCCTCCTTCTTCTTCACTTCTTTTTCCTATTCCTCATCCTTCTGCAGTTCTTTTCTTATTTCTCCTCTACTTTAGCTTTTCTCTTTTTGTCATTTTACTTTTTGTACCTTCCTTCATTGTTGTCTTCCTTGTCGTTTTTTCTCCTCCTCCTCCTCCTCCTCCTCCTCCTCCTCCTCCTCCTCCTCCTCCTCCTCCTCCTCTTCCTCCTCCTCCTTTAACTCATCTCCCTTCATCTAGTGCTGCTTGTTTAGTGCCGCCATAACGCCAGACTTTTAACCAAGGTGTCTTTCTTGTCAAATTTAGACAAAAGTATGCAGAAACAGTCTTACAAGCATTAATGACAAAAAAAAACACGGTTCATGCCAAACTCGCAGACGATCCAGAATATTACCTTGATTAATCACATGTTGCGTTACTTGCACTCAAACTTTCAATCTAAACTCAACGAGGCATCTTAGTAATAACCCTAAAAGTTTGAGTAGATCTATCTTTTCTAGTGACTTGAATAACTCCCTCGGTTTTTTCCGCTATACTTACATAAACAAACACACAATTTGTCTTAAGCTATTACTGACAGGAATATAAGTGAACACACACAATTTGTTCCTTTATTTGCAGTTTACTCTTCCTGTAGTGCAGACGACAAACTTTAACTAGTCACAGTTTTGGCAGTGTATTTCCCAGATCTTTCTTTTTTATTTCACTTCTCATCTGTCACTGCATCCCCCGACTCACACTGCACACATGCATCATGCCTTCACACTAACTTAACACCTTGCAATGTGTGTGTGTTTGTGTGTGTGTGTGTGTGTGTGTGTGTGTGTGTTTCACTGTTTGATCTGCTGCAGTGTCTGACGAGACAGCCAGACGTTACCCTACGGAACGAGGTCAGAGCTCATTATTTCCGATCTTCGCATAGGCCTGAGACCAGGCACACACCACACACCGGGACAACAAGGTCACAACTCCTCGATTTACATCCCGTACCTACTCACTGCTAGATGAACAGGGGCTACACGTGAAAGGAGACACACCCAAATATCTCCACCCGGCCGGGGAATCGAACCGCGGTCCTCTGGCTGGTGAAGCCAGCGCTCTAACCACTGAGCTACCGGGCGTGTGTGTGTGTGTGTGTGTGTGTGTGTGTGTGTGTGTGTGTGTGTGTGTGTGTGTGTGTGTGTGTGTGTGTGGTCTTGCTAAATGCGTCGGAATTTTATTTTAGATATTTTATTTTTGTGTAAACTTTTATTTATTTCAAGTTGAATTTTTCTTAATTCGAGTGAATGTCATCCTTCAATGTCTTTGTGTTTATGTGTCTCAGCCACAATTACATATTATTTTTTTTTTTCATTTTTCTTTTTCAATTCCCTTGTAATTGGTTCGATACAGGCAAAAGCAAAACTTGGTTGTTTGTTGTTTACAGCTATGTCTGGCGGAAGTGTGTTAATGTTATCAATACTAAAATACGTATTATCGAGATATTTTTCAATCCAGTAATGACATATGGATGCCAAACGTTATTTCAGAGAAAGGTTTGTAGTGTATCTACTTTAGAATAGTGCACGTCATCCCTTTACAGGGCCGAACACCATGCAAAACCCTTCCTGAACCCTCCCTCCCAATCAGTTATATTTAATGGGAATTTCGAGAACAGGTAGCACTGTCAAAAAGAAAAATATTTTGCAGTTTGGTTCTGTGTGAATTTTACGTATTCGCAACTCTAGGAGATATTGGTTACTACTTCTCACCCAGTCTGTGTTCATCATAGTAAGAGATTTATCAGTATTAGTACTATTTTTTCTATTGAAAATATAAACACGTCTTTATGTATCTGTCTTATGTTTACCTTGACCATCATTTGCTCAGGAACTATTATTTCTGTGATCCGTTTCATTAGAGCTCGGAGATGCTTGCCTGAGCTGCTGCAGACCTACACGTCACCATCAACAGATGCGGGGAACGTGGAAAAGTTGTCTGGTGTTTGCGACGGATTAGTCGTAAGTGATTTCTTGTTAACATTGATATTCCGAATAACTTGATTATGTGCGTAATGGTTATGCAGTATGTCCATACAAAGTAACCATGCACATCTATGAACATATCTAGGAATTTTCTTTTTATACTACGTATATAAGACATGTCGTCCTCATACCTACCTATGGAGAACGAGCGCGCACACATCCACACATCACACACCCACTGTGAATCACTCACGAAGACACCGCAATACAATGGTGCCATTGATCGTACCCATTGTAATCTGGGAGCCAACACCTGCACATACTTCATCCCTCTCGATTCCTGAACGGTGGCCAGTTAATGCGACAAAGCCACACTGCCTCCAACAGCTACACCAAGAGCTGCACCTTGCGTCAATGACCATTAATCTTCTCAAGACAGAGAAGTGTAATAGCGATGAGTTAGATAAGTTCCAGCTATTAGCGTGATTAATTATATTGATGAAAAATATATTATAACGGTCTTTTGTGATGTGTATAGAAAATTTTACATTTGTGTATTTTTTCATGGTAAAAAGCTGGTGGGTGTTGACGGCCTGACGTGGAACACGAGGCAGCTTCTGTACATTCAGATAATTTCCTCAAACGTTTTGGCAGACTATGTCAACTACTTCTGTCCGACTCTAGTGAAAATTGTTGAAACGTTTTCGTTATTTAAATGATAAGTTGACAGGCATTCTGTGTCATTAGTGGAGAAAACACACACACACACACACACACACACACACACACACACACACACACACACACACACACACACACACACACACACACACACACACACACACACACACACACACACACACACACACACACACACACACACACACACACACACACACACACACACACACACACACACACACACACACCGCGTAGTGTAGTGGTTAGCACGCTCGACTCACAATCGAGAGGGCCGGGTTCGAGTCCCGGTAAGCGGCGAGGCAAATGGGCAAGCCTCTTAATGTGTGGCCCCTGTTCACCTAGCAGTAAATAGGTACGGGATGTAACTCGAGGGGTTGTGGCCTCGCTTTCCCGGTGTGTGTTGTGTGTTAATGTGGTCTCAGTCATACCCGAAGATCGGTCTATGAGCTCTGAGCTCGCCCCGTAATAGGGAAAACTGGCTGGGTGACCAGCAGGCGACCATTACACACACACACACACACACACACACACACACACACACACACACACACACACACACACACACACACACACACACATACAGCGTAGTGTATTGGTTAGAACACTCGGCTCACAACCGAGAAGATCCAGGTTTAAGTCTGGGGCGCGGCGAGGCAAATAGGCAAGCCTCTTAATGTGTAGCCCCTACTTACCTAGCAGCAAGTAGGTACGGGATGTAACTCAAGGGGTTGTCGCCTCGCTTTCCCGGTGTGTGGAGTGTGTTGTGGTCTCAGTCCTATGAACTCTAAGCTCGCTCCGTAATGGGGAAGGCTGGCTGGGTGATCAGCAGACGACCGTGGTGAATTACACACACACACACACACACACACACACACACACACACACACACACACACACACACACACACACACACACACACACACACACACAAACAGTTTTACTCTCTCTCTCTCTCTCTCTCTCTCTCTCTCTCTCTCTCTCTCTCTCTCTCTCTCTCTCTCTCTCTCTCTCTCTCTCTCTCTCTCTCTCTCTCTCTCTCTCTCTCTCTCTCTCTCTCTCTCTCTCTCTCTCTCTCTCTCTCTCTCTCTCTCTCTCTCTCTCTCTCTCTCTCTCTCAAAGGAGAGTTCACACGTGCCAAGCAGCGACTGATGTTTTACGTACATAGAGTTTCCGACTCATCCTTTCTAGTCGGAAAGTGTCAGACGTAGCGCCTGGAAAGTATCGACTATAGTTGGCACCTTGGCGGGAAGTGAATGTCTACAAACAACTACCCGCCCAGATGTCTGCCTCCAGTGACGATGCTGAAGCTGTGGTTGCTTTTCTTTTGCAGTAACGGAAGTCAACAGAAAAGAAAATGTTTGTGGATACATCCCTGGCTAGGTAGAAGGGAAGAAAGGAGTGTCTACCACACTAAATTAGCCTACATTTGTCATAAAAAAATTGTCAATCTTTAGAAGATTATGCACAATTGCGATCAAATTAAATCTTGACAAGTCTTCAATCCTCACCTCCAACAACACTTCTTGTAGAATGGCAGCTATTTCGTTAAACGACGATTTCCACAAGCTTTTTTTTTATTGTATAATTAATTTCTGGAGTCCCCGATGTGTTCTTTTTCCCTCACCAACTCTAACATCTTCTCTATACCTGTGGAGACCACATTTTTAAAACTTACTCCGTGACGTCACTACGTAAATAAAGTCGCAAATCGACTAGCAAGACCTTGATCTTGATTTGCGACTGCTTTCTGCAGTCGCTAGGCGTCGATTGCGAATTGGAAACTCTACAGTACGTAAAAAAAAATTGTCGCAAATTGGCACGAATGAACCCGCCTTAATTAAGCGCCACTGTCTGGGATCACACACCACAATTTGTGTGTCTGGCGATCCAGAATATTTATTTGCGTCACTGTGATTGACCTTCAGGCAGTGATCTGTGTTCTTCCTTGTAGGTTAAAAAAGAAGCCCTGTGCCTAATTGACAAATTGGGTATGTTTACGGAATACGTTATCTTTGTAAACATCCTTGTAGATTTACCGATATTTTTGGTATAGTGAATTGTCTCTTATATTACAGTTTCATGAAGTTAGAAGACGACTATTGTATTTTTTTTTCCTGTACATTTCTAAACTTCTCTTGGACACGGAAATGCCACGTCAGTGCTTAAGTGTTCATGTACAGGCATACTTCTGTTGAAGATCACATTCCGAAAAGTTTGAATGGCTGAAGAAAAATTGAGTCATTGTTGTATAAATTGAATATAAACATTATTGTATCTGCTCTAACTGTAAAATTATTTGTTGCCTTATAGTGTAGTAATATATCTAAGTATATTGTGTACTTGCTAGCTAGTAGGTATAATATAGACTTCCGTGCATAGCAAACCTTACTCCAAATCATCATGGATCAGTGTGAGTCTGGGAATGCATCGATGAATGGATGTTGAATGTGTTAACATATTTGGGTCAGCTTTGCGTCTACAAATCATTTTTATTTATCAAGAAGACTGAGTTAACGCTGCTCTGTACCTTGTTCATCTGATTTAGTTGTCAATTTTTAGCATGTATATGAGAAAATTCATAATTCAGGTTAAGGTATGTCGTAAGGTTTTATCTCGGAAGACATCCGGGCAGCCTTGACGGGTGTGACTTCCGCCGCGGTGTCTGCGTGGGCTGAGTTTCCTGAGTCGGGGAGGGTGCAGCGGGATGGGCCTCTGAGACTGAAACGGGAAATTGACTTGGGAGTTATGTGCAGTCAAGTGAAACCCATCAGGAACCATTTCAGGGCCAAGACTCCTGCTGCTGGAACCAGAGACTACCCGCCAGACCTCGGGGTGACCTGGGGGAGTGGCGCTGCTGGTGCCTGCCCCCCACCCCACTGTGCACCACATGTATTGCATTGAGAAAAGTTCCCAGGAATTATGACCAACATGAAAAAA
Organism: Portunus trituberculatus; assembly: GCF_017591435.1. Lineage (NCBI taxonomy): Eukaryota > Metazoa > Arthropoda > Malacostraca > Decapoda > Portunidae > Portunus > Portunus trituberculatus. The sequence continues at coordinate 33,756,748 of NC_059292.1, read as the reverse complement.
GTTATAGTATAAACACACTACATAATTGTGCCACTACAAAATATCCTATGGGAAAAATGTTCTATAACTATGTAGTACTATTTTTTTTTTGGCATAAAAGTTTAACAAATGTGCGAAGCGGAATTCCAAAAAAATAACTGATGTGTTAATAATAAGTTATTAATTATTCTAAGCTTGAGTCTTGAGGCATATGTCAATGATAGTAACTTCTAGTGGTACATATATTTCTTTTACAGCTTAAAGGTACGTTGGTCAGTTCACTGTTTATCGTTTGTAATGAGAAAAATTATTTGGAAATCAATGGGCTACATGACTTACATCATACGAATACGTCTAATGATGGATATTCCAAACAAGTCCTGAAGGGAACCAAGACCAAGCACAAGGTGAAACAGTCGCCGCGAAAGATTACATTTCCTACACGAGATTGATATTTGTGCTGTGGTAGTGTTGTGCTTGTTACCTCATGACGTGCCGTGCCATTTGTGTCCTGGAGTGCGAAGTGACATTATAAGGAAGGAGACCAAAAACTCCTCAGAAAGATAGACGGAAGTGCTGACAAGTGGAAGGAAAGTTGCACCTCGCTGTCTGTCTGTCTGTCTGTCTGTCTGTCTGTCTGTCTGTCTGTCTGTCTGTCTCTCTCTCTCTCTCTCTCTCTCTCTCTCTCTCTCTCTCTCTCTCTCTCTCTCTCTCTCTCTCTCTCTCTCTCTCTCTCTCTCTCTCTCTCTCTCTCTCTCTCTCTCTCTCTCTCTCTCTCTCTCTCTCTCTCTCTCTCTCTCTCTCTCTCTCTCTCTCTCTCTCTCTCTCTCTCTCTCTCTCTCTCTCTCTCTCAGCTTTAGCTTTCTGGACAACAACGTCCATAACAATAAGAAAAGGAAAATAAAAGCTAATAACATAGCCTTTAGCAGTGGTTACCGTTGTAAAGGTCTTAGGAGATAAGCTATTATATTCTCCATCGGACATCACTATTCAGTTCGAGAATGGTATATATATATATATATATATATATATATATATATATATATATATATATATATATATATATATATATATATATATATATATATATATATATATATATATATATATATATATATATATATATATATATATATATATATATATATATATATATATATATATATATATATATATATGTGTGTGTGTGTGTGTGTGTGTGTGTGTGTGTGTGTGTGTGTGTGTGTGTGTGTGTGTGTGTGTGTGTGTGTGTGTGTGTGTGTGTGTGTGTGTGTGTGTGTGTGTGTGTGTGTGTGTCCTGCTTCTCGTGCTTCTCGGGGCGCATCTGTCACGCGGTATTCTCTAGGGAACATTCCCTTGTCTGCCTGTTGTGGAACTCGCTACTTGCTGGCTTCCTCGGCTCCTCTCTGGGCCCACTCTAACTGAGTTTAATCAACCCTTACTGAGTCGCAGCCTTTACCGACCTTACTAATTAACATTTCGGCTGATCCTTAGTTTCTTCCGCTGTGCCGATGAGATTATTAGCTTTGCCATCATTATTTTTTTTCGTGTAATTCACCTCGGTCACCTGCTGGTCACCCAGCCAGTCTTCCCCATTACGGAGCGAGCTCAGAGCTCATGGACCGATCTTCGGGTAGGACTGAGACCACAACACACTCCACACACCGGGAAAGCGAGGCCACAACCCCTCGAGTTACATCCCGTACCTATTTACTGCTAGGTGAACAGGGGCTACACATTAAGAGGTTTACCCATTTGCCTCGCCGCGCCGGGATTCGAACCCGGGCCTCTCGATTGTGTGTGTGTGTGTGTGTGTGTGTGTGTGTGTGTGTGTGTGTGTGTGTGTGTGTGTGGTAGCAAGCGAGCGATTTTTCAGAACTATAGTTTTACACTTATTTGCTGTATTTCATTAAAACCTTTTCACTTAACAAACATGTAGTACAAGTGCTATCATCATCACCCATCACCTGGGAACATTATAATTAATGAGTGGATTTTGGTCGCGCTTCAAGCAGCTCTGTCAGCGATGTTTAGAGGTGCATGCCGTCCGTGACCTTAGCAACATCCAGACGAATGTGAATTTAGTAGTTTAGCTGTTGAAGATTAATCTATCATACACAAAAATTAAAATAATTTTCTTATTTCCATGCTGACAGGTGGAATAATATTACAGATCAGATTACATACGTCAGGATATGTACCTGTACGCGACCCCTGGTCTGTAGCTCAAATATGTAATTACATAGCGGAACAAATAAAATCATTGAAAATTCATTGAAATTCTTATAGATACATGCATGCCGTTCACACTGGTGGGATAAATGTTTTTGAATTTAATATCTTTCATTAAAATTGATGACAAAGAAAAAAATACGCCATACACATGTGTTTGTATGTAGTAATAGGATGGAGATTAAAGGCATTCTTTAATCAAAGGTCCAACATTTTGATGTGTAATTGCTTCACACACCTTTTGTGTACATAACCTGTTTGGCTCATGTACTGATTTCCACGGTGTTTATTGAAAAAAAAAATTATACCTTGACGATGAGAGAGAGAGAGAGAGAGAGAGAGAGAGAGAGAGAGAGAGAGAGAGAGAGAGAGAGAGAGAGAGAGAGAGAGAGAGAGAGAGAGAGAGGGGGGGGGGTGAGGAGGGAAGGAGGGAGGAAGGGAGGGAGTGGGAGGCGACCGACCGATCAACCGAATGACTTACCTACGGACCGAAAG
>NC_059292.1:33731542-33749042 GCF_017591435.1 Portunus trituberculatus | reverse complement strand
CTCTCTCTCTCTCTCTCTCTCTCTCTCTCTCTCCTCTCTCTCTCCTCTCTCTCTCTCTCCTCCTTCTCCTCCTCCCTCCTCCTCCTCCTCCTCCTCCTCCTCCTCCTCCTCCTCCTCCTCCTCCTCCTCCTCCTCCTCCTCCTCTTTAACATAATTATTATCATTATCATCACCATCATCATCATCATCATTTCTTCTTCCTCTTCTTCTTCTTCTTCTTCTTCTTCTTCTTCTTCTTCTTCTTCTTCTTCTTCTTCTTCTTCTTCTTCTTCTTCTTCTTCTTCTTCTTCTTCTTCTTCTTCTTCTTCTTCTTCTTCTTCTTCTTCTTCTTCTTCTTCTTCTTCTTCTTCTTCTTCTTCTCTTTCTTCTTCTCCATTATCATTATTCCCTTCTTTTCTTAAATTTTAATTGTCGTATTACTGAATGCACGACAAGCCATTTAATTAAAGATTTTTGAAATATGAATTATTCTCTCGACTTTAATCAATGCTTTGTTGCAAAGATAAAACGTATTATTTCTGCTTGTGTGTATTAACGCTTGGAAGGAGACGAGATGGATGTGTGGGAATAAATGTTAGGGTCCCTTTTCTCTCTTGTCGGTGGTAGTGGTACTTTTATGGGGATGTTCTTCTTTTGCCTGATAAACTGCGTTCAAAGAGTAATCGCTTTAATAACCGTGCCCTTTTCCATTAGTATTGTGTTGCATATTAAGCATAGAGGTGGGGAACTGTTTTCCAACATTTCTACCTCCGCAGACGAGACATTATCTCTGTTCTGTATATTCCCTACCATCCTTGTTTCTGGTTGCTGCTCGGTAGGTAAGGATAGCAATAGTGAAGCAGATGGTATGGTTTCCTCTATTATTGTATTAGTGGTACTTTTACGGAGATGTTTTGTCTAATAAACTCTGTTCAAAGAGTAATCGCTTTAATTAACGTGTCCCTGTCCATTAGTATTGTGATGTATGTAAAACACAGTAATGGACGAATATAATCACGGTTCCAAGCACACGTGACTTGTATATCCACCTTTGCGGACGAGATATTGCTTGCTTTCTATGTTTTCTCTCTCATCCCTTGTTCGGATACCAGCTCGTTAGGTGAGGATAATGAGGCAGAATGAATTTCATACTTAGTAACGAGAAGAAACGCTTGGTTATCAGCAGCAGGTCGCAAGATGGCGCTGTTTCCGTAAGGGCGGTCGTTCCTGCAGCACCAATCGGGGATTGGGTCTTTATATGCAAACTCGAGTACGCTACAACACTACGTAAGTTGCCGATTTCTAATTCATCAGTCATTGCATTCTTATCAGTATAATACTGCCAAAGTCCCTTACATTTATATCATATATAAATCTCTTATCATTTATCCGTCGATCTGATGTCATCAGTGTTCCTCACAAACCCTTAGGACTTTCTTTGTCTAACTCAGTAAAATTGTTGCGTCTTTCAAACCAGTATCGGAAATGGAATTCTGCACCGACTGATCATGATATTGATCCTGGCTTGCCTTGCTCCGCGGCGTGTTTTCCTTGCTGTTCTCCCTCACACGCAAACGACTTTAAGTGTAACTAATTATAGTAGTTAATTAAGCAATTGTCACATTAATAGCGTACTGCGATTATTGTCTCTCTTTAATCTTGTATTTCTAATTATAATCAGTGGTATTCTGTTGATTGCACTGCTTCCTCTTATCACCGACACTGGTTGCTACTGTGACAGTGAGGTTTAGAATAGAATTTTTTAACGTCTCAACGTATAATGTATGTAATGCTGTATTAAAGAATACCTGTTGCTGGACTTAATTTGTTTTTTTTTTCTGACTTACTGCTTTCCATTTTTAATTGTACTCAATCAAATTGTGTTTCTACTATTCTTCATAAACATTGCTAAATCATTTCATTCCTATACTCAAATGACATGTTTCCTACAGTACGTAAATGATTCTCTGCATTCTGCACTATGTTCACTTCAGGTGTTAATAACGAGAGAGAGAGAGAGAGAGAGAGAGAGAGAGAGAGAGAGAAAATATATTAGTCAGAGGGGATCATTAAGAAAATGCTGTTTAGAAAGGCATCTGCAAGACACTAAAGAGACAAAATGTATTGACCAAATTAAGAGACTTCCACCGCAGACAAAGAAGCGCAGAAGCAAAAGCAAAAACAAAAACAAAAAAGATAAAGGTCATGTGTTCTGTTAGACTTGTACAGATGTGTTTTTATCGCAATGCCACTGCCAAGTAGTAGAAGTCAAGGCAGCCTTACCATGGTGGCGTTAATGGTTTGCATCTCACACTCTTGCCGGGAAGAGGGAAACACAAAGAACACAGATCAGTTTCCAGCAACATGATTGTGGTTCACGTGTATTGCATGTACGTACCTTAAGTTTTGTTTTTTAATGGTCGTGGGTCAAAAATTTTTATTTGCTTAAAATCTGTCTAAAGAATTTTCTGCTTTTCTCATTGATTAAAACAGGCAATTGAAATTATGATGTGTCCCTTACGCCTTTGTATGCACCTTACTGTTCAGACAAAATTAGAACTACATGTGTATTTTCCTGGCCGGACTTACAATATCGCAAATGTCTGTCCTGCCAAAAAGGAATCTTTCAATAACGAATTAAAAATCGTTCCTGCCAACTTCAACTTCCCTCGCCCCTTGGCCTCTTACCAAAAATATATCCATTTTTTACGTTTTTTATTTTTTTTTCAGCCTGCTCTCTCTTTCTACCCTCCATCCCCATCTATCTCTCTCTCTCTCTCTCTCTCTCTCTCTCTCTCTCTCTCTCTCTCTCTCTCTCTCTCTCTCTCTCTCTCTCTCTCTCTCTCTCTCTCTCTCTCTCTCTCTCTCTCTCTCTCTCTCTCTCTCAACAGAATCCCTTTCCGGTGAAAATACCATAAATCTTTATTGCTTTTTTTCAGTTCCAGGCAGTAAGCTTCTTGTGTCAGAAATTCACGTCAGCAAGAGAAACATGAATGCCTGGGGACAGATTATGTGGTCATGGACCAAATTTTTCCTCCTAACAGACACTACGGTAGGAAAATGGAACTTATGGAGTTTGACAACATTCTGGGTATCGTCCTCCTCGTCTTCTTGTTGAGGGATTGTGAAATTTCCCTATTTCTGTGAAGTATTTATTGCTTCTGAGTGGAGGATGTTCGGCCTTAATAGAAACATATGCAAATAAGGGATGCTTTGGAGATGCATTCAGGAGACACGGAGCGTGGCAGCATTTTGGAGGTGTGGACCCATGAATTAAAGGAGAGAAAACTCCATTTTAGTGTGTGTGTGTGTGTGTGTGTGTGTGTGTGTGTGTGTGTGTGTGTGTGTGTGTGTGTGTGTGTGTGTGTGTGTGTGTGTGTGTGTGTGTGTGTGTGTGTGTGTGTGTGTGTGTGTGTGTGTGTGTGTGTGTGTATATGTGTGTGACGACAAGGTAGCACGAACATGTCTGGCGATCGACTCTCAAATGCATGAAATAAAACTGTCAATTTTGAAAAAACAACAACTGTGGTCCATGTTACTGTTCTGGCCTCTGACCAGCACCTGGGCTGGTTTATTGATGACTGTTCTGCTATGAATGTGTGTGAGAGAGAGAGAGAGAGAGAGAGAGAGAGAGAGAGAGAGAGAGTATTAGATGGGAATTTTGTACCTTCCTTTACGTGTGGTTTTTCTTTGTGTCAGCAATTCCATTATAAACAGACGATTTAATTCCTTTCCAAAGTCTTAGGTGAATTTCTTCTTCAATAATCCTTTGGATGTGCTTCTATTTTCATTTTAATGTGCATAATCGCAAACACTTAATGAGGAAGACCCCTGAAATAGCACTGTAGTTGAGGTGAACTTAGCGTAGACAATGGCAGAGCATCATGAGTAAGACAGCGCCTGCATCTCGCGGTCAAGAGTTCGGCAGACGAGGCGCCAAGGAACTAGACACTTGAAGTCGCAAGTTAAGATTTACGAGGTTCTCTTCTCGCCTCAGCTGGTGCTCGCCCTCTCCCGCGCAGCTGAATATTGGCACCTGATGGCCGTTTTTGAGCCCTGACAAAGCCAGCCCGGGCCGAAGGACGGCTGGCACAGACAGGGGAAAAGGCGGACAAGTGAGGGTCAGGGAGAGCTGCAAAATTCAGATCATTTAGCTCTTGGATTTCAAGTCGCTGTCCCCGAAAAGAAGGAAACAAGCCGTGGAGAGAGAGAGAGAGAGAGAGAGAGAGAGAGAGAGAGAGAGAGAGAGAGAGGAGCGGACATTGATGCATAATGATAATTATGAAAAGGTTAATGTACCATTGCGAAGTAACTGGTGTGTATATGTGTGTGTGTGTGTGTGTGTGTGTGTGTGTGTGTGTGTGTGTGTGTGTGTGTGTGTTTGTATACAAGGCAAGGAAAGATAATTTTCATACACTTGAACAATTATCTCCTCCCTTTGTTCCCACCCTAAGCTTTTCCCGCCTCTAGGATTAATTAACATAACGTTTTATTTGTGCAGTTGCCATGTCTGCAATGTGTTCAGGGAATAATAACATTCGTGCAATACTTCACCTGGAAACACGCGCGGCTTGAGGTCACCGGGACGGTACTTGCCGCACTGAGTGGTGACAACCCATCCCGCAATGATTGCTGGCGGCGGTGCGCTTCCCTTGCCGCCCTGTGTACCTGAGGAAGGGTTCCCTAAAGGCGTATGCATGAAAGCGCCATCTTCTTCCCGGGATCCGCCGGCTGGGTTTCTTGCCTCACGCCCGTCAGGACGGGAAGGGAGCCTCCACTACAACACGCTTCTTACACGCTCGCTGCCCGTCTATGCCTTGGCAACACGTCACGGCCATTTACTCTAACCATTCAGCGCGTGTTTACTGTTTCTTTGGAGTCTGAGAGGCATGCCCGGCAACACGTCAATACTACGTAACTCAACAATGACGAAAGGAAATTCTCTCTCTCTCTCTCTCTCTCTCTCTCTCTCTCTCTCTCTCTCTCTCTCTCTCTCTCTCTCTCTCTCTCTCTCTCTCTCTCTCTCTCTCTCTCTCTCTCTCTCTCTCTCTCTCTCTCTCTCTCTCTCTCTCTCTCTCTCTCTCTCTCTCTCTCTCTCTCTCTCTCTCTCTCTCTCTCTCTCTCTCTCTCTCTCTCTCTCTCTCTCTCTCTCTCTCTCTCTCTCTCTCTCTCTCTCTCTCTCTCTCTCTCTCTCTCTCTCTCTCTCTCTCTCTCTCTCTCTCTCTCTCTCTCTCTCTCTCTCTCTCTCTCTCTCTCTCTCTCTCTCTCTCTCTCTCTCTCTCTCTCTCTCTCTCTCTCTCTCTCTCTCTCTCTCTCTCTCTCTCTCTCTCTCTCTCTCTCTCTCTCTCTCTCTCTCTCTCTCTCTCTCTCTCTCTCTCTCTCTCTCTCTCTCTCTCTCTCTCTCTCTCTCTCTCTCTCTCTCTCTCTCTCTCTCTCTCTCTCTCTCTCTCTCTCTCTCTCTCTCTCTCTCTCTCTCTCTCTCTCTCTCTCTCTCTCTCGTTTTGCGAGCGATGAGGGCAAGTGGCACTCTCACATCAAATCCATACCCTACGCATAATGCAGAAAGCAGTGTTTGCATTTTTCTTTTTTTTTAAGCTCAATTTTATGATTTACAAGGGTTCATCAAAGCTGAAAGTAATGTATTGCTTTTAATAGGCGGATTATATATTTGAAAGAAATATATATATATATATATATATATATATATATATATATATATATATATATATATATATATATATATATATATATATATATATATATATATATATATATATATATATATATATATATATATATATATATATATATATATATATTGATCAGATCCAGAAATCTCGGAAGTTATCGTGCCACCTTTGTGATGAAAGAATACTGATATTCTATTTTGAAGGATATTTCGTGTGACTTGTTATTGTTTAATCATCTCTTGAAAATTATAATTTGGAAACAAGTATTTCACCAGCTCAAAATTACTCACACAGAATTTGACCAGTTTCAAAATTTCTCTTCTGATATTTCACTAGTATCAAAATTACTTCTCCAAAATAAGTTTTGTATGAAGGCCAACCAATACCAATAGAGGACAAAGCCTCGCCTAACCAGAGCCAACAATTCCATGATGGAAGCCTCTCCACGCCTCGCCACAGATCCACTCCTTGAACTTTACTAGTAAATATGACACTGTGTCGTGCACACCCGTAAAAATCATACATTATTTCGCTATTTTTTTTTTTTTGTTTCTCTCCCTTTATTTAGAGAAAACGAAACGAAAAGTGAAAAGGATAGGGAAAAAAGAGAAAACGTGTTTTAATTCACCATCCGCCTGACCAAGTCATCGAAGCTGTTACAGTGTTCAGAGCTCAGCAGTGTTGATACAGGAACTGCTGTATACTTTCCGCAGAAAATATCGATGATGACGTCATCTGATGTGATGAAGTTGTGTATTCCGCCACTGTCCCTCTGGCGGCACCTGAAATAAGTGAAATCCACTATGGAAGGCATAGGTCTTGTGGCACAGATGGCACGGATGCTGTTCACCGGGAGGAATAATTCCTTCAGCTTGTTAGTCATCCTCTCCTCCGTGACTCCCTCCCATATTACGCGTGCTACGTTTGGCCTCGCACAATTGCATTATCAGCGATGTGTTCTGAGAATACAGAGCCTGATGAGATCGATACAGCTTTGTTCAGACGACACATCCATGGATTCAGGTTCCCAGCTGTGTCTCCAGCCCTTTGAGTGAGCCACAATTCCTGTTCACATAAAGGCACCTCAGCGAAACTTTGAAGACACTAAAAGACAAATTATTTAGATGAACTAATCAGCTTTACTTTTGCTAAGTGTTGCATTTCCAGCCGAATAAAAGGATGCCCTCTTGGTGTAGTATTAGTTACGAAAAACAGACGATTTTTATTTTTCAACTCAAACAATCAAGTGTAGTGCATGCTTTTGAGACTTTATTTTAGACATATCTTTGTTTATTATTTTTTTAGTAAAAAGATATTTCCTTCGCAGAAAGTTTGAAAAAAGGATGACGAAAGAAGCGAAGAAGTAAGAAGGAGGTTGCACTCTCAGGGATGTGCAATGTGCAGTGCCTGCCTCAGCCACACAGCTGCTCCCCTATTAGAGGAGCCAAGGGCAGCTCATCCCCTCAACTTAAGTGAGTTTTCTCGTATAATTTCTCTCTCTCTCTCTCTCTCTCTCTCTCTCTCTCTCTCTCTCTCTCTCTCTCTCTCTCTCTCTCTCTCTCTCTCTCTCTCTCTCTCTCTCTCTCTCTCTCTCTCTCTCTCTCTCTCTCTCTCTCTCTCTCTCTCTCTCTCTCTCTCTCTCTCTCTCTCTCTCTCTCTCTCTCTCTCTCTCTCTCTTTTTTTTTTTTTTGTTTATACGGTATATATCCTGAAATTAAGAGAGAGAGAGAGAGAGAGAGAGAGAGAGAATCAGCGGTTAGACGGAGGAGAGGACTGGATGGCGAGGAAAGGAGACATCGAAGCACAAAGCGAAGATGACCAAAGGAAATAGCTCAAACACTTGCAGTCCACGGTGGGCAGAAAATCCTTCGAAAAACAACAAGTGAAACGTACAAACTTAACGCAGCGCTCCAGCATTTGTGTGTAGGAAGGAAAAGAAACTCATCTTCCCAAAATTGCACAGAAGTCAGACCAAAAATATGACCAAGAAATCAATATAAAATGTTTTGCACCACAGCCATTTACAAAAGTTTTGTATGGCAGTGAAAAAAAAAATTAAAGGCAGAAGTCAGTGTGTGTATTTCACGTGTGTGTATGTGTGTGTGTGTGTGTGTGTGTGTGTGTGTGTGTGTGTGTGTGTGTGTGTGTGTGTGTGTGTGTGTGTGTGTGTGTGTGTTGGAGCGCTCGTCTAGTTCATGGGAAGTCAAACATCAGGCCAATAATAAATCGAGCTATTTTCTTGGGTATATAATGATATTCCTTAATCTTGCACGGAATATTAAAGTCGTTGTTTACTTTGCATTGAGGACTCAAGTCTTCCCTTTACCTTTCATCGGACCTTGTTCTATACTCGCCTTGGGTGAGATTACCCTCCATCAGGCTCCTGCCCTAGGCTGACCCACACCGACGAAGGGAAATTAATTCCTCCCATACGGCAGTCACAGGAGAGGGGGAAGTCACTTCATCAGCAAGACAATACTAGGGAAATGTGCCTTTAGAGGTAGTGAAGTCGTGCACGACACTTTAGGATGACCACCCGATACCAACCACCTCGATACCAGTGAAGGGCCACCAGCTTTGCTCCATCACGCATGCTGTCCCTGTTAGATGTGTGTTAGACCCGTGCTGGTCATCCTGGGTGCATTTTACATGCCAGAGTACATGAATTGCCTAGGAGACAACCTGGAAATATTGAAATACATCACAATGCACCGTAGGAAAATAATTTGTAGTAGAAAATTTGTAGGAAAGTGATTTGATTGAGATTAAAATATTGAATACATATTTTCAAAGTACGTTATATGTGCTTTTAAAAGTAAGAAAACAAAATGTATAATTATGTTTTATTATACATTCAACATTTATATGAAATATATTTGAAACCGAATAGCAATTCCATAATTAAAATAGAGAACTAAATATAGAAATTAGACAAATGATTGTAAACATTGTATTTTTTATTTTAAAACTAAATGAAAATCAGGTTTCTTTATCTATTTTTCTTATTGATCATCCTAAGACCTGGGGTACTTACCTGTATTTCATAAAAGCCTCCAGAAGGAAGCATAAATATAGGAAAGGTTGGAGAACAATGTGGTAGACGAGTCCCAAGGCTCCACAGTCTCCGCGCAACCAATCATGCGGCTTATCGATATTCGAGGGAAACGGGATCGTGTTCGATTTAGGAAGACTGATGAAGGCTTTGGCATGGTAATGGACGTGTCAGGTCTTGAGTAGAGTGGAAGGAGGAAGGCGTGGAGCAGGAGTGACAACTGCATAGACGGCTAAAGATGTGAGTTATGGTGATGAATGGTATATATAGTTGCATCACACACACACACACACACACACACACACACACACACACACACACACACACACACACACACACACACACACACACACACACACACACACACACACACATACACTAAATATATACGTACACTCGTATGGACATATCAACAGTTGTATTTTTTATACGTTGATTCTCTCTCTCTCTCTCTCTCTCTCTCTCTCTCTCTCTCTCTCTCTCTCTCTCTCTCTCTCTCTCTCTCTCTCTCTCTCTCTCTCTCTCTCTCTCTCTCTCTCTCTCTCTCTCTCTCTCTCTCTCTCTCTCTCTCTCTCTCTCTCTCTCTCTCTCTCTCTCTCTCTCTCTCTCTCTCTCTCTCTCTTAAACATTTCCTTCCATTAGTTACACCTCCCTCCTCTCATGCCTCCCAGCCATTACACTCCTTTTTTCTTACCAGGCAGTCTTCCCCTTTCGTCATCCCTCCCACTTCTCCATTTCCTTCATTCTATCCAGACAAATTTGACTCCCCTCTTACCAACTTTTTCGACTTGCTTGTCTCGCCAGAACACCTGCTTCCTTGTGGCACATCAGCTATTCCGCAGCGAGACGGTAGATCGTGTAGTGGGAAGTTTTAAGTTTAATACGCCTTGGTTGTTGTTTCTTTCTTTGAAGTAACTATCCATGTCTGTCTGTTTTGCCTGTCTGTATCTGTCTGTGTGCCTGTTTGCCTGTCTCTCCCTGTGCTCTGACTTTTTTCTTTTAGCCTGCCTGCATATATATATATATATATATATATATATATATATATATATATATATATATATATATATATATATATATATATATATATATATATATATATATATATATTTTTTTGTGTGTGATTTGTCTTTCGTTCTGCTCACCTTTCTGTCTGTTTATCTATCGATCTGTCTGTCAGTTTGTTGTCTATGTTCGTCCGTCTCTCTCTCTCTCTCTCTCTCTCTCTCTCTCTCTCTCTCTCTCTCTCTCTCTCTCTCTCTCTCTCTCTCTCTCTCTCTCTCTCTCTCTCTCTCTCTCTCTCTCTCTCTCTCTCTCTCTCTCTCTCTCTCTCTCTCTCTCTCTCTCTCTCTCTCTCTCTCTCTCTCTCTCTCTCTCTCTCTCTCTCTCTGACATGAACTAGGCCATGTGCCTCACTTTTCCTATAACATTTCCCCCTTTGGCCTCCTGGAATTCCTCGCACTCCCAGCATTCCAAAAGATCCTGGTTCCTTCCTCTTTTTTCTTTATCGAGTGTTATGATATGGACATATATATGATATCCTAATTTTCCCAATGTTTTTGAATGATATATAACAATTGATGTCCAAAGAGGTACCTAACAAGTTAATATCCTTAATGTATTCTTCCATGGTTCTGCATGGCCTTTGTGCGTGCCTTACCATTCATTCTTTCTGTTCACATATTCTTTCCTTCTCTGCCTCTTCAGTATGTCAGGAATAGACGAGGACGTTGAAATCTCATCATGACAAGTTCTGAGTGTCACTTCATACATATGTATTTTCAGACACAGACTGCAAACAAGTTGTGTTCTGTGTATGGATACTTTCCTTGCCGTGTTCCTCCCCTCTCCATACCCCCTCACCAAGCCCTTTTTAATAGATGGCTATTTTATTTTAGTAACTAATTTTTCTCGCTATTTGCATTGCCGCTTGAAATTACCGCCGTAACATGTTTTTTTTTTTTTTTCAACAAGATCACCACATTTCTTATATTCATTGCGTACATGGATAGAAATTTTGGTCTTCGTGCATTCTATTCCAGTCACAATCTGTCCTACGTAAACCTTCCATAAATCATCTTCAGTGGGTGTTTTTCTCATGTTGCAGAGGCAAAAATGAAGCTCCTTGGCAATAACAGTTGGATTGTTTTCTTTCCGTAGGAATGGAACAGACACGATGGAAACTTACAAAAATGTCAAAATAAGACTTTTTTGGTGGCAATGAGACAAATTATGCCGTTTTCACTAATTATCTCATCACAGAACAGAACGAAGAATGATTTTCGAATATCAGCTGATGAATGTAATCAGTATTTTTCACTCGAAGTTTTATGAAATAGCAGGACATTTCACAAGTGACGTAAGAAAAAGAGTAAGAGACAGCGGCTGAATTGACGCTGATTGCCCAGACATGTCCAAGATTGACATATTTACCACCTCTCTCTCTCTCTCTCTCTCTCTCTCTCTCTCTCTCTCTCTCTCTCTCTCTCTCTCTCTCTCTCTCTCTCTCTCTCTCTCTCTCTCTCTCTCTCTCTCTCTCTCTCTCTCTCTCTCTCTCTCTCTCTCTCTCTCACCATAGCATCAAAGAAATCTAAAGTAACCTGTCTCACCGCCAGAAGCCACAAGAGAGAGACTTCACACAGATGTTCGAACAAGTAATGTGCTCGTTTTAATGTTGTAAAGATGTACATCACGTTTTTTTCTGATATTCATCGTTAGTTTATACAGTTTTGTTTTTGTTCACGCCGTTGGTATGGATGATGTCGCCAGAGTGGTGGTGCACGCGAGCAAATTCTTATTCCAGAATGTTAATTGAATACCGTGGCAAGGAAAATCTAAGCACCCATGTTGTCCTACTTTCGCCCAGGTTCCAGCAAACGAGACAGTCCACATCAAATGCTCACATGGAGGAAAACAATCCAGCTGCCGCTCGTGACCACGCAATGCAATGGAAATCAGGGCACACTGTCTCCCAAAGAATTGTGTTAACTTACCGTTTGTCAGTTGTTCTCCTAGCAGAATGCACAGCGGCACCAGCACGTTCACTGTCATGCTGCACACCCAGTTGATGCTGCTGCTGCTGAGACTGTCGTAACCTTTTTATGCTCCCTTGCCTGAAGGAAACGAAGAAGCATCGTGTTGATTTAGCATCGGTTGTGAACCAGATTAATGTTGGGAATTATTGGCCGCAATATGACTTAGACTTGAAACGCAAGATGATACAGCGCCCCTCACCCAACGCGGCCACCAGGGGGAATGCCTCGCCTTGCTTTATTTGCCCCTGAAGCCACAAGAGGCGGAAAAGTAGTTGTTAGATTTGTAGTGAAGCCTCACCTGAGGCAGCGTCACCTGGCAAATACCTGAGGTAGCTCCGTCAGCCTGCTGCAGGTGGCGCACGTTCTGGGCCCGTCAAGGCCTAGTGTTTGTTAAATGGTTTTATCTCAGTGTCTCCTCGCCGTCGCCGTGAACGTGATGGTCCAGTGAATGTATATTGTAATGGCGTGGCTACGTGTGTGAATATTCAGAGGAAGCTCGAGCACACTCCCCATGTATGTATGGATCACGATTTGGTGATACAAAGGGAAGAAGCTGCTGCTGCTGCTGCTGCTGCTGTTATTGTTATTCTTGTTGTTGTTGTTGGTGGTGGTGGTGGTGGTGGTGGTGGTGGTATTGTTTCGTTGGTATTGTTATTGTTATATTACAATGTTAGTTTTTACCAAAGCTCCTTACAAATCTTTCATACCATTATTTATATATTTATCTATATTTGCTACGACGATATTATCTTTAGATTTATTTAGATTGTTATGATAGAAACATGCCTTAGTATCAATATTCTGTATCATGAACCGATGTAAACCATTGTAAATGTTTCTCAATTTCCCTGAGATTTGGAAATCTCGTGCGGTTATTTTTTTCTATAATAGATAATCATTGGTAACACGTTCCCAACGCCGCCACGGTGATACCATTCATGTGACCGTCTAGGAGCGGCACCACTGAACACAACAGAGAGAGAGAGAGAGAGAGAGAGAGAGAGAGAGAGAGAGAGAGAGAGAGAGAGAGAGAGAGAGAGAGAGAGAGAGAGAGAGAGAGAGAGAGTGTGTGTGTGTGTGTGTGTTGATGTCCTATAAGATTGAATTAGTCAAGAGTTTTCCACCAACTAATTCTAGAGTATCGCTCTTTCTTGAAAATCATATTATGGCGTCGCAGTAACTACATCATAATGGGTTTGGTTAAAGTTAAGAGAGACCGTTGTGAACCAGTATCGGACTTGAAACCTCTCAGCCTTGGACAGTGAATCCCTGAACCACATGAGCATAAACAAGGTTTGTTTAAAGAGTCGTCACCCGCTGTGTGGTAACGGGAGAAGACACAGGAAATTAATCCTTCCGAAATCTGCCCGCCTTGTCTGGATGCCTTGTGATGCTTGTTAGTCTGGAGGGTGTGCGGCTTGACGTAGCGAGAGAGACGCGAAAATCAAGACAGTCGACAGTGTTTGAACCTTGAGCACCAAGATGGGCAGAGCAAATACAGACGGTTAGACTGATAAGCGTGAAAACAAGAAGGCAGGCAGGTAAATAAGCAAGTAGGCAGGATGATAGGCAAATAGGTAAGCAAGCAGGCAGGCATACTGGTAGGTATGGGCAGGCAGATGGTTGGTCAGGATAACAGGCACGCAAACAGCAGGTAGCCATGCAGGTGGGCAGGATGGCAGGCCACCGTGTTTCCCTCTCCATGTGCACAGGTACATTCTGCACATCTCCACAAGTGCCCGGGGAACTCCTCCCATCTCCATCCAATATCCTCCCAAGAAAAATGCTTCGCGCTTAGTCTTAAAAATCCACCACTTGAAAAGAGAGAGAGAGAGAGAGAGAGAGAGAGAGAGAGAGAGAGAGAGAGAGAGAAAGTATACGACAAACTGACAAGGTGGAACTCCTTCTTTTCTGACATCACGGAGTGAAGAAGTTTCTGTCAAAAGTTATCCGGTTTATGACAGAGAGGTGCCGCGTGACATGCGAAAAGGAATCAAAGAGGCTGGGATGCAAAGGATAAAAATTGGTTGTGAGGGTGATAATGGACCGACGCCATTGGAGACGTAAGAAATGTAAGACGAGAGAGGCACGAATGTAAAGAAAATAGAAAAGCAGGAGTCGGGAAGCAGAGTATAGATAAATGACTTTCAAGATTTATGACATGTAATCCAAAGCTTTCCGGATATACAACTTTGTTAAGTTTAGAAAATGCAGCAAAGAGGCAAGTTCAGGGTAAAGGGTTCCATATGTAAAGGAATATTTATCTGTATTATATTTTCCATTATCTAGAGCTAGTTTTTGATGTTGGTTAGATTCATGTGTACTTTGAAATGTATGTTCTTTGAAAAGAACTATTTTTAAAGGCCACACAGATAATTAGATAAGTTCTTATGTGTATTTTTCCATATTAATGGTGTACTTATTACTGATACTATGAAAGCCTCTTTACACGTCCAAATACACTTAAATGTACTCGTACTTGTTTATTATTAACCAGTGTACTTAACTCCTGCTGTGGAAAAAGAAAATTATAGGAAAAACATCAAAACTTATCTTAGTACATTCAATAAATACAGAATTCCTAGTATTATGTGCCCCAAAAAAGATTAAATAAACACAGTAACCCATATGCTGCTGATAACGAATGAGGAACGGTCCCATAAGTGGAAAAAAGCTCCCGTGATAGTGTTCAAATGACGGTGTGCATAACAAACACCGTGTATGGAAAGTGGTCCACCCCATCCATCGACCGCTCAGAAAATGTGCCACTAGTGACGTGACCAGCGGCGGGCGGAGTGGCGGGTCCGTGGCAGCATTTCCTCTGTTTTTGCAATTCAACCCAGCCACGCCTGTTTCCTTCCATGCACCGCCTCGTCACTCTGTCCATCAGGTGTGTTTTTTTTTTTATTTAACACTCTCTCTCTCTCTCTCTCTCTCTCTCTCTCTCTCTCTCTCTCTCTCTCTCTCTCTCTCTCTCTCTCTCTCTCTCTCTCTCTCTCTCTCTCTCTCTCTCTCTCTCTCTCTCTCCGCATTTACATTTCCTTTCTGGGCTCCACGTTTAAGCATCTTCCTGTTGCCAGTGCATTCTGCATTTCCATTCCATTCCTTTTCCTCTCTCTTCTTACAACCAACATAATTTTTCTTACTTCTTTCCAAATTTTTCTATTTTTTCCGCTCTCTTCCTTCCTCTTCTTTTTCTTGTCCGCCTCTTCTCAGATAGCTAGTCCTCTGAAACAAGAGACATCACTTATCCTTGAAGTTTAAGTGTCAATAATGGATTTGTTTTTATAATCATTAAACGTAAAAGGAAGCTGTCTTTCTTAACCAAGGGAATGATAATCGTTTTGGAACCAGAGGAATTATTGTCACATCATTCTACCTTCATCTTTCTAATTTGTTGCTACGTGTGTGTGTGTGTGTGTGTGTGTGTGTGTGTGTGTGTGTGTGTGTGTGTGTGTGTGATTGAAAAGTAAGGGCACAGTGAATGAGTTTCCTTGTGTTTACAGTAGATCTATAATACAAACAGCTTCAATCCATGCAACACTTGGAAGAAACCTTGTAATACTTTGTGTGGAGCTTAGATATTCCAGAAATACTCTCTATGCATATCGCACCGATGAAGAAAAAAGTAGGAAAAAAGTAGAACGTTGCAAGTTAGCGGTTGTAATATTGACCCTCTTATATATATGTACACATCCTGAATTTTTTTTTCTTTTTTTTTTTTTTTAGATCTATTTCATGTTTTTTTTTTTTTTCTCTTATGAGTTCAATCAATTTGGAACGCGTCACTTGTACCGTCACTTTACTTAAAGCTGCCAGTGTCCCTCAGTCTGTGTTTTGTGTGGCTGCACGAACGCGTCTTTTAGCGCTGATAATACACGACACCTCCAACTGCATCTTTTTTCCTTATTACTTATTGGTCATCACGTCTCATTTTGTGCGCCATTGTCTTCCTGACCCAGCTCCCTTTTCCTATCATGTCTTCGTTTTAACACTCATCTTTAATCTACTTTCCTCACTTCTCTTGCTTTCGTCTTGTTCACTGTCAGTTTCATTTTTCCGTTTTCTTTCCATGTATTTCTCGCATCCCACTTATTGACCCACGTATGGCTTATCTGATATAAAGCATACTCTTCTTCTTATAGTCCGCAGTCTATTTTTTCATCTTGTTTCTTCCCGCTTGAAATTTCTCTTCTCATAGCTATCACTAGTCTCTCTTCCCCCTCACTCTCCTGTAGCTGTTCCCGTCTATGTCTATTGCATACTATTTACCATCTTTAGTAGTTGACACCAAGTTTTTTTTTTTTTTTTGTTTGTTTGTTTACTTAAGGCATTGAAATGTTTTACTTATGAATAAACAACAGTGGACGAGAGAGAGAGAGAGAGAGAGAGAGAGAGAGAGAGAGAGAGAGAGAGAGAGAGAGAGAGAGAGAGAGAGAGAGAGAGAGAGTATACCAGAATAAAATAAAAGTAAAGAAAAATAACATGTAAGAATTATGAAAACAGAGCCGGAGACTGCCGAATGTTCAGCTCACTTAACTCTCACAAAATAAACCTTGCAGTCCCACGTACTCATGCGATCCCAGCTGGTGCTCAAGAAAGGCAAGCCCTGATGGCCTCCACTCACAGGAGTTGCCTCTCCCGTCTGGAAGACAACATATGCTCCTTCTAGATGTGCTCCATTTTGCCCAGCCCTCCTCTGCTGACGGCTCGCTTAGTACCGTTTTGTCTGAATGCTCTCTCTCTCTCTCTCTCTCTCTCTCTCTCTCTCTCTCTCTCTCTCTCTCTCTCTCTCTCTCTCTCTCTCTCTCTCTCTCTCTCTCTCTCTCTCTCTCCTTTTATTCAAGTTTTTCTCTCCTGCCAGTAAGATCTATGTTATATTTATCCCACTCAAGTATTCAACTCGTGAAAAAAGAGTAAGGGAGAGAAATAAATGAGTCGCTAGGGCTGCGTCGCCATTGCACAGAAAACGGGAAAAGTTGGTCAATTAGTCTCATAGGCAGGGAGCTTCAAAAGGTTCCTTAAGAAAAACTATTTAATTAATTTCTTCCTCCGTCTTTATTGCAAAGAGAATAATACATAAAACTATACGTCTCGAAACGTCCTGTTTTTACTGAGAACAGTATAATTGTTCCTGAGGTTTTTTTTTTTTTCAAAACAATAAGAAATAGAATGTGTGTGTGTGTGTGTGTGTGTGTGTGTGTGTGTGTGTGTGTGTGTGTGTGTGTGTGTGTGTGTGTGTGTGTGTGTGTGTGTGAGAGAGAGAGAGAGAGAGAGAGAGAGAGAGAGACTGTGACTGTGACTGTGACTGTGACTGTGACTGTGTGTGTGTGTTGTGTGAGTGTGAGTGTGAGTGTGTGTGTGAGAGAGTCTTGGCGGGGTTGTTAAGTTACGAAACTACGGTTGTGGTTTTTCCGTTTGGCGAAATTTGGTTGCACGCTGAATGGTGAATGGTCTCCACATGGCCAGAAAAACCCCGACCTTAGTCTGGGACCTCTTGTTGCTCGCGTCAGGAAATGCAATATGGTAGGAAAGGATATAAGGGAAAGCAAAAAATAAAAATAGAAAATGATAAGAAGAACAAAAGAGAGAAAAAAAAGATGATTAAAGGAAGAATAGGTAAGAAGAGATGAAATAAAGAATGTATTTGTTAAGTGGCCATCAGTCTCGCTTTTGCTCTTTGTCAATTCCTCATTGTCAATCAGCCCACATTTACCATTCTAATGATTTTTCTTTTTTATTTT
>NC_059292.1:33724042-33726542 GCF_017591435.1 Portunus trituberculatus | reverse complement strand
TACCAGGACGCATTTTCACTTTCATTCTGCTTACTATTTGACGATTTTACACAACTTTGGAAACTTAAGGGGGGGGGATTAAAATAGTGAAGTTTTTGGACCATTAGTCTTTTGACCTCCATATACCCTTCCTAATGCAAATAAAAACGTCCAATTATACCCAAAACTTAAGGTAAAAATGCGTCTCAGTTTTGAAGGGGCTATAGTTCTGAAAAGTTCATAGGGGTGAGGCAAAGCTAACGTAGAGACCAAGAGAAAGCGTTCCTTACTACACCGGTGATTAAAATCTCGCTTGATTGAATTCCATGGGCGTGAATTCAGATGAAGACCTGGACGTTATCGAGATGAGGCGGCGGTGAGGGAGCACGTGCTAACCTTGAAGTAATGGCAAGACAGACTGATTATCGCCCACTCGGATGCAGCGGATAGCAACAAGAGCGAGATTTGAGGCTGATTGTGGCGATGGTTATAGCGGTGGGTGTATTCAGTGGGAGTAGTGGTGGTGGTGGTAACGGTGAAGTGCCGAAGGGTGGTGGTTGGTTGTGACTCTGCCGGTGTAAAAATAGTTGTGGTGATGATGATCGTGATTGTTTGTTTGTTTATTTGTCACACACACACACACACACACACACACACACACACCATTCAGTGGTCAAAGCTGTCCTCTCCAACAAAATATTTACGTCCCTCTCTCCGGCGAGGGACGCCACACATGCAGGGACGGGATGCAACAACAAAACCACGATGGTTAGAATGCGACCAGTTCTAATGTTTATAGCAGTGTCGTCTCGTCAATATGCATATGTGCAACCAAATATGTACGCATGTATGAAATATGTGCAAGACTATAAGGAGCATCTGGTGATTTTTTAGTGCCTTGAGAACACCCATCCCTCGCCTCTCCGGCGGACATACTTCCTTGTTGGCCGCATCTCACAGCCCCTTTGCACAGAACTTGTCACTTCCTCTGATCAAGTTCCCGAGGCTCTTTTCTCCTCCATCGCTTTCACAGGTACACTCTGAACACTCTCCCTCTTTCGTTTTCTTTTCCACCTTCTGCCTTTAATGCTTTCAAGAGGGTTGAATCAAGAGAACTCGAGGACCAAATTAACTGCTCCCTCTCGATACTCATCTGCTTGCAGTATTGGAGACGATGTGTGTTTATTTTTCTGAACATTTTCCCCTCTTTTGCATGCTATACAAAGTGTGTGTGTGTGTGTGTGTGTGTGTGTGTGTGTGTGTGTGTGTGTGTGTGTGTGTGTGTGTGTGTGTGTGTGTGTGTGTGTTTGTGTATACGTATGTGTGTGTGCGTGTTTACATGTGTGTGTGTGTGTGTGTTTACGTGTGTGTGTGTGTGTGTGTGTGTGTTTACGTGTGTGTGTGTGTGTGTGTGTGTGTGTTTACGTGTGTGTGTGTGTTTGTGTGTGTGTGTGTGTGTGTGTGTGTGTGTGTGTGTGTGTGTGTGTGTGTGTGTGTGTGTGTTTGTTTACGTGTGTGTGTGCGTGTTTACGTGTGTGTAGCTTGTCTACGTCTACCGGCAACAATGAATAGTCGTTCATCAATACAAAGTACAAGTCACGTTTCAAAAGCTCTCCTTAATACGTGAACACGATGTTTCTGTATTATTCTTAGCTTATATTGGTGCGAGGCGTAGTGTTTTGATATGTTGGGCATTATCATATGAGGTGGAGGGGGAAATTACCCATAATTCGTAAACTCATTTGCATTTGTTCTCGTTCCAATCATCAGAGCAACGAGTCGTCAGAGTCCAGGCTGCCTGCCACCTTTATTTCAGTTGTTCGTTCTTTCACATTTTCCCGTTGCTTTACGTGTTTGTTCTCTATCAAAGCTGGCAGAATTTATTTTAGTTTTATTGAGAAAAGGTCAGTTAGAAAAGAGAGCAATCAGAGTGAGACACCACATTCTATTTGTTTTTTTATTCCAGTAAAGCTTTGGGAAAATTCATACCGCGGATATTGCTACAGATGAAAGTACAGGTTAATTAAAGCAAAAAATGTTTTATGCACATGTGTATTTTTGAAGTTTGTATAGGCGTGGTGCGAAATTCAAGCGTGGTCTGATGAAACACACAGGCCGAGCCAGCTGATATTAGCGGGATGTTTAAGACTGTTTAGGATGTCTGTTGGTAATATAGTGAGTTAATCAGTCATGAGTTCCATAACCGTCAGAGGTTTACTATCCAATTATGAGACGAATGATGACAGAGGCGATTCACTGTCAAAGATTACAAAATGACTGTAGATGAAATAAACGACAAATGGTACAATCATCTACGTTGCACCGTGGGTTGCCTTCCTGGGCAATGAGTGAGAAGCGAAGCTAGCACCAAATTACCTGATTGCTAATCAGTCACACGGAGATCAGTGACAATGAATATCTTAAGACTGAACTAATATAGAGTGATGGTATGATGTTTCTTCTTCATGGTTACCTGCCTGATGCCATTGTTTTATGGATCTCCCGCCTGATATATATATAT
>NC_059292.1:33684042-33721542 GCF_017591435.1 Portunus trituberculatus | reverse complement strand
ACAGAAAACAGAAGAGATTTTTTCTCATTGTCCAGTCTCTCTTTGCAACTTTGGTTGTGTACATTCTCTGACTGAAATTGTGTAGGACTGTTCCTCGCAAATTGCTAAAGCGAATTGGTGCCATTATATGATGAAGAGACGTATTGGAGCGGCACAAGGAACGGACGGAATTAGGTAGGGATGGTGAAGAGGACAGTGAGGTAAGGAAGAGGAGTTAGTTGCACCAGAGAGGAATAACACTAAAATAGAAAATGAAGCTTTGGTGAAAAAGAGCATACAAGGGTGGTGAGAGGTGGAGGGAAGCTTAGAAGACTCAGGGAGAAAAGATTTAAGGATATCATGCTGTGAAGAGATGAGGAGTGAGTGAATGAAGAAACTTTGCTCAAATTATTGCTGCTGCGGACACATTATTTCCTTATAATTATGTATGCCCGTTGGCACAAACATCTCATGCCTCGCTATCACAACCACTATCTGAAAAACTCATCTCTAGAGGGATTATTCCGCCAGCCCAACAGAGCCATCACAAGAGTAGCAACATCATACACGTAACAACATTACCACCAGTCCATCACCACTTCAGCGTCACAACAACACCATCACCATGAGCCGCAGCCACGCCGGCACCATCACCCCGGAACTCCACCTCTGCCACAAACAAGCCAGCGGGAAGAGAACTGGACAAAGTGCAATTGTACGCAATGGAGTGACTGGACTCGAGCTCCTCGGGGACACTCTTCCGGCCCCAGCGTGGATGGAGTGTGCGGCGGAGGGCCCCGTCACCCTTTCACCTTCGGAAGCGGGAGGCGGAAGGATACGTCCTATGGAAAAAGGGAAGATGGAAATGCCTCGGAAATGGAAACTGTGGGGATTTCTGCGTCATCACCTCAACAACTCCAGAAAGGAAAAGAATTCTGCTACCTGCAATGGCGCGATGCTTTTGTCTACAAGAAAATATAATCCCATGGGAAGGAAGAAAAGAATAGTTTCTCGTCTTAAGTGTGGTAATGTGTTTTGTAGCTTGTTTTACCCTTTTCCCTCGTTAGTAGCCCTCGTACATGGAGGATAACAATTATACTTTTAAAGTCCCTTCAGCAGCTGGTGCGTGCAACTCTGCTTTGGAGGGTGAGAAACAGCTCAGTGTTTGGTACTAGAGGGAAGCAGGACAGTGTGATATTTCTATGCTTTTATAAAGAAAGCAGTTACAAATTTATAATGTTTTGCTGTTTTCCTATTGACTCTGATCTGTTAGATATATATTGATATGAAACTGATTGACAAAACATCTGCATCTAAAGCTGAATTATGGTCTCCAAGCGCACGGGTTCGAATCCTGTCCACGGTCCAAGTGTAGGTTGGGCTTCCTCACTCGGGGCAACGGTTTCCTAGCTGGTGGGCTTTGAGACAGGAGGTACCCTAAAAAGTATCCTCTTTAGCCCATAAATTCCCGTGAAAAGCCCACATGGTATAAATAAAAAAAAAAAAAAGACACAGGCCCATAATATAAGCTGCCAACTACTTGCCATACTTGAGACTTGGAGATTTGAGTATTTTTCATGAAGAGCAGGTCAGTCGGTGGCAAGTGTGCAGGTACATAAACTCGCCTCTGAGAAACATAATATTGTGAATTCATTGTTTGTTTGTTTCTTTTTTATCCTGTCTTTACGTCTGATTTTTTTTTTTCTTTACATGTGAATTAGACTGGCTACAGTAAGAGAGAATAGAGCAAAGCTTGTCACTCCAAAAAAAAAGTCATAAGAAAATAATTGCCAATCTAGATCTGGAGATTTCTTGATGTTCCTCTTTTTAGGAAAGGTGAACAGTATTGCCTTTTCTCTGTAAACTTTATTTCCTTTTCTCCAAATATCTCTTCTCTCTCTCTCTCTCTCTCTCTCTCTCTCTCTCTCTCTCTCTCTCTCTCTCTCTCTCTCTCTCTCTCTCTCTCTCGTTCAAAACAAACGAGAAGCAATAATGTAGGACACCACTGGGGAACATGAAGATTCCCACTCGAGGCTTCAATCAGCAAATATCACGCAAGCAACGATAAAAGCAGCGTTGTTCTGTGTCGCCGAGATTTGACGCCCCTGATCTCAAACCGCTGCGTCCCGAAGCTTCCCCTCACCGGTGGAAAAGTTTAACGGAGATAAACCTCGAACCATTTTCTTTCTTTCCATGTTGTTAGGGTTGGGGAGGCTTAATGTGACAGAAAACGCGGTGAGGGAGCACACAGCAGCGCGGAATCGGTGAAAGGAGATGTGCGTGATCACGGTGTAAAGGAGGAAAGGGGAGGCATCACAGGAATGACAATAACGTCAGTGGGCAGAGGAGGAAGGCAGCACTCAGTGTGGGAGTATGGGGAGACCAGGACAAAGGGTGGCGAGTTTGAAGAAAGAATGAAAGTTAACTAAAAGTAATATTTAAGAATTAAAAGGAAGTATAAAACCTTTATACAAGGATGTAAAGAGGGAATTTTTTCTCTCTCTCTCGCTCGCTCTCTCTTTCTCGAGCACCCATCTTGTTAGACTTTCCGGGACCTTGTCTTTTATCCGAATGAAAGATAAAAATATTGTCACTATTTTGATTTAGTCTTCTTTCATATCTAGGTTTTCAAGATAAGTGAAACAAGAAAATAATGGAATTACTGAAAACTGATATCGGTACATGCCGTGCAGAGATCCTTTTTCCCCCGCCGACTCTTCATTAGTACATTTTTGGAGACGGTATTCAAACTCTCACTCCTCACAGCGCCACACATCCTGTCCCAAAACCTGTCATTTCCTTTCCAGCCAGTCTTCATCGTTACCAACTTTACTATTCCATTTTATGAAGCAATTCTCTAATTCCAGAATTGTTTCTGAGTTTAGGAAACAAAAAGATCGGGTGGGAAACATAGTGATACAAATACAGCTATTCGTATATTCATAGACATTAACTTCTGCATTACCGGGCTCAAAGGCTTCATGTTACAATGACGAGAGAACAAATTGTTACGATGAAGAGTTGTATCACATTTGACGGTGTGTGTGTGGTGTGTAGAAATGTGATTATATACACGTTGCATCATGCTTTTACATATTAATTAACATACTTTATGGTTATGAATATGAGCCTTGCTCCAAATATCAGAAAGGGGACGTGAATTTCCTAACAGCGATGACAACCCTCTAGGATGTTGCATTGATCCCACCCCTGGCCGCGCTGCGCACCAAACTAGTACACTCAGGATAGTCTTTGTACCACGCAGGGACGCAGAAGCATGACAAATAGGACGCACATTTCTATTTCTCAATATAAGTGTAAGGAGTTGGGAGGGAGGGTCTTTGATATTTGAGCTAGGACATACATCCCAAAACATTGCTATTCGAGTTGAACCCCAGGTGCTGTAATGAATAATTGAAGTGGTACATTCATTATACCTGACGTTAATTTGCCTGAGTGCCTCGCAGGTCACGAGCAAAGTTTTTTTTTTCTTTTCCAAGGCCGGATTCCTGTGCCAAGGGAGCAAAAGTTTAGCTTCCTCACGTGTCACCGGCGGGAACTGTATTAGCAAATCCTGGTCTCGGTGGATAACATTCATGTAGGTTGTCTTTTCTCCATAAACGAGTCGGTGTGTGTGTGTGTGTGTGTGTGTGTGTGTAGTTGCTTACTACTAATTACACATAAATATGTGTATATCATTAAAAGCACAACGAAAAGCGCAGTAGATATATAATAGGGCGTGATGTTTTAGAAACTTCAAAATCACATTATGCGTGGGAGAGCAAGGGAAAAGTGCAATTCGGGCATATCACTGCCAGTAAAATAGAGCAGAATGCCACGTTAACTAAGCTGCCTAGATAGAGTTCAGTACACCTCGTAATTGGTCTCAGCGAATCAGTTTAGTAGCTTATGGACTGATGAACGGCCAAATGGGGATGAATGCGATAACTGCATTAAAGATACTTTGACACTCTTTCACTCTCTCTTTTTTTTTCAATATTTGTTCGTTTTTCGACCTACATCATTTCTTCATTTGACTTCAATGATTCTTATCTAAACTCTATTTGCCTTTAACATCAACTACATACAGGAGATGATGGGTGTATTCAGTGAATCCTAAACATACATTTATTAGGAGGAGGTTATGGGTGTACTCGATGAGTCCTAAATATACACTGATTATTAAACACATTCATGAGTGCAAAGAGGATGTGGTAAAGAACATCAGATCTCTCTCTCTCTCTCTCTCTCTCTCTCTCTCTCTCTCTCTCTCTCTCTCTCTCTCTCTCTCTCTCTCTCTCTCTCTCTCTCTTTTTTTTTTTTTTATTTAAACATAATTTATACAGAAGAACATGTACCCAAAGGCGCACTGTCGTGTGCTACCTATTCTAAGGGTACTACAATCTATTTCTACAATATTTACAAGACTTAAAAATAGATAATATACAAGATGGTCAGCACTGTTCTTTTCACTTCACTAGCACTATTCACGCACTGCACTACACTGAGTGTCACGTCACAAAGAGTGTCAGAGGAGTTGGCAGTGTCTGTCTCCACTTATGTGCCATCAGTTTGACACTGTGTGTGTTCATCTCCTGGACGTGAGGCACCGCGGCCGTGAACAAGTTCCACATCCTGGAGACGCGTCCTGCGAAGGTGCGTTGATGCTGACACCCGTGGGATCGCGGCACCTCTACGGCGTCACCACCATTGAGCACCGTTCTCGTGCTCCGTGCGGTGACTCTCAGAGGATGACGCAGCCCTGCCAGATGTGGCACTCTTTGCACCTGTGCCTTATGGAACACTACGATCGCCGCCACATCTCTGCGGTGTTCCAGTGAATCAAGAGGACGCTCAGGCTCTGGGTGAGGTGGTATTGCAGCATCTACTAGCCGTATGGCGCGGCGTTGGATGCTGTCCAGTCTCCTTCTGTGTGTGGCGGCACAGGACATCCAGGAGAGAGCTGCGTACTCAAGGTGGGGCCGCACCTGTGCCTTGTACAGCAGCAGTCTCCCTTCCTGTCGAGGAAACTGGCGATCCTTCTGAGAGCGGAGATCCTGTGAGAGGCTTTCTTGGCAATGGTTTGACATGGCTGTCAAACCTCAGCCCTCGATCCACCTCCACTCCAAGTATCTTGACGTCATCTTGAGTGGGAGAGCAGCAGCGCCAAAAGACAACTTTCCTGCCATTGCTGCCATGGCGGCTGGGGACCGAGAGACAACCATTGCCTGTGTCTTCTCCGGCGCGAATGTCACTTGCCAGCGAGCACCCCACTCCTCTATCACTCGTAGCTGCTGATTGATGGCCTCAGCAGCCCGCCCACTGTCCTGGCGTGGATAGGTATAGGAGAGGGTGCAGTCATCAGCATAGGCCTTGACTCCTGGCAGTAGCTGGAGAAGATCATCCACGTAGATATTCCACAGGAGTGGGCCAAGAATTGAACCCTGTGGCACTGATGCCTCCACAGGCAGGGACTCAGATGTTTGCCCGTTGACAACCACCTTGAGGCTTCTGTCCTGCAGGTAATTTCCCAGGAGTCGTAGCAAGCCACCCTGGATGCCTTTAGCACGAAGCTTTTCTAGTAATCCGTTGTGCCATACTTTATCAAAAGCTCCAGCTATGTCCAAAGCAACCACTATAGTGTCCTTGCCGTCGTCGAGGGCGTCCTGCCACTGCCTGGTGAGAAGCATCATTAGGTCGGAGGTTGACCTTCCAGGTCTGAACCCAAACTGTTGGTCTGAGAGGAGGGCATTGTCCTTGAGATGGCTACACACCACCTCTGCCACGACCCTCTCAAACACTTTACCCACCACTGACAACAGGGATATGGGTCTGTAGTTTTTTGGGTCCGTCCTGAGCTTTTTTGTGTACGGAACTACTCGAGCCTCCTTCCACACTGAAGGCCAGACGTTTTCCCGTACACAAGTTGTGAAGACTTGGGTGAGAGGGGCAGCCAGTTCCTGGGAGCATCGCTTCAGCAGGTGCGGGCTGATGTCATCAGGGCCGGTGGCTTTCTGTGTGTCCAGCCCCGCAATAATCGCTTCACCTGCTGATGCGTCACCTCCACCATGGTGACAGTCTTCTCACATTGCTGGACCAGCTGAGGCGGTGGCTGCTGTGGATTCCCCACCTTCATTTTTCCAGCAAACAAGGAAGCCAGCAACTGTGCCCTCTCCTTACTGCTGGTGGCGACAGTACCGTCCTGCTTGCTGAGGGAGGGATGGATTCTTGGTGGCCAGTTCCTGTTTGTCCTTAACAAGGGACCACCAAGTTTTGTTTCCTACGCCAGTGCCACACAGTTTCCGGCGCAGGCTTTCCTCCCACTTTTTTTAAGGCCCACTTGCTGGTTACCACCATCCTCCTGCATGCAGCCCTATGCAAGTCCTTGTTGCGCCGAGTCGGGTTCCTCTTGTAGCGGAGCCAGGCAGCATACTTTGCCTCAGCAGCAACACGGCAACGGTAGCCAAACCATGGCTGATCCGTCGGTCTGGTGGTGTATTCCCTGTGTGGGACGTGGCGTCTCTGGAGGGCGAGAAGGTGAGAGGTGAGTGCAAGTGCTTCACTCTCTGCTCCTCCCTGTAGCAGAGTGGCCCATGGGGTGTGGGTCAGGTCGCGGCGCAGGGAAGCCCAGTCTGCTTTGTTCCACAGCCAGATGGTGCGGGTGGTGGCCTCGTCCTGAGCCACGCCCACTTCCAGCTGTGTCAGTACAGCGTGATGATCAGAGCTGCCCACGAGCCCCAGCTGATGACACTGAAGCTTGTCCTCCTGGTAGTCTGAGATGACAGGGTCTAATGTCCCTCCTCGTTCATGTGTGGGGAAGGTGACATGATCTGTCAGACCCTGCACCTCCAGGAGATTCTCGTAGGCGTCTCTTTCCAGGTGGTGATTGAGATCCCCCACAATCAGCACGTGGCTGCAGCTGTGTGCCATCATCAGGTTGTCTAAAGTCTCAGTCAGGTACAGGAGTGAGTCAGGCCCTTGTCGCGGGGGGGCGATACAGGGCACACAGCAGGAGGGCTGAGCGGTCTGCCAGCGTTACTCGGAAGTACATCATCTCCATCAGTGGAGGCGTGTCTATGTCGAGTAGCTGGGCCTGCATTCCTTCCTTGAAGCAGACAGCCACTCCACCTCCTGTTCGCTCCTGTCGGTCCCTCCTCACCCAGTGGGTGAAGCCCTGCATCCTGCCATACGTGGGCTCCACCTCACTGTTCAGCCATGTCTCTGTCACCACAACAACGTCTGCATTGTGTCGTTGCACACAGTTGTGGTATAAGTCTGCAAGGTTAGTCCGGAGACCACGGACGTTGCTAGAGACGACCTTTAGTTGGCGGCGGGGCAAGCTGGCTGTACCATGGTGAGGGATGGTAGTGAGCGAGGCCTGCTAGTCCGAGGTGGTGGTTAGGGTCCGCGGCCGACTGCTGGTACTGGTGAAGAGGAGTGGTCCACTGCCGCCCCTGGCTCTGATTCCAGATACCAGGCTGAGGAAGGAGTGGGCGAGGTTGTGGTAAGGACTGAAATGAAGTGAGGTGGTGGGCGGGCTGAGGCGCTGCAGGTGGGAAGGGTGTGGCTGTGTGTCTTTCCACCGTAAGGAGCCGCTGTAGGAGACGCTCCTGACGTAAATCGTCAGTTCTGGCGTGGCAAGTAGCAGAAGTGTGTCCTTTCCGTGAGCAGTACTCACACACTTTTGCCTTGGCTCGCTTTTGTGTCTGCTTGGTGGCCTGGTGAGTCCTCAGTCCTTCGCTGGACACCTTCCTCGCGTCCTGCTGCACTTCCTCTTAGTTTTCTTTTTCTCCAATCTCCTGAAGTGGTCTGAGGAGAGGTTCGTGGGCGAACAGAGGCACCGCGATCTACTCCGTTCGCTGTATTTATGGAGGAAGAGTCCCTGCTGCTCTGTGTGGCGGTAGACGTGGTAGTGAGTACCGAGCAGTCACTCTGTGTGGCAGAAGGAGTGACAGTAGACGCTGGGGAGGTGTCACAGTCGCTCTGTGTGGCGGTGGAAGCAGTGGAGGTAGGCGGAGCGGTCGTTGTTTCCCGGGCAGGCGAAGGGAAGGTGGAAGTTGAGAAAACAGCTGAGTGGCGGAGCTGTTGCGGTTTATCCGAGCTCCACCACGTCCTCCACCTCTCAGAGTCCTGACAAACCACCTCCCAGTGTTCGTCAATTGACTCTGCGTGGGCGCTGACTGCCTGAGAGCGTGTGGCTACTTGCGTCTGGCGCTGTTTTGACGCTATCAGCCTGTCTGCTACTCTGAGAGCCGCAGCAAACACGTCTCTGTGTTGTATGATCAAGTCTCGGTCGTCCTGGAGGGACTTAATCACACAGTTTTGTTGAGAGGCTTCCTCTCTCTCTCTCTCTCTCTCTCTCTCTCTCTCTCTCTCTCTCTCTCTCTCTCTCTCTCTCTCTCTCTCTCTCTCTCTCTCTCTCTCTCTCTCTCTCTCTCTCTCTCTCTCTCTCTCTCTCTCTCTCTCTCTCTCTCTCTCTCTCTCTCTCTCTCTCTCTCTCTCTCTCTCTCTCTCTCTCTCTCTCTCTCTCTCTCTCTCTCTCTCTCTCTCTCTCTCTCTCTCTCTCTCTCTCTCTCTCTCTCTCTCTCTCTCTCTCTCTCTCTCTCTCTCTCTCTCTCTCTCTCTCTCTCTCTCTCTCTCTCTCTCTCTCTCTCTCTCTCTCTCTCTCTCTCTCTCTCTCTCTCTCTCTCTCTCTCTCTCTCTCTCTCTCTCTCTGGTCTCTCCGCATGACCGCTGCAGTTGACGTATTTGTTATCCACTGGTATCTTTTCGGTCCTCTTTGCAATGAATGTATAGACTATGTGTGGACTCTACTATAATACAAACAGTTATACCGTCAAAACTAAAAGAAAATATTAACTCGAAATGCTACAGGTTATCCATGATAGTTTCCTGTGATATATATATATATATATATATATATATATATATATATATATATATATATATATATATATATATATATATATATATATATATATATATATATATATATATATATATATATATATATATATATATATATATATACATCATTTAGATAGATAGATATACTCATCCATATATGAATTTGTAACAATAAAGAGCCAGATGATCGGACATAATTTTTTCCATAAATTTGCCTGAACCGGCTCAACGTTTTACTCTATCGGTTTGTGATATCCCTGACTGTTTATTTTTCTATTATTAGATGAAACAAACACGAGAGCTGCCAAATTTCGAAACTTAATTTTCCGACGCAGCGCATCAAGTATTCAACTCGTCATGCAAGGACGCGATTTTTTTTTTTTGCAAATTTTGAATCGGAGATTGACAAACATGTACGTTATTGGAAAGAATCATAATACCCGGATCACTTGGAGCTTTTGTTGTTTGTTGTTTGGACCTTTCAAACTAATCCATATTTTGTAAAACCTTCAGATTTTTTCGTGTGTGTGTGTGTGTGTGTGTGTGTGTGTGTGTGTGTGTGTGTGTGTGTGTGTGTGTGTGTGTGTGTGTGTGTGTGTGTGTTTCATTTTTTTATATACTAGATAAATAAAGAATTCCAAGCTAAAAATTTTTCCTGATAGTCAAAATTCGCTATAGCAGACAGGTATGTAAATTTCACTATAGCAAAGAAGTATCAGTTAGGTTTGCGTAGCTAAAGGACACTTCGCTTGAAGCATATAAACAAAGCGAAAGTGAAATGGTGAAGTTTGTTATTAACTGATGCTGGACGAAATGTGATTTTTCCTTTACAAAATGTGGAAACTAGATGACACGCCCTAGGGACATTAGCCACCTGCTGTGTCATTTACTTTTTTTTTCTTATCGCTGTACTTTAAATGTAATTTTTTCTAGATTCTGTAAATCTTTAACTATGAAATTTTATTGCGTTGCTTTTTTATTTTCTTTGTGAACAAAGAACAATATACTGCAATATCTTTGCAGATAGTAACATATATTTCTTCGTTTTTATTACTGCTTACTTTATAAAGATGGAACAAATAATCATGAATAACATACACAGTTCTTTTCTTTTGTTATAAAATTTTCCATTTACAGTTAGTTAGTCTAATAGATGAAGGCACTTGGTAGACCGTTTGGTGACGTAGTTTGCTTGTCTGTGAGTGTCACTCAACACTATTTACGAAGTATCTCTCTCTCTCTCTCTCTCTCTCTCTCTCTCTCTCTCTCTCTCTCTCTCTCTCTCTCTCTCTCTCTCTCTCTCTCTCTCTCTCTCTGTCTCTCTCTCTCTCTCTCTCTCTCTCTCTCTCTCTCTCTCTCTCTCTCTCTCTCTCTCTCTCTCTCTCTCTCTCTCTCTCTCTCTCTCTCTCTCTCTCTCTCTCTCTCTCTCTCTCTCTCTCTCTCTCTCTCTCTCTCTCTCTCTCTCTCTCTCTCTCTCTCTCTCTCTCTCTTTCAACACGTTAACATAAAAAGCAGCTTATGCATTTATCTCTCTTGGACATTTAAGTAGAAAGAAAAAATAATACAAGAAAATACAACTATAGTATGAAAAAATGGAAGTAGAACTCATGCTGCAATAATGTCATAATATTTTCACACGTTTCCCGTGCAGTACTCCTGCACCAACTTGGGTTTTCCCACCCTAACTCATTTCTCATTTTCTGTCCAAATAATGAATAAATATATTGATATATTTGTATTCTGAATCCAGTAATACTTCATTCTCCGATAAATTCATTATCATGGCTAGGAAGCCCCTCCAAAAATATGCAGAAATTCCCTTCTTTACCACAAGATTTCGAAGGTCACATGAAATTGTAGCCGAGTTTCGCCCGAATTATTTTTCCTTTGAGGTCCTTAGGACGTGATTTCTTGGCAGGTTCAATTAAGAGCTTCATCAGTGGTTATAAAGAAAACAGAAAAGTAGAAGGCAGAAGACGGAGCAAGGGACAAGGCAGGGGGAAGGTGGAATTGAAGAAACATGGTCAGAGAGAGAGAGAGAGAGAGAGAGAGAGAGAGAGAGAGAGAGAGAGAGAGAGAGAGAGAGAGAGAGAGAGAATATAGTATCTGACAAAATGGTGAAATTATTTCATAATCTGAACATTTTTTCTTGTATTCAATTTTGCCTCTTGACAATATGCATAAATGTACATTCCGAACCACAGCCAGGCAGTTTCTTGGGCAGGATCCAAAACTCTTTCATTCCTTGCTGGTCCAAACCACACCACATCTCCCTACAACACTTCCACACTACTAACACCTCTATACCAATGAAGAGTTGGTCCTCAAGTTGTCACAATCTGCATAGATTTTCCTAAATCAGTATTTTGGCTGCGCCATATTTTCGTTAAGTTCTTTGGAGGAAATTAATCTCATGTGGTAAAAGTGCAAGGCTGCGGCTCTTCTTTTCTCGTGTAGATTGATATTGATGAGCAGCAGCCAGGCCTTACCCTTGTTGCATCTAGCAAGGACAGATGCACAGATACACACACACAAAAAAAAAAAAAACTGTGAATTTAGAATTACAACAACTTTGCCATGTTTTCAAAATAGTATAACAAATAAGTAAAGAAATTTGATATAAGGCAAAGACTCCATAGTGTATACTATAGTCAAAGTGTTAAGTAACGTTGGTATCTGTCTGCAAAAGAAATGATGAAATAAGGAACAAGTCTGTAGAAGCGCTAGCATCTCAGAGTGAACGGCGTCAGTGTATTCCTTTGATTAAATGTTGCACGTAAGTTATTCATCGTTGCTAGAAAAATTTATATTCTATTTTTTTTAAATCAACTTTTCAGCAAATAAGTATTAAACCATATTACATGTACGCTTATATCTTAAAAACGTGCGTTTCACATTTTATATTGTTTTTTTTTTTTTTTCGCGAAATTGTAATGTAGATTCCATAAATTAAGGATGCCGACTGGCAGGAAGCAATTCCTTTCGTTACGAGTAAGGAAATGTTGCGAGATTTTGTTGGAAGCGGAAAGGAAGAGAGCGCGTTATTATATTCCAAGCTGTGAGTGCCAGTAAAGGCTGCCGGCTTAATTACGCCACGCGGACTTGGCTCCTGCACCTCCTATATCGCGGCATTAGCAGAGAGAGAGAGAGAGAGAGAGAGAGAGAGAGAGAGAGAGAGAGAGAGAGAGAGAGAGAGAGAGAGAGAGAGAGAGAGAGAGAGAGAGAGAGAGAGAGAGAGAGAGAGAGATCTTCTTTCCATTATTCTTTGTTGAAAGCTTAATAGGACCTTCGTAACCAAAATCATTATTCTCCGACAGATGTTGTCACAAATTTATATTGACTCAATAACTCCATTGAATAATTGCCACCAAGTAAAATATACATTGGACTTTTCATTCTCTCTCTCTCTCTCTCTCTCTCTCTCTCTCTCTCTCTCTCTCTCTCTCTCTCTCTCTCTCTCTCTCTCTCTCTCTCTCTCTCTCTCTCTCTCTCTCTCTCTCTCTCTCTCACATTTTGAGTTCGTAGGAATGCAGCATCGATAATAAACGTTTTTCACTTTAAAATAAAATCAATATACTTAATAATGACGATAATAATAACAGTAAAAACATACATAGACAAAATACACATCTACAGGAAATATTCTCCTGCAGGTCAAAAGAAAAAGCATCACTGCAGGACAGCAAAAACTATATCCGTGTCTGACAGGAGGCAGGAAAAACCCGAGTCAGCAAAAGACCGCAGAAAATACATGATTATAAATAAGACAAATGTCATAAAAAGGTACGCTGTCCTAGGAGGGGGATTACATCAATGAATTGGAGAAACAGAAGTGTGTGAAGCGATGGAGAATCTGGAGAATGTGAAATGGGATCCAGAACCTTCTTCAGCCTGCTCACGTGGACAACGTCTGAAATATATTTATGACTGGATTGAGGCTTTTCGCTTCTTTCTGGAAATACTGTCAATTATGAGAAAAGGATCAGAAAGTTTAACTTGTAACTTTGATCATAGCAAGTGATGCTTTAAAAACAATGTCACCGGCACCAAGGAATGAAATGAAGCACTGAAGGAACTGAAGAGCTGGGAATGACAAGTTGCCTCACTGTTTAATCGTGAACTGGCAAGGTATGGCAAAAGAAACCTGAGACAAATGAATTGGCTTTTAAGATGAGACAATGCTCTCTTGACTCTAAAGAATTTATCACAGCTGACCATAAAGGGTCTTGATGTGCATAAAAAAAATTCTTAAACTGAAACATTAGCATTCTCAGAAACAGTAACAACAGCAACATTTCTTAGGGTGAAATTGCGAGAAAACATCTGGTGAGACGTTCTGTCACATATTTACCTTTGATGACGTGAAGAAGGGGAGCATAATCGTATTTACAGTCATAAGATATCAATAAAATCACAGACAATGTCACCGAAATACGAAGAGCTAATAATAACAACTGCAATAATACTAATCATAATGAGAGTAATAAAAATATGATTAATAAAAGAAAAAAAAACATGAAAATACACGAACATGAGAAGGAACGTGTCTCGCAATTTGCTGTGTATTAGAATGAAATGAAAACCGTCACTGATAAAGAGCAGAAAAGAATACTCCATGATAACAGGAAGGGAAAAAGGGCGAGAAAGAAAAGGAGGGGACGGAAAGAAAGACAAGCAGCAAAAGGGAAGGGAAAGAGGAAGGGGAGACAAGAGAAGAGGATATGGCTCAGTAAATTTCAAAGAGAATATATATATATATATATATATATATATATATATAGAGAGAGAGAGAGAGAGAGAGAGAGAGAGAGAGAGAGAGAGAGAGAGAGAGAGAGAGAGAGAGAGAGAGAGAGAGAGAGAGAGAGAGAGAGAGAGAGAGAGAGAGAGAGAAACAGTTAAGGAAATGAATATTAGTTAAGTGCTAATGAATTAAAATCAAACTCTTTTCCTCTCCTTTTTTTTTTTTTAGCGCTTTAAGGACGAAAAATTCTTGCATGTGGATGATTGACGCAACGCGCGGCCTCGTGTACAAGCCGTGAGTGTGCTTCCTGTCTGGACCACAGCCGCCACCTGTGTGAGACCTTGCACCGCTGCTACCACTGGCCCTTGTGTGTGTCTGTGTGTGTGTGTGTGTTTCAATGGACAAGACACAGCACCATACGTTCCTCTTTATCCTAAAAAATGTGTTGCAGTTCCCCCTCAACATGTCTCTTTTTATCCATCCATCCTTCTTCCTCCTCCTCTCCTCCACTCCACTCCCTCCTCATTTTCGTCCTCGTCCTTGTTTCACTCCTTTTTTTTCATGAAAGAGCATACATCAGTGTGTGTGTGTGTGTGTGTGTGTGTGTGTGTGTGTGTGTGTGTGTGTGTGTGTGTGTGTGTGTGTGTGTGTGTGTGTTACATGAGGACATGTGA
Source organism: Portunus trituberculatus (assembly GCF_017591435.1). Taxonomy (NCBI): domain Eukaryota; kingdom Metazoa; phylum Arthropoda; class Malacostraca; order Decapoda; family Portunidae; genus Portunus; species Portunus trituberculatus. Next base: position 33,707,241 of record NC_059292.1, on the reverse strand, counting down.
GCTTTATGTTAGCCTTTTTGATTAAAAAAAAAATTCTAAAACGTTTTATGGAACTTTTTTCCTTACACTTTTCTTCCCTATTCTCTTATCGTCCCATATTTACTCTGTTTTCTCATTTTTCCTTCCCCGTCCCTTCTCCCTTCTTCACTTCATATTTGCACCGCGCCTCTGTCCTCCACACGTAGGGTCCAGAGTGCCTCATAGTTGCCGCTCACCTGATTAGGCCCAGAAAAATGAAGCCATTCTTTCGGCACCTGAGCCACGCAGTAAATATAAGGAGGGGAGCAGAGGGACCAGTGCCAGTGCACGGGCCTCTTGACGACCTCCACTTGCCGCACATAGATGACGCCACTCGTAGTCTCGTTCACCCTAATATTTTCTAAGTCCCTGCTCGTCGGGAACTTTTTAATCAGTCTCGTGGCCGCTCAAAACGATGTGCAGGATAAAGATGTGATGACGGAAATTACTCCTCTGTGACAGCGCCCGTCTTCAGTGATGTCGCCTGCCACTTCCTTCATTTTTCACTGACTAGGCATCTAACATCTACCTCCGTATCCTTCCTCCATCTCTCCTCAGCGACGCATAATAACAAGGACACAAGAAAACGTTCTTTTTCCACGTAGAAAACTCGCGACACGATTCGTCCATTAGTCTCGTGCCGGGAGGCTTCTCTTTCTCAGTCTCGAAAACCCAAACACGGTGTCGTGTCAGTAGACGTGAACAGTAAGTATCCTGGGAAGTACTTTCAAGGCCAATTTCTAGTCGTCATATATAAATATTTGTCCATTAACACGGAATGGTGGTGGAGGAGTGACAGCCGCCGGGAGTGAGTCGTGAAGGTAAAGAAGCCTGTGAAGGTCTAATGGAGGGTCTAATCTCTCACTAAAGTTGATAGAAAGAATGGAACAGTCACTTTCCATAGGCAAGTGACACCTACTCTCCTTTTTGGACAGCGGTGTAAAGAGTACGAGGACATAATGTAAGAAAATCATCCTCGTCGTTCTCCACCACCACCACCACCTCCTCCTCCTCCTCCTCCTCCTCCTCCTCCTCCTCCTCCTCCTCCTCCTCCTCCTCCTCCTCCTCCTCCTCCTCCTCTTCCTCACACTTGTTTAATCGGCATTTCGCATGCACCTGTTTTATTAACTGATAAAGCAGCTCTTCTCAGTACAACCTGATGTGTATGTATGAGGGAGTGGTTGTCTTCACATGTATATATTACCATTAATGCCGCTGCTCCTGCTCGTCACTGATGATAATGACAATAGTGACAATCAATGTGGTAATGATGGTGGTGGTGTGATGATGATGATGATGACGATGCTAGGGATGATAATGATAACAATAACAATAGTAATAATAATAGTAATAACGATAATAATAATAATAATAATAATAATAATAATAATAATAATGATAATTATAGTAATTAATAGTAGTAGCAGTAGAAGTAGTAAATTGTTATTATTACTTTTATTAGCATTATGATTCATAGTATTATTATCATCATCAATTCGGTTTTCGTTGTTGCTGTTATTATTATTGTTACTATCATAAAACCTTCATCAAAATCAAGACCATTAGTTACATTAATTATTACTATAAGAATAAGAAAAAGAAGAAATGAGGCAAATTAAGACAAAAATAAAGAATTAGAGAAAAAATTGAAAAAAGATGGAAACAAAGGAATAGAAGAAAAGAAAAAAAGCGTTCCCCTCCTCACGAAGCATCAGAGGCGTGCTTTCACGGAAACCGCTACTTATGAACGTTGAGGGACGCGGCGGGGTGGTTAGTATGCCAGAAGGTCCTCTTAGCGCGGCGCCTTTCCTGCCCCCCAGTTAGTATTCATCGCCTGGTACAGGATACATTGTTATTATTATTATTATTATTATTATTATTATTATTATTATTATTATTATTATCATTATTATTGTTGTTATTGTTGTTATTATTATTATTATTATTATTATTATTATTATTATTATTATTATTATCATTATTATTTTTATTATTATTATTATTATTATCATTATTATTATTATCATTCTTATCATTTTATGTTCTCCTGTGTGCGGATATTCCCAGAGAGAGAGAGAGAGAGAGAGAGAGAGAGAATTTACCGCCTGAAATGTCTCGATACCGTTCTCCCCGTAGAATCCAAGAGGAAGGGGAAGTGGTATCAGAGGTAATCGCTTATGTTTCGTGTACCACACCACTGGTACCGGACGTGACTCCTTTGTTTTGCAGTGTGACACATCCGCCATGTTTTCTACCGCATCACAATGTTAGCGTTACTTCAGTGCCAGTGATCCCTGAGTATGTGAGGTTTACTTATCCAGAACTTAAACCCTTGTCTAAGATAACAAACAATGCCTCCTTCAAAATTGTAGTGCCACTTACTTTGTCGTAGAACTCGAAAGAAAAGATAATTTTGTTCTCAGTAAATACGACTATCTAACTATCTACATTAAGTTACATGAAAATCTACGGCAAGGAAATTAATTGGCAAAAGGAACAAGCCTAAACTTTTTCAATAAATACTTCAGGGTCCTCTTGTTACAAATTTCTCGTCTTGTTTAGGTGTGCGAGGTGCGCACCATTCAGTGAAGATTGATTGAAACCTCATCCCCAGAGAGATTCCCCCTTGCATACCCAACGATCTCTGTGCCTTCCGTTCTGTCCATTCCGTGGAGTATCATTTTTTTTCCGAGTTTAGTATGAAGAATAGTGTGTTGTGAAGCGTAGGTGTCATCATGGAAAAAAAAAAAAACTCAGGCACTCATATGAATATCTTGCTCGTACAATAAGGCTGTCATAACTCACGGCGGACGCGGCTAAGGCCGCGGCGAGGGGGAAAAAATGTGGGCCGTTAAGTTGCACCAGCGCAGCGGGAGTGTGCGGTGCTTATGTTTTCATGAGACAAGCAGAAGTATCGCCACTCCGCCTCAGTGTTTCATTCGCGGGGAAGAAAGAAAGCATCTTTTTTTCTAGTTGAACTGTCTCTAATCTCTCTCTCTCTCTCTCTCTCTCTCTCTCTCTCTCTCTCTCTCTCTCTCTCTCTCTCTCTCTCTCTCTCTCTCTCTCTCTCTCTCTCTCTCTCTCTCTCTCTCTCTCTCTCTCTCTCTCTCTCTCTCTCTCTCTCGACAGGTTCCGTTTCCCAGTGACACATGCCAGTCATCAGCCCAGGCTTTATGATACGGAAGCATCAACGATATGAGTAGATCAAGAGGTTAAGAAATACTAAGCTGCTACTATACAATATTTGACGATTGAAGTAGAGGCCTTTTTCTGCACTGCATTCAGTGTAAGTTATCATCGTCGTCCTAGCCGTCATGGCGTCGTAGTAGTAGTAGTAGTAGTAGTAGCACCAAGGCTTTTCTTTAATGGACTCACATTGCTATATAGATGTGTCAAACTTGCATAACTTTTACATGGAATTTTATATTCTTCTAGTCTTTGTGAAAGAGTTTTACCTTAACTCTTTGTCCAAGTCCTTTCTCTCCTTATGGAAGTAAAACCGAAAGCACGACGGGCAGCAGGTGTGGCGGCTCACAAAGCGCAAGGAACGTAAAGGTTGTGATAGTGGTGGTTATAAGAAGTATGGGTGGTAGCAGAGTATTTCCTTTTCTTTTATTCTATTTAAACATATAAGAGATATATAAAAGTAAACCTTAACTTGAAACCTCACTCCACTGTAATATGAGAAGTAGAAGTGAGATAGTCGTGTTTGTTTCCCCGAGGATGAGTGGGATGTAACAAGGGGGCGGATCTTAAATTTTTTTCCTTCTTTTTCATTTCCTTCTTTTCTTGTTCTTTCTTTCATCAGGCGCAAGGGCGAGCGTTAATGACTTTCTTAGTGGGTCTTCATCGTCGGTGCCTTGATGAAATTGAAAAAGTTGAGTCTTATTGTCGCTGTTTATTTATTGAATATATATATATATATATATATATATATATATATATATATATATATATATATATATATATATATATATATATATATATAAAATCAGAGTAGCCGGCAAAGGTTTCATGAGTTAGTCCACTATTCGCCATCACCATTATCTATGAAGCTGAACGCAAGTGCATAGTGCCTAGTTTAAGTTCTTGATAAAATGTAACAGTATCTTTTGCTGGCGTGTTTCAGCTGGCAGCAAATTATTTACATATAAATTTCAGAAACTACGTATATTCTTGATGTTATTGCTCTTTACAATGCCACTGCTCCTTCATAATTCATATTTCTATTAACCACACGCAATAGTTTACTCTGCCTCCAGTTTTATAAGTGTTGCGGTTTTTTTTTTTTTTCTGGCGTGGTTCATACATCACATCTTGTTAATAAGCAAGAATACTTAATAAACGAGGACTACGCTGAGTCATTCCTGATAAAAGACCCGAGATGAAAGTAAAAAGGAATACCCAGAATGCATAATAAATAAAAATATGGGTGATGTGAAACTAAAATAATAAGAAAGAGAATCACTATATATCGAAAAATTAGAGAATTCCGCTGTTGATATAAAATGCAGAAAAGAAGGACACTCGTTAATTAACTGCAAAAATAGAAAGTTGCAATAAAGTGAATGTCTGACACCCAGATTTGCGAGGTGGAGAGAAATGATGGCTTGACTCTTAACTGCTCAAGTTAGTTAGTGACAAGTATGGAAAATGAGAGAAGGAACACTGATACAGACAGAATGGTAGTCAAATATGTAGAAACTTTTAGAAGGCAAGACACAGAAGAAAAGTTTAGTAGGAAATGGGAAAAAAAGGAAGAGAGCCGTCAAAAACTGACTGATTTAAATGGATGGATGGCATGGAACAGACTTAAGGAAGAAATCAAAAGAAAGAAAATATTGTAAGAACATGTACAGAATAATGAGAATAGTTGAATAAACCGGCAATATGAAAGACAGAGCAAGAGAGAAATATATATTCGGATTCAACATTTTATAATTATTGCAAGTGAGAGAGAGAGAGAGAGAGAGTATTGCTGTTTAGTTGCTTTCTTGAACCAAAGTATTATTAAAATATATAAAAGTATGTTCTTACCTCGTAGTTTGTATCCCCATTCGCCTAAAATCGTCAAATCATGTTATATTTTCATCGGTTTCGTTTTCATTATAACTTGTGAAAACTTTCCTCTCTTAAGCAGTTAACGAAAACTTCTAGGAAATTATATCATCTCATCTAATATCACTCTCTATTAGAAACTCGTTCCTTCCATTATACCATCATAGTTGTAATTGCTCTTGCATTATGCGTACTCTCATTGTCCTGCATATGCTTCGCTGATGCCTCCCCTAAGATGTTTTATATCAAAATTATTTCTATTACGACTCAGAAATAATATATTGTAATTTTATCGGCTGCATATTCATCTCCTTTTGCAAGATATCCAATAGCACTCTTGCATTCACATTATTGATAAAACATTAATTGGAATATGTCAGGTAGCGGAGCGATCCACCTGAGAGTGATGGAGGAGAGAGAGAGAATGAGCGAAGTGGTCCTTCCTTCCCCTCTGATCCACTCTGGGGGAACATTACACTATACTCGCTATTGCTTGTCTGCCAATTTTCGGATCCCGGTTATTTTTACACTGTTTTGTTCTTTTACGAAGAAAGGAAAGGAAAGAAAAGAAATGTTTAAAGAATTTATTGAAAGTTTAATGAGAATGGACTGTTTATATGAACGAGAGAGAGAGAGAGAGAGAGAGAGAGAGAGAGAGAGAGAGAGAGAGAGAGAGAGAGAGAGAGAACTTTTAAAACAAGCCACGGAAAGTTGTGATAAGCGATGGGAGTGAGGACACTTTCCTTGATAAAAATGAAAGGAAAGAGAGTTTGGATGATGTAGGCACAACATTGCCGGATACGCGTGTGTGTGTGTGTGTGTGTGTGTGTGTGTGTGTGTGTGTGTGTGTGTGTGTGTGTGTGTGTGTGTGTGTGTGTGTGTGTGTGTGTGTGTGTGCGTGTGTGTAGTAGTAGTAGTAGTAGTAGTAGTAGTAGTAGTAGTAATAGTAATAGTAGTAGTAGTAGTAATAGTATAGTAGTAGTAGTAGTAGTAGTAGTAGTAATAATAGTAGTAGTAGTAGTAGTAGTAGTAGTAGTAGTAGTAGTAGTAGTAGTAGTAATAATAGTAGTAGTAGTAATAGTAGTAGTAGTAGTAGTAGTAGTAAAATTATGATAATATTAATAATAACTAATGATAATTATAGTAATAATAATAATAAGTGGTTAATTGAAATTTCAGTAAAGTATTCATACTGAAAATACACAAAGGAGGAGGGAGAAGGTTTAAGACTAGAAAACTGATCTAATGATTAATTGCTCCACTGTTGTAATGTTTAATTGCTCTCACCATGATGGAAATCGCATTGGGGTGGTGTCGGTCCATGCGTGGTGTCTTTAGGGGCATTATCTTGCTCTGGTGTCCTGTGGAGCGGACTAGGCGAGGCAAGTTAGGCGGGAGCAGATGACGTAGACATGGGTGACGTAGAAGGCCCCCTCTCAAGTTTCTCTAGGGCTTTTCGCTATCTGGTAGACAGCTTAGTCAGGCTCGGAGTAGTGAGGGTGTCTTCATAACTGGTGTAGGCAGGGCTACGCCTTCTTCTGCGCATTCACCAGCTGCTGCTGTTGAGTAGAGCTGAAAGATGAGGATCATGCTGGGGAGGCATACATGAGACTGAGGAGGATGAAGGTGAATGATACCGCCTCCCCTTCAACCTTTTCTTGTGCTCCATACTTTGTCAAAAAAAAGTCTGAGCAATAAATATATTTTCTCTCTTCTTCCGGTTCCCCCATGAGCATGAGTCCCTGCTTTGTAAGTGAGACAGTTCTTCCAATCCTCATCCTTCTAGGTCACACTCTTATTGTTTTTATGACTGAAGTAATGGGGAGGAAGCTGCGGAGACCTTAGTTCTATATTTCTGATATCCTGGGGATTCGTACCTTTCCGGGAAATTAGGTATTTAAAGTTTATCTGACGGCAGTGAGACCCCGAGGAGACAATCAAAGGGAATGTTCTGTTTGGTGATAGAAGGATGAAAGAATGGGATAAATGGTTTTGTATATAGGAATGTGTATTAAGAGATGGCAAAATAAGCACTATTGTAGTAAACAGCGTCTGACAGTTTAGTGAATACATTGTGACAGGTGAAAGACATTGGCTTCACCACCAGTACCTCGACGCAGAGTTCTATGGGGAGTAAACATAGAAAGTAGTAGAAACTTCTAAATATAAAGGAAATTCAATAATTGATTAAATGCACGCTATATGTAGCCCATCTTGTAAGAAAGGGAGCGTGTAAGGAAACTAATCGGAAAAGAAAGAATAAGAAATTAAACTGAATTTGGTAATCAAGGAGTTATTATTTTACTAATCGTTCTTATGGAGATGCAACAAAAAACAAATTCAAATAGTGTAGAAAACTGCGAAGTACAATGTTGGTCAGGAAGAAGGTGAATACAGAACAAGGGGCACTCATGTAAAATATTATACATAGATTGCACAATTCTTCACTGTGATAAATAGAGATGTGGAAACTGGAGTAAATAAGAAAAAAAAAGCGTGTATGCTCCATTCATGGGTCTGGATGAGGCGGAAAGGGATGCCTTGTAGTTGGTCTAGAGAGGGAGCGGGAAGGTCTTATAGAAAGAAACATATTTGAAAACGAATATCATGTGTAAATTGCAAGTACTTTTCTTTGACTAAATATATAGGAAACAAAGACAATAAGGCGTTACCTTGGTGGTGGAAGCAGCGTGTTATAAAGCTGGTTGGACGATTAGGTGAGAGAGGGAAGTAGTTTAAAGATTATGGTCCCTTTGTGGACAAATATAGAGGCAAGAGACAGAGAGGGAGTTTGAAAGTGTGATCGTTCTGGCGTATGATGAGAAGAGGAAGGGTGAGCATTGAGGTTTAAAAGCACTTTGGGATGAAATAATGATCATGATAATAATAATAATAATAATAATAATAATAATAATATTCATAATGATAATAATAACTATAGCAGTGCAATATACAGCTGTGGTCTGGACATAAAACGAACGGCCAAGACGCAGGATACAGGCAAGGATAACAAGTTTACTTAATCTGAAAGTTGTGACAATTTAAGATATTTGCCACTGTTTTTATAAAGCCTAAATGAAACACGTGTGACCTCAGATGTGTTCAGTACACCTCTGAGAACCAAATGTCAAAAGGAGGAATTTAGAGTGAAAAGCATGAAAAGTTAGATACATCTTTCTTTATCTGAAAATTAGTGAAGGGATCAGGAATTTTGATTGTTTATATATGGTCACCCTACCACAGTGCAAATATTTTCATAGTGTCTCGGAATCGGCCAAGGGTTGAACAAGAGTAACATTGAATTCGGAGTGTAATGTGGTATGCAGGAAGCGTTGTGGAGAAAATAGTGCTTCTCTGCGATAAAGATAACGGGTGTGATAGCGCATTGTGTGAAGCCACGTGGACAGTCATGATATTCAGGTCATGAATCCTTTCCTTACAATTGATATTTACCCATTGTGTAATGTGCAGGGAAGCATCCCTCTGTATTTTTAGGAATAACATAACTTCTTTTTGTTTGTTTATACGTGCATACTTCATTAATCCACTGACATTCTCTCATCTGTTTTAACATTGTCTCCCTATTTTTTTTGTCTTTGTACCTTTTTTTCTTACAATTCCTGATTTCATATTTTATCGTTTCTTTTATATTTGTTTTACATTTAATAGTAATTGTAAAATAGACTTTGCCTCATTCATGCAGCTGTGTATTTTACCGGACGAGACTCACTATCTTGACGATGGAAACTGAAAACTCTTTAATGAATGAACACCAGTTCTCTTGAGACACACTACATATCTCTTCCACACTCCAGTCACCCTTTCCTTCTAAAAAGCGTACAAGCATGGGAGGGAACGTGGTCTAGGTGTCGTGGAGAAAGAGAGAGAGAGAGAGAGAGAGAGAGAGAGAGAGAGAGAGAGAGAGAGAGAGAGAGAGAGAGAGAGAGAGAGAGAGCATGCATGAGTGAGTGTGATTTTTTTTTTTTTTCTTTTTTGGAGTGGGGGTTTTGTGTGCGTGTGTCTTAAGGCATGTAAAACCCAGGCCTTCTATTCTCCTTGAGGTTGCTGGAGAGATGATTGTTTCCACTACCAAGTGAAATAAATCCTCCATAAAGACTTGCACCACCAACTGTGATCACCCAAGCTTTAGTGGCACAGGAAGTTTTAACATATTCAGACAAAGTTGAGAAAGCATACTCGTACATTGTCTTTACAGTTGCTTGTATGTTGACCTGGAGTTGGTCCTTAGAACTTTTTTGACAAATGTAAAATCTTCTTGAAGTCTTTGTAACAATGTTGCTTTGCAAATTAAATAGAATTAAGTTCCAGGAAGTATATTGTTATTTCACTTTCACTTAAACAATGCAATAAAATCTCTTTTTGTGCTCACTGCTGTTTTCTCTCACCACAACAATATTCACTCTTCACCGTATAGGTTTTGCTCATTTAAGGAAAGTATTACAACTCTTAACTCTGCTGGAATCTCATCAATCCGCTCGTCGTTACCTCCACTCGTACATCCTTTCCCCATCACTGCACTTACGTCTTACTTTCAGACATGCAGCGTTCACTTGGATTTTTTTTTATGTAAGAGTAGAAATCTGGCTAAAGGCAACAAAAAAACGATTAAACAAACTTCGTTTTTACTATTCTTTATTTTTTTCCTGTGGTTTAACTTTCCCTTGTGGCGCTTGTACCCCTTTACGTGAATTTCATTAGATCTGCGTCATATAGAAAAGTAAGAATAACGCTGCTCATTTGTTTTAGTTTATTGTGGTGAAACACATTGTCCAAACTGCCGCTAGTAAAATTTTTCGGAAAATGTTTTACACTTTTGTTTGGAATTTAGAAGCGAGAAATGCTAATTTGTTTCACATAGTTTGTATACGCACAAAAAAAAATAACACTGTTATGGAATACTTGTCATTTGTGTATTCGTGTAGTTTTCATAGGGGTTTGAGAGATAAGACATATAAATATTTTGTATCTAAGTACCTGTATCTATTTTAGACACTTTCATATCTATTTATATATTAGTCTATCTACATGTATCTATTTACCTTTCCCTGGCAGGATAGTGTATCAGACAAATAGCCAATAATAATGCATCAATATATTATTAAGGTTCCATTATGAAAAATGTCAATCTAAGTGACCCATCTAAGATTTATTGCCGGTGATAGTATAACACGAGTGCTGCAAAGCGTCTTGAAACGAGAGGTAATTTCCATGTATCATAGAGGCCATCTCACCTCCCGGGAAAGCTGAGCTGGAAGTCTTGCTCCAGAACACAGTGGGGTGTGTAGCGGCACTGATAAGCAGTGGAGAAACATGACACACGTAAACTACAATACTTATATACATATGTTGAAAGAATAAATGATAACAGTAATAATGGTAGTAGTAGTAGTAGTAGTAGTAGTAATAGTAGTAGTAGTAGTAGAGGTAGTAATAGTAGTAGCAGTAGCAGCAGCAGCAGCAGCAACAGCAACAACTCTCTCTCTCTCTCTCTCTCTCTCTCTCTCTCTCTCTCTCTCTCTCTCTCTCTCTCTCTCTCTCTCTCTCTCTCTCTCTCTCTCTCTCTCTCTCTCTCTCTCTCTCTCTCTCTCTCTCTCTCTCTCTCTCTCTCTCTCTCTCTCTCAATACAACCAGTAATTAAACCTGGTAAAATCAATAGTTGGTGAAATTCTTGAGATTACAAGGGATTAATCAACGTTAACCAGTGACCTCGCGTTGCGATCGTTAAATGAAACCCCGCTATGTTTTAAGACTTGAGAGGCGTAGTTGCGACTTTTCCCATTTGAAGCAAGAATATGTGCATATATGCAAGAGCAAAATGCACTGGGTTGATATATATATATATATATATATATATATATATATATATATATATATATATATATATATATATATATATATATATATATATATATATATATGTCATAATGAAAGGAAGTTTGAACAACTTTGTCAGTCGGTAATAACGGTAGAGATCCAATAAGTTACTTGAAAAAAAAAAGGGTTCTGTTCTCCGTTTTGTGGCACGCGTCTGTTGTAAAGGTTGTTTGAAGATCAAATATTTTTCATTGAACTGATAGGTCACTCAGATTTTACTACACAGATACGAAATTGATGTGTGTGTGTGTGTGTGTGTGTGTGTGTGTGCGTGTGCGTGTGCGTGCGTGTGTGTGTTTCACTGTTTGATCTGCTGCAGTCTCTGACAAGACAGCCAGACGTTACCCTACGGAACGAGCTCAGAGCTCATTATTTCCGATCTTCGGATAGGCCTGAGACCAGGCACACACCACACACCGGGACAACAAGGTCACAACTCCTCGATTTACATCCCGTACTTACTCACTGCTAGGTGAACAGGGGCTACACGTGAAAGGAGACACACCCAAATATCTCCACCCGGCCGGGGAATCGAACCCCGGTCCTCTGGCTTGTGAAGCCAGCGCTCTAACCACTGAGCTACCGGGCTGTGTGTGTCCGAGCGCGCGCGCGCGTGTGTGTGTGTGTGTGTGTGTGTGTGTGTGTGTGCGCGTGTGTGTGTGCGTGCGTGCGTGCGTGTGTGAAGAAAACTTTTACATATTAATCTACAATTAAATGAGGTGTTTCATTTATGGCTCAATAACAAACAGAGTTAATCTCGTTCACTAAAGTCCCTTTAACTTATTGTTGCAGGTGTTGCAGATCGCGGCACCGACGTATTATCTCCACAATGACATACGTGCGTCACCTGAAGAGCCTCGGGTAAGTACAGGCTATTGTATTCCCTTTATTTTTTACCTGTAATCGAATGTTCCAATGTTCGAAGAAATCCCTCTGGCTCAAAGCTCGTTCCTCTTCCATAAACACGAATGGCAATTTTATCGTCTTCTTTCTTTGCTCTCGAAATCCTGTGTTATCCTTGGCTCGGAGTGCCTGACAGAGTTCACCACCACCACTGATAACAACGATGATATTTTTTTCCGCACACAAACACCAGCGCCAGACACACAATAATCTCAAGTTTTTCACACAAGTTTGAGTTTACAGTAAAAGGAAGAAAATGTGTAACGCCGACAATAAGAAGATGTTACTGGGTGTGGTTTTCACGTGCTCAGTTGTTATTATCAGCAATATTTCAATACTTTGAGTCGATAATGGTTGCGTTTAATTTAGCAAGCATTCTTGTTTTATGGCAGAATGGACACCAGAAATTTGTATATTACCGATAACCACCATGTCTCTGAAACGGCGGTAATCCCATGATGAAAGAAGATAGTCAGTCAGATACACACACACACACACACACACACACACACACACACACACACACACACACACACACACACACACACACACACACACACACACACACACACACACACACACACACACACACACACACGAAAAGGATGAAAAGTGCTACGAGGAAATATAGATAAATATTAATTAGAAAAAAAAACTGCGCAGAAAGAAAGTAATGAAGAAAATTAAACTGAAAAGAAAATAATATGCATATCAAAATAGGCAAATAGAAAAGAAAAAGATAGAAATATAGGGCGTTATAAACAAGGAAAAGAATCATAATAAGTATTCAACGCGGTAATAGCAAGAATACAGTTTTTTTTTTTGGGGGGGGGTAAAAAGAAATAAATAATATGTAGTAATGTTAGATGTAATAACAACATCAGACGACATAAATGACGGGTCAGTAAGGAGGAAAATGTAATATCATATAAAGAAACAAGGAATAGGCAACGAGCAAGGGAAGCGGGGAAAGAAGGATAAGATACGAGAGAGAATCGAGAAAGAGGGTGTCAGCATTTGGCGGCCAGCTTACGACGCCACGCGAGGAAGGCCATCGGCTGAAATAGCATTCTATCGGGCGAGGCGAGGCTGTGAGGGCGCCTGCCTCTGCATGTGGAAACAGGGAATACCTTTTTATAAGCTGTCCATGTGTTGCGTGGGGCTTTTGGTTGAATTTTAGGACGATATGGAAGAATGGCATTGCTAGAAGCAGACAGGAACGAATGAGAATGCGTGAATAAAATGAGAGACAGGCAGGCAGACTGACAGACAGATTCATAAAGACAAAGGCGATGAGTGGCTGTTGCAGCATTCTACAACTACAAACACGACAAAGTTTTCTCTCTAACTCGCTCTAATATGATTCAGAGGACAGCAGGAAGGAAAGGAGCGTTGGAGGAAAATAGAGAAGTATGAAGAGAGAGGGTGAAGAGGAGCAGCTTTGGACAAAAAAAAGATAAAGTGAAGTAAAAGGAGAAAGTCTGCAAAATGTTGTGTGATGCAAATAAGAAAGAGAAAATATACGTAAATTTGCAAACTTTCATTGAAACATACGAAGATGTAAATAAAGATACTCATAGTCATGATTGAGCATAAGAAGCAAAAGCCGCTTTTCATGTTTACCTGCATTCTGGTTTATTGACAAACATGATTCACTATCAGGAACGAAGAGAAACGGTTTGTGGTTGTTGACTGACTCCTGATCTCACAAAGCGGAAATCCTGGTCTTGAGAATACTGAATTCAGCACAAGGAATTGAATACACAGAAATGGTGGAATATTCTTTAAAGGTGTACTGTGAATACTTTTTTTTCAGGTAATATCTTCCTCAATATGTGAATGTTGCGTTTCCGATATGTAACTCTGGAAAGACACTGTAGCGAGTCCCCAATCGTTACGTGTTAGGGAAACTTGCTACTTATTTACCAATTTATTTATTCTGTCTAATTTCTTATTTATTTTATTTAGCTATTGTTTATTTACTTTTTTTCTTTTTTTGTGAGTGTGATATCTCAAAAAAGTGCTTGTAGACGCTGTTATAATTCCTTATCGAGTTTTCTTCCCTTTATCCTTACAAAAGTTAGTTGAAGGAACAATTCTGATAAGACTATCATCATATTACCTGCATTTTTGTCCATCAGTGTGAATGTCAGTCTTTCATTATACAAGAGACACACAAAGGACAATACAAGAATCACTCTTGGAATAAGTTTAAAGATGAAGAGCAAGACAAATACGAGTAATTGAAGCAGCCTTCAATCCTTCAAATGAGCAGGATTTGCTCCTTTAATGGCACACAGGATATCAGTAGAATTTTTAGTGTCCGGGATCGGAAAGGCAGTATGAACCTTGAAAGTGTTGAGGCATTAGTTTGTGTTTTGGATCACAACCAGACGCGGTGGTGAAGTGAGACTGGAAAGTTGGTGGAAACAGTTTAACAGACTAGCAATGTGGTTTAAACTCGGCACACTACTTTTACATACACACAATTAAACTTCAATGTAAAACACTTCCCCTTGTCACTACAATCGCCCTTCCTCACTCTGCAACATCCCAACATCCTAATACCATTTTCAGTTTCACTGCTGTTGCTAAAAAAAAAAAAACACTTATCATTATTTTTATCATCTTTATTATTTTTGTTATCATTATTATTATTATTATTATTATTATTATTATTATTATTATTATTCTATCATTATTATTATTATTGTTATTAGTAGTAGTCGTCGTCGTCGTCGTCGTCGTCGTCGTCGTCGTCGTCGTCTCTCTCTCTCTCTCTCTCTCTCTCTCTCTCTCTCTCTCTCTCTCTCTCTCTCTCTCTCTCTCTCTCTCTCTCTCTCTCTCTCTCTCTCTCTCTCTCTCTCTCTCTCTCTCTCTCTTCTCTCTTCTCATCTCCTCTTCTTTCTCTTCCTCTTTCTTCCTCGTCGTCGTCGTCGTCGTCCTCCTCCTCTTCTCCTCCTCCTCCTCCTCCTCCTCCTCCTCCTCCTCCTCCTCCTCCTCCTCCTCCTCCTCCTCCTCCTCCTACTTTTCTTTCTTTTATATATATATTTTTTTTTCATGGTCTCTTTTGTCATCGTCGTCATTGTTGTCGTTTTCGTTGTTCTCTTCCTGTTCCTCTCACTCCTTTGAATTTTCTTCCTTCAACCAACATTCGTTCAGTGTGGTGTCAATACAGTTAAGTTTCAATAACCTTCCAGTTCCTTTCGCCCGAGAAACCTATACAGAGGAGAAACAGTTTATGTTGCTGCCACTATTCAGTTAGTGTTGTAAAGGGAAGCTTCATCTTTAGACATCCCCAAAAGGCGTTAGCGAAGTTCAATTTATAAAAATCCAAATATATTTTCATGATAAGCAACAACAGAAAACGTAGATGCTGTCATTTCAATTTCTTTCACTTGTAAAATTGATTCGGTCATCGTCCAATAGGTACTTAGGCGTGCCACAGACTCATGTTTCAAGTAGTTGCTTGGTTATTGCCGCCTCATGTACTAGCTTTCATCGAAGACACACTTCCATCACATTGTGTGTGTGATGGAATATTAATCTTGACAAAACAAAAAACAAAATATAATTCCGAAATGACAACAGATGAACACCAAATTTAAAATTAAGAGGTTAAATGTTTTTTTAGTATAATGCATGTCAAGTCAGTTCGTTATGTGTGAATTTTACGTGTTCGTAGTTCTGTACCGGTTGTAACCAACCCAATTTTATCAAGATGACACACACACACACACACACACACACACACACACACACACACACACACACACACACACACACACACACACACACACACACACACCGCGTAGTGTAGTGGTTAGCACGCTCGACTCACAATCGAGAGGGTTCGAATTCCGGTAAGCGGCGAGGCAAATGGGCAAGCCTCTTAATGTGTGGCCCCTGTTCACCTAGCAGTAAATACGTAGGTACGGGATGTAACTCGAGGGGTTGTGGCCTCGCTTTCCCGGTGTGTGGAGTGTGTTATGTGGTCTCAGTCCTATCCGAAGATCGGTCTATGAGCTCTGAGCTCGCTCCGTAATAGGGAAGACTGGCTGGGTGACCAGGAGGCGACCAAGGTGAATCACACACACACACACACACACACACACACACACACACACACACACACACACACACACACACACACTATATTTTTCACTTCGAGTTGGGCTGGTACCATGGTAGACGTCGACAGCAGCTCGCCTACAGCACCAATATACCGACAGTAGAAAAATGTCTTGTCGTTTTGGACACGTACAGAATACCTCCATTATTCACATGTGTCGCGTCTAACAAGTCTTCATTTATTTATTTAGACAGACGCATACCTTTGTCTGCTCCTCACAAAATAAAGCTGAACATCATCATGACTTCTCAAACAGACGTAACTGTTGAAGGATGAACAGGGTAAAAAGGCTGTTTTGCAGGTCACAATCAAGCAGACACGTCCTATTGTTAAGGTGTTACAGGAAGTGGAGCTTGTTGTTTCTTATTCATCTCCCCTCACCAAGAGTTCGGTGTCTCCATCCCTCCTTAGCAACGCGACTAAGGCAGCAAAACACAAGTAACACAAGAAATTTTCAATCCAACTGCCGTTGTACAAATAAACACGTCATCTGAACTGTGATGATATTCACACTTTTATTCAATCATTTCTTGTTTGAACAGTTCACGCTTCCCTGGTATGTCACTCACTCTTGTGCCAAAGAGAATGTTAGACTCTCTAAACAAACTATTTGATATTGAAATGTTATTTCTTCTGGCCAATTTGACGGGCTGGGAGAAATGAGAAGATGGAAGAGATCGTTGGAGAGTTATGTAGTATTGTCACAATAATGGAAAGAACATTCATGACAAAAGAAAAATAATTGATGAAAGCACAAATATATTACTAAATACATAAAGAAAATACAAGAAGTAGAGAATTCTGCAAATATAGGTACCGTTATGAATTGATTTATAAAGATAAATGTCATACAAATTTACGGTTATGAAATCATTATTAAACTTACCATTTCAATCTATGGAGTTTCGTCTCTACCCGCTATGCTAGTATTCAATTCAAGTATGAATTTCATTACTGTATGACTCGGATGTGGCTTTGCAATTTCCTTTGCTACACACACAAACACACACACACACACACACACACACACACACACACACACACACACACACACACACACACACACACACACACACATAGACACGTCGTGCGTGCAGTTTCTGGATGCCTGTTATAATTTCAGGCTGAAATGTAGGTAATGATTCGCTGCACATTAGTTTGACCTGAAATGACAGCCAATACATTTCAAGGGGGAATAATTTCTGCTTCAAATAATTATATGAAGCTAACGCCCCATTACCACATATGTAATGACTGTGCTCACACCTACAATGCCGCTATTTCTGTGGCCGCTGTTATTGCTGCGACGACTCTGCCAACAACAACAACAACAACAACAACAACAACACGACACTAACACCTGTTGGGGAGACAAATGGGGCTGTAGCAACGGAGTTGGATTTTACAGGTTAATAGAAGTTTTGTTAACGTGAAAGGGGCTGTCTAAGGGTTGAAATAGAGTGAGTGAGTGTGTGTGTGTGTGTGTGTGTGTGTGTGTGTGTGTGTGTGTGTGTGTGTGTGTGTGTGTGTGTGTGTGTGTGTGTGTGTGTGTGTGTGTTTTTGATACCACTGAGAATAACAAAATGAGGAGAGTTGTTAGTCATTGTAAATATTCGTAGTGTTTTCATTATGTTCTTGGAATGTAAAGCCGTGACCATACTATTGGGCAGTGCACGACGGGCAAGTACTGTTACCATGTCCTACCCTACAGAGTTTTTTAGTAGTATATTTCTAAAAATCAAATGGTAGAAAGTAAATTTGTAATGAAAACTGTAAAAATTTAGTTCCAGTGTTTTAATCTCAAAAATATATTAAACATATATGCAAACTGTATCTCCTCCCAGAGTTAATCGCTTTTAATTTTTCTTTTCTTCCTGAATAGGGAAACTTAAATAAAAAGAAATGCGGTTGAGAAATAGCAATATATGTGATTGAAAAAAAAAACAACAACTAGGCTCTCAGTGTTTTCACATTCATTTCTTATGTTCAGTTATATATTTAGTTTGGAATATTTTCCAATTGTTTCATCAAAGACTAATGTTTTATCTGGCAAGTCCACAAAAGAGTCAAACAGGTGAATCTGGCAGTTTTTAGAGACCACATAACGAACGCCTCAATTCCTAAATCATATTTTTAACTACAAATGCGCTTGGTCTGAAATGATTACAAGTATTTCCACCTGTGATCATTATTTTTTGCATTTATGTTTTGTTTTTCCTGCGTTAAACATAATTTCAGCTAAAAATTCAAGGATACACGACTTCATCTGGCGTTTGTAATAAAGCCCCGTCCTCCGTGTTGCTTCACCAGCCGGGCCCCGAGCCGTCAAACTCCTGTCCTGTGTACCCCGGCTGAGTATTCCTGCTCTGGTGACTTCTGTTTGTCCCTGATGATATCCGGACAAAAGTTCTGTAGTGCCTACGTCTGCCTTCCTTTGGTAACTGTCATCGTGCCTAAGAACTTTAATGAGCTAATGTTTTCCCTCTTTGTTAGATTTTCTTTTTTGAAGACTCTTTACAATTTAAGCGAAAAACTAAAACCACCCGTGTGACTTTCAAACTTATTGACAGTGTTGTCTCCTATACCATGTCATTATTCAACACGTTGATGCTTTGCTGAAGACGAGCACAAAGCCAGAGAGAGAGAGAGAGAGAGAGAGAGAGAGAGAGACTATTTATGCACATAAATGAAAATATTCATTAGCTACTTTTCCTCGCTTCTGCTTCAACATTCAGTTCTCACTGCACTCTATGATGAATGAAATTCAGCAAAAAAATGTCCATTAAGTTGTTGTAGCACTGAAAGAATGATGATATGCTTGAATAAAGGAAATCTTAGTATAATAGTCATGGATGCTGTATAAGGCATGCAGAAATAAGCGTAGAGCGGCGCTACATAATAAAGTCATACTTGTGCAAAAATTCTTCAATTACAATGCCTATTAATGTCTTATGCCATGGTCTTTTTAAGTATTCATGTATTTACAAGTGTGTGTGTGTGTGTGTGTGTGTGTGTGTGTGTGTGTGTGTGTGTGTGTGTGTGTGTGTGTGTGTGTGTGTGTGTGTGTGTGTGTGTGTGTGTGTGTGTGTGTGTGTGTGTGTGTGTGTGTGTGTGTGTGTGTGTGTGTGTGTGTGTGTGTGTGTGTGTGTGTGTGTGTGTGTGTGTGTGTGTGTGTGTGTGTGTGTGTGTGTGTGTGTGTGTGTGTGTGTGTGTGTGTGTGTGTGTGTGTGTGTGTGTGTGTGTGTGTGTGTGTGTGTGTGTGTGTGTGTGTGTGTGTGTGTGTGTGTGTGTGTGTGTGTGTGTGTGTGTGAGAGAGAGAGAGAGAGAGAGAGAGAGAGAGAGATGCAACGGAATGGTGCACTTTCCAGCTTTCAAACAGTCCTCTAACCTTGAAGTTGAGATAACGCGCGTCACAAGTCAGCGTGCAACAAAAAGGCCAATCAGCATGCGTACACTGTGGAAGCTCGCCCTCCAATGAGACTTGTTTCCAGAAGTTCAGATGTTGCACTGACAGCTCTCAAACCATTCAAATTTCGGAAAAAAGACTAACAGAGGTTGGTACAGAATGAACGTAACGAAGTTTCTCTGCAAAAAAAGAAAAATGTTTTTACGTAGCGTCCAGTCTTGACCTGCTTGGCAGACTTTGGCCGAAATCGAATTACTTGGTCCCAGGAGGCTGGTGATGAAGAGTGACGCGAGAGTACGTGATATCAGACTTCTGTCGAGGATCACACACAATGGATAGTATGCCTGGTGACCCAGAACATTTGTTTGCTTCATTGTATCTGTGTGGCTGACCTAAAGAATATTTTCATAGCAAGTTGTCTCGTATATTACATTTCCTCGAAAATGTGATAACACTAATATACATTAAGAAATTATAATGACTACTACTATTGCTGCTGCTGCTGCTGCTGCTGCTGCTGCTGCTACTACTACTACTACTACTACTACTACTACTACTACTACTACTACTACTACTACTACTACTACTACTACTACTACTACTACTACTACTACTACTACTACTACTACTACTACTACTACTACTACTACTACTACTACTACTACTACTACTACTGCTGCTGCTGCTGCTGCTGCTGCTAGTTTTTCTATACATAGATGCCACAGTATATAAATAAATATCAATCTTAGCGGGTGTGACCTGCACAGCGGGGTTTGCGTGGCGCGAGTTTCCTGAATCGGCGCGGGTGCAGCGGGATGGGCCCCTGAGACTGAAACAGGAAATTGACTTGGGAGTTATGTGCAGTCAAGTGAAGCCTATCAAGAACCATTTCAGGGCCAAGACTCCTGCTGCTGGAACCAGAGACTACCCGTCAGACCTCGGGGTGACCTGGGGGATTGGCGCTGCCGGTGCCTCCCCCCCCCCCTGTGCAACACATGTATTGCATTGAGAGAAGTTCCTAGGAATTACGACCAACATGGAAAAATGTTATTGTAAGTACTTGTATATGTTACTCGGAGCCACCTCGTGTGTAATTCACCCCATCGGTCGCCTGCTGGTCACCCAGCCAGTCTTCCCAATTACGGAGCGAGCTCAAGAGCTCATAGACCGATCTTCGGGTAGGACTGAGACCACAACACTCCACATACCAGGAAAGCAAGGCCACAACCCCTCGAGTTACATCCCGTACCTATTTTACTGCTAGGTGAACAATTGCCACACATTGAGAGGCTTGCCCATTTGCCTCTCCGCTTACCGGGACTCGAACCTGGCCCTCTCGATTGTGAGTCGAGCGTGCTAACCACTACACTACGCGGTGTGTGTGTGTGTGTGTGTGTGTGTGTGTGTGTGTGTGTGTGTGTGTGTGTGTGTGCAGGTAGACCTGTCAAGAAAGGGGTCAATAGACATTAATTCACTATTTTTGGATTTACCTATTCCTACTATCTGTTTCTTTTTTCTTTTGCTAATAGTATTAATGTTATTCCGATATTTTTATTGAGATTATCGTGATTTCTATCAGTAGAATCATATGCCACTATCTTTTTGACACCTGCATTAATTAGTACATTAGATAGAATTATGTTGTAAGAAATTATTAAGTACACTCACCACTATTATCATTATCATCACTATTTATTGTTCCTCTACATCAACTAAGAAAGATGATAAAGATAACACATAACATGGTGTGTGCCTCCACTTTCCCCTGGGGGTTGGGAGGCGCATGACGTGCCTTGCAAGTTGTATCCTGGAGTTCAAAGTGGCGCTGCAAGGAAAGAGACCAAAACTCCTCTGAAAGAGAGACAGGAGTGCTGACAAATGGCATGGAGGTTTCTCTCTCTCTCTCTCTCTCTCTCTCTCTCTCTCTCTCTCTCCACCCGGCCGGGGAATCGAACCCCGGTCCTATGGCTTATGAAGCCAGCGCTCTAACCACTGTGTGTGTGTGTGTATGTGTGTGCCTGTGTGTGTGTGTTCTGTGTGTGTTCTGTGTGCGTGTGTGTGTTTGTGTGTGTTCTCTGTGTGTGTGTGTGTGTTCTCTGTGTGTGTTCTCTGTGTGTGTGTGTGTGTGTGTGTTCTGTGTGCGTGTGTGTGCGTGTGTGTGTGTGTGTGTGTGTGTGTGTGTGTGTGTGTGCGTGTATGTGTGTGTGTGTGTGTGTGTGTGTGTGTGTTCTGTGTGTGTGTGTGTTCACTGTTTGATCTTCTGCAGTCTCTGACGAGACAGCCAGACGTTACCCTTCGGATCGAGCTCAGAGCTCATTATTTTCGATCTTTGGATAGGCCTGAGACCAGGTACACACCACACACCGGGACAACAAGGTCACAACTCCTCGATTTACATCCCGTACCTACTCACTGCTAGGTGAACAGGGGCTACACGTGAAAGTAGACACACCCAAATATCTCCACCCGGCCGAGGAATTGAATCCCGGTTCTCTGGCTTGTGAATCCAGAGCTCTAACCACTGAGCTACTGGGCGTGTATGTGTGTGTGTGTGTGTGTGTGTGTGTGTGTGTGTGTGTGTGTGTGTAATTCACCGCGGTCGCCTTCTGGTCACCCAGCCAGTCTTCCCCATTACGGAGCGAGCTCAGAGCTCATAGATGGATCTTCGGGTAGGAATGAGACCACAACACACTCCACACACCGGGAAAGCGAGGCCACAACCTTTCGAGTTACATCCCGTACCTATTTACTGCTAGGTGAACAGGGGCCACACATTAAGAGGCTTGCCCATTTGGCTCGCCGCTTACCGGGACTCATACCCGGCCCTCTCGATTGTGAGTCGAGCGTGCTAACCACTACACTACGCTGTGTGTGTGTGTGTGTGTGTGTGTGTGTGTGTGTGTGTGTGTGTGTGTGTGTGTGTGTGTGTGTGTGTGTGTGTGTGTGTGTGTGTGTGTGTGTGTGTGTGTGTGTGTGTGTGTGTGTAATTCACTGTTTGATCTGCTGCAGTCTCTGACGAGACAGCCAGACGTTACCATACGGAACGAGCTCAGAGCTCATTGTTTCCGATCTTCGGATAGGCCTGAAACCAGGCACACACCACACACCGGGACAACAAGGTCACAACTCCTCGATTTACATCCCGTACCTACTCACTGCTAGGTGAACAGGGGCTACACGTGAAAGGAGACACACCCAAATATCTCCACCCGGCTTGGGAATCGAACCCCGGTCCTCTGGCTTGTGAAGCCAGCGTTCTAACCACTGAGCTACCGGGCCGTCTGAGCTACCGGGTGTATGTGTGCGTGCGCGTGCGTGCGTACATCGGTGCGTGCACCTAACAACCCCCATTTCACTCCGCCCGCCCGTCCTTCCGCCCATACGGGGTCTCATTTATAATTCATAATTACTTCATTTACTCTTCATTTTAGAAACATGACTTAAGGTGTTGGTATGCATCTGGATCTCGTTATATTGCTCTTATGTTATTGTTATTGTTTTGATGTGCAATTATTATCGTTATTATTATTATTATTATTATTATTATTATTATTATTATTATTATTATTACTATTATTATTATTACTATTATTATTGTTACTATCATTGATAATAATCATCACCATCATGTACTGTTGTTTGCAATGTGACATAAAGATGAAATTTTTACCACGTTACTTGCGTCCTTGGAACGCTATCCCTGTGCACTCTGGCCTCCCCTCATGCCGCTGTCAGTGTGACTTTGGGAGCACACACGTGTCTTTTATCTTCCTTGACAACATCAAGA
>NC_059292.1:33586542-33674042 GCF_017591435.1 Portunus trituberculatus | reverse complement strand
ACAGGTGGCTGCAGCTTTCTCCTCCAGTCCATAGCTGTGGGATAGTGTTATATCATCTGCAAACGCCTTCGCTGCAGGAACGAGGTGTAGCAGATCATTGATATACACATTCCACAGCAAAGGGCCGAGGCAGCTCCCTTGAGGAACGCCTGCCCTTATGGGCTGTGGTTTTGATTCCCGCCCATTGATAATTACTTTGAGGTGCCTGGCTCTCAAGTAATTTTCTAGGAGCTGGAGGAGTGCTCCGTCCACGCCTACAGCGCGGAGCTTGGTGATGAGCGCTGCATGCCAAACTCTGTCAAACGCAGCTTCGATATCAAGAGCCACTACTGCTGTGGCCTTGCCTCGGTCCAGGGCCTCACTCCACTTCGTGGAGAGGAGCAGGTGCAGGTCTGCCGCCGACCTCCCTTGCCTGAACCCAAACTGCCTGTTGCTCAGCAGGTGGTGGCGCTCGAGATGCTGCGTCACTCGTGAGGCCACAATTGTTTCCAGCACTTTGCTCAGCACAGGCAGCAAGGACACGGGTCTGTAATTTTTTGCCTCTGCCTTGGAGTTCTTCTTCCTTTCCACATTTCAGGCCATGTGGAGGTGGCGAGGCAGTGATTGAAGAGGGAAGTGACGGGGCGCGCCAGCTCAGCAGCACACTGGCGTAGAACGCGCGGGCTGATGTCCTGAGGCCCCACAGCTTTGTTCTCGTCCAAGCTTTCGAGAATCGCTCGCACTTCCACTTCACTTGTTATCACTTTCACTAGTGTCTCTTTCACTATTTGAGGCAGCAGCGGAGAGGGTCTTTCGGGGTCGGGGATGCACATCTTTTCAGCGAAGTGCTTGGCCAGGAGGTCTGCCTTGTCACTTGCACTGTGGGCGAAGCTGCCGTCTGCCTGGTGGAGTGCAGGGACGGAGGTGCCCCGCGACTCACCCTGCTTGTCTTTGACAAGGCTCCACCACTGCTTGCAGCCAACCTGGCCTCCCCTTAGTTTGTTTTTCAGGTTTGCCCTCCACTGCTCTATAGCCCATGCTTGCGTGGCATTCATATGCCTTGTTGCCGCTCGGTGCCTCAGTCTGTTTCTGGCCGTCGGGTGCCTCTTGAGAGCACGCCAGGCTTTGTATTTGGCATCTGATGCGGCAACGCAAGCAGGACCAAACCAAGGCTGATCTGATGCCTTTGTTTTATGGACCGAGTGCGGCACCCAGCAGACCTGCATGTTGTGAAGCAGCTCGGTGAGCTGCCTCACCTGCTGGTTGGCGTCGCCACGCAGCACTCCTCCCCACTCTGTAGTCCTCAGTGCAGCACGAAAGGCATCCCAGTCGGCAGCCTCCCAGCTCCAGAGGGTTCGTTCGAAGCTCTCCTCACGTGGTGTCTTGAACTGTACTCTGGTGAATACAGCCACGTGGTCTGAGGTCCCTACAAAGTCGAGTGGGAAGCACTGTACTGTGTGGGAAGGAAGATCCGTCACCACCGGGTCCAGGGATGACCCAGATTTGTGCGTGGGGAAGGTGACGTAGTTGTGCATGTCATGCACAACCAGTAGTGAGTTAAAGGCGTCCCTGACTGTGTGCTGGTTTAGGTCGCCAATCACTATTACACTGTCACACTGACTGGCAGTCATCAAAGAGTCCAGGTTTAATGTTAGGTAGTCCAGCAACACTGTTCCCTGTGATGGAGGCCGATAGCAACCCACGCACAATAGGCCCTTCCCATTGCTGTCGATTATTTTCAATGTCAAGAGCTCAAGTTCCCCAGGTATGGGTGTGGGTGGCTCTACTACTTGAGCATTCACAGTCTCCTTAAAGCAGAATGCCACACCCCCGCCTTGTGTAGAACGGTCTTTTCTAATCCATGGTGAGTACCCTTTGATACGGGCATAATTGCTTGGCACCTTGGCATCTAAAAAAGTTTCGCACACAAACACTAAATCTATATTTTTCTTAATAATAACACTGTGAGTGAGCTCCCCAATGTTTGTGTGAAAGCCCTCACATTGGCCGACACTATCTTTAGTTCACTGTTGGCCGGCTTGTAGCATCGCCGAGTAGTGGTGGGGCGCTGCTCCATACTGTACGCCATATGGGTAAGGGGCGAGGGACCAGGGGCCGAGAAGCTGGCGGTCCTGCAGGAGTCACCAGTGGGGCGCGGCCAGCCTCTGGTGTGAAGCAGGCTGGTGAAGTTGCCAAGTAACGTTTCTCAGCGCGAGTAACGTCTCCTGGCCACTCTGTTTCACTGCCTGCACCAGCTCCTGTTGTCTCTCGTCGGCAGCCCTCACACGACAATCCAAAGCTGAGTGGAAGCGACCTTGGCAGTATTCACACACCTTTTTAGGACGCTGCTGCGGTGTGTAACGCGGACTACTGCTGTTCTGAGGTCGTCCTTGCTGTGGTAGTGGTAATGGTGTTGCTTCTGATTGTGAGTTCCCTCGTCTCACTGTTTTCTTTCTTCTGGGTGGTCGGTGTTGCCCTCCTGCCTGACCTCCTTCAGATCTGTTGCCGTTTGTTTGCGTTCGTCGCCTCGGCACCCCTGTTGATGTCTCAGGCTGAGATGATGGTGGGGGAGCAAGTGACCGCCCTTCCTCTCTTTCCTCCGCTGATACGAGCGAGGGGTGAGGTGAAGGTGTGGGAGGGACTTGGGATGGCGCCTGACCTCTTTCCTCCGGTAATTCAGGTGAAGGATGAGGTGTGGATGGAGAAGGAATACCTGTGGTGAGTACTCCTACTTGTCCCTGCTCCACCACATTTACAGGTGCCGGGTTAGGTGTGGAAGGATGCTGGAGGTTGATTGATGTAGGGATAGAGACGTACTTTCTTGCGTGTCCGCGGGGATAACGGATAAAGCCTCATCAGGAAGTTTGTGAGGTCTTGCTGTACATGCCACTGACCTCTGGTGCAGGTCCTCGCTTGCATGAGTAGCCAAGAGGGTGTCCACTATAGATAATGCTTCCACTAGCACACATCTTTTCTCGGCCAGGCCTACAGTTACGGATCTGTAGCTCGTTAGCTGGCTCTTTGTCGTGGCTAACTCACTACGAAGCTTTCTTAATTGTTTTATCAGCTCCTCCATCGGTAGGGTATTGAGGCCGTCCTCCGGCTGCTCCTCAACCAGATCCGTGGGCGGGATATAGGGAAGAGTCGAGGAAGAGGAATTTTCTTGTGAGTTATCCACAAAAAAAGTGACAGGGTCAGTAATCCCCGCCCGGGCGCGGAGCTGACCTGTGTCGCCGCACCTAAACTCAGCCGCGCCGGCCAGGCAGTGGACGTGGCAGAGATTAGTGCAGGGTTCTCTCTCTCTCTCTCTCTCTCTCTCTCTCTCTCTCTCTCTCTCTCTCTCTCTCTCTCTCTCTCTCTCTCTCTCTCTCTCTTCACCAATCCACACACATCTTTAATCTGAATTGGAATGGTGGCTGGCGTAGAGGTGACCATGAGCCATGAGGTGAAGGCCAGGGTGAACTTCGACTGTAGCCTTTTGATTAAACACACACACACACACACACACACACACACACACACACACACACACACACACACACACACACACACACACACACACACACACACACACACACACACACACACACATAAATAAACAGCATGGATAATAGCAACGTGAAGCGGAGGAAGGGCAAGAAAAAATGCATACGTTCATTATAAAGAAAAATAATATTAGGAAACCGGAGGTGGAAGAGCAAAAAAAGAATAAAAGAAGGAGAGAGAGAGAGAGAGAGAGAGAGAGAGAGAGAGAGAGAGAGAGAGAGAGAGAGCTTTGTTTTTTTAAGTTTTTTAATATGAGAGATAAAAATACGAAGGAAAAGAGGACAACGACGAGGAAGGGGATATTGGCCTCTCTAATGAGTTTTCTTCAGTATGATTGGCTGATAATCTGGTTTGACAAGCGAGTACATACCAACACATTCGTCGAAGGAGAGACGCAGTTGTTGTGTTCCAATCTAATTGCCTTTAGTCTAGTCTCGGTGCAGGATTTAAAAACCATATTGCATCTCAGAGAGTGCCCAATTCCTCTTGCTCCTTGTCTCTCAACTTCACCGCTCATCAGAATGTTTCGGGAATGTATCTACGTATAAAATGATAGAGGGTATTAATTTCCTTCTCATGACATACAGCCTTTTCTTCTCTGATAACGAAGATGGAAGTGAAGACCGGGCAAAATTAAAGAAGCTGTAATTAAAGCTGTGTCAATTTTACGTCTTTGTTTTCACCCGAGAGATGATGGGACGGCTCGCCTGTCGTCTGTCTGTTCCCGGGCATCAACACGGCTGGTCTGATTCATGTTGAGTGATGCGGCGATAATTATTACTGCTTATTGCTATATTCACAAAGTATCAAAGTTCCATATATAGATTTTATCATTGATAATGATAAAAACAACAACAACAATAATAATAATAATAATAATAACAATAATAATAATAATAAAACTGAACACATGATCTCATACTGAGGGGACTGGTCTCAAATTTACACACTTAGTGTTTGCATGGTGAGATTCTCTCACCGAGTCCTGTCAGAACTCCATTCCATACACAACCTATAACATAAACCAAACAAAGTCTCAGAGTCGGGATGGTTTGTCTTTTTTTCCCCACATTATATTTGAGGGAAATTAAATATTGAATGGCCGACAAATATACGTGTTTCGCTTGACAATTTCTTGGTCAATACTAACAAACAAAGCGAAGAAAATTGCAACAAGTAACACGCAAAGCGAAAAACGTCCCAGCATGTAACAAACTCAAAGCGACAAACACATGAACCTGCAACACACAGTGACAAACAATTAAAAACGAACAGAAAGAACAAATGTCACAAATAAACAAAAGACAGTCCTCGAGACTAAAGCAAGAGTATGTGTGACTAAATTAAGCTTCAGGAAAAGAGCCAAAGGAGCAGCATCTCTCAGGACTTGCAGAGGAAGCAGGAAGAAAAGTCCCCGAGAAGAGAAAGAGAAGGATAAGGAAAATGGGGGGAAGATCAAGCCAAGAACTGATGGGAGTGTCTGGGCCGGCAAATGGAGTACCAAGAGAGAGAGAGAGAGAGAGAGAGAGAGAGAGAGAGAGAGAGAGAGACAGACAGACAGACAGACAGACAGAGAACGAGCAGAGAGAGGAGAGAGAGAGAGAGATCTTAGAGAGAAGAGAGAGAGAGAATTTTCAAGAGAGAGAGAGAGAGATGGAGAAGAGTGAAGTGGAGAAAAAAGTGTGTGTGAGCAAGGCTGTCTGGCTGTGGTAAGTCAAGGAAGAGGGACTGGGTGGCGAGGAAAGGAAGCAAGAAGGTACAAAGCCAGGGTGACCGAAGGAAATAACTCTTCACCACTTGCAGTCCACGCGAGGAAGAAAATCCTTCGGTAAAGAGCAAGGGAAACACATGCAAACCTAACGCAGCGCTCCAGTCTTTGTGTGTAGGAAGGAAAGAAACTCATCTTCCCGAAATGACCTGACACAAAAGTCAGACGAAAAGTGTGACCAAGAAATCAATATAAAGAGCTTTGACCCACAGTCATTTACCAAAGTGCAGTGCGGTGGCGGGATAAAGGAAAGAAGGAAAAGACAGACAACCAGAGAGCAAGGAAAGAAAAAAATCGTGAACGTTCAAAGAAGAAATGGGACTTGAATTAAGAGATGCAAAGGAAAAAAACCGCTGTTATCCTCAGTCGAAATTACCTGAAAGACGTAAACATGACGGTTGTTCTGTCCTCTCCATTGAAAAAACAAGGAATTTCCACCAACCACTTTGAGGACACCAGCGCGTCTTCCACCGGCGTGATGGTTGGCCGGAGATATTGCAGAGTGCAGACCCACTCACCCGTTCGTCCCTCACCAGGCAGACGAGGTGGGTCATTCCAGCACCTTCACGCTTGGCTTCCCGCGGCAGGACACCAACACTTGGATTTAGGACAAGGCTACTACGGTACAATTCTCTTTAATTTTTCGCCGTGATATTCCAGCACATTCGTGAGACGACTTGACATCCATAAAATTGATTGACCTTTTTTTTAACTGAGTTCATTTTATGATGTTTCAGGAATAAGCTTCATGATTGTTAAAGTAGGCAAGAATAATATTATATGCGCAGTAGTGCCATAGACGAATAATGAAAAGACATTGCCGCAAATGCAATGATAAACACGTGATCACAAAGATTTCCAAGAAAATCAATGTTGAAATAACACTATCTGGTTAATTTTTATTCCCAAACACACACACACACACACACACACACACACACACACACACACACACACACACACACACACACACACACACACACACACACACACACACACACACACACACACACACACACACACACACACACACACACACACACACACACACACACACACACACACACACCGCGTAGTGTAGTGGTTAGCACGCTTGACTCACAATCGAGAGGGCCGGGTTCGAGTCCCGGAAAGCGGCAAGGCAAATGGGCAAGCCTCTTAATGTGTGGCCCCTGTTCACCTAGCAGTAAATAGGTACAGGATGTAACTCGAGGGGTTGTGGCCTCGCTTTCCCGGTATGTGGAGTGTGTTCTACCCGAAGATCGGCCAATGAAGTCTGAGCTCGCTCCGTAATGGGGAAGACTGGCTGGGTGACCAGCGGGCGACCGAGGTGAATTACACACACACACACACACACACACACACACACACACACACACACACACACACACACACACACACACACACACACACACACACACACACACACACACACACAAAAGCAGATTTTTTTTCCTCTCCACAAACAAAGCGATAGATCACTGGAATGCATTATCAGAATGTGGTGTATGCAAACAGTAAACACAGCTCTGAAATAGAAATATGATCATCTGGCATCAAAAGACGAATCATTACGAGCTTGACTCAGTCCTGAAATGTGTAATATAAAAATATATACAAACAAGTAAAACACACACACACACACACACACACACACACACACACACACACACACACACACACACACACACACACACACACACACACACACACACACACACACACACACACACACACACACACACACACACACACACACACACACACACACACAAACACACACACCGGGTAAACGGCGAGGCAAATGAGCAAGCCTCTTAATATGTGGCCCCTGTTCACCTAGCAGTAAGTAGGTGTTGTGGCCTCGCTTTCCCGGTGTGTGGAGTGTGCTGTGGTCTCAGTCCTACCCGAAGATCGGTTTATGAGCTCTGAGCTCGCTTCGTAATGGGGAAGACTGGCTGGGTGATCAGCAGACGAGCGAGGTGAATTACACACACACTTGTTCTCGTGTTCCTGGTGCATTCTAAGGTAACAATTCAACATACGAGTATATCTGTATTCTGTCTCACAAATTACAGGATTCAAGGCGACAACCGAAGATAATAACACACCATGCCTAGTTGGCATTCTGACCCCGGACTGTCTAGTTTTAGGATTAGTGCATTATGAAATATATATATATATATATATATATATATATATATATATATATATATATATATATATATATATATATATATAGAGAGAGAGAGAGAGAGAGAGAGAGAGAGAGAGAGAGAGAGAGAGAGAGAGAGAGAGAGAGAGAGAGAGAGAGAGAGAGAGAGAGAGAGAGAGAGAGAGAGAGAGAGAGACATACATACATCACACACACACACACACACACACACACACGTGTGTGTGTGTGTGTGTGTGTGTGTGTGTGTGTGTGTATGTATGTATGTGCGTGCGTGCGTGCGTGTGTGCGTGCGTGTCTAGATATACATGTACATGCAAACATAGTCCTGACACCCACATGCAAACACAAAAAGACTGATATTTATGTTCAGTATCTCTTGACGCATACTATGGTTCGCCGTCGACCTTTAAACCCCGTCCATGCAGCCTCACGGTCCGCGGTCCAGACTACTCTTTCACTGCCCCGCCAGCCCACCACCACCAGGTGGTGTTCTTTATGACGTCACGCTATCATTTTTTTCAACACTTGAATGCACACTCGGAAAAGAAAAAAATACGACCCCTTCCCCAGCTCGCCACTCGCGCCACTGTGGTGAAGTGGCTGGCGTGGCTGCTGTATGAACCTCTGGACCACATTCAGCATCTAAGGTGGCCCGCAATGCAAGAATGTTTACTTCATTTAATTGAATCTCTATGTCACGTGCCAGTCTCAGTGCCAGTCTCAGTATGATGAAGAAAAATAACATTGAGACCAAAATTCTTCTCCTTAGCATGAGAGATTTCAACAACATACATTAGAAAAAAAAATTATATATATATATATATATATATATATATATATATATATATATATATATATATATATATATATATATATATATATATATATAAAGGATCCCTTCTTGAGGAGTCATGGAGTTGGTGGCTGGAGATGGAGGCAGCTTACAACACTTGTATATATTACAACGAAATACATTTCAATGGTATGAAGAAATTCTTACCATTTGAAAAGGAATGATATAAACTAAACTTTAAATATCAGTAGGAAAAAACAAAAAGAATCCGTAAATCATTCATATTTTTTTTATAAGTACAGTAACATGAAACACAGAATGATAAAAAGATGGATTCAGCACTTGAGAGTTGAAGGGCAGACTGATTTACAAGGATGCCAGGAGCAGCCTCCAGCAGGGTATTTCATCTGTACTGACATGTGGTTGTGAGATGTGGACAGCGAGGGAAGGGGATTTGACATAAATTGAGCCACACAGTGTTCTGCCCTCAGAACGGCCGCGTGGGTACGAAAAATAGGATGATAAAATGGCTGAAAACAGTACAATGTTATGGGGACGGAGGAGCAGGTATGAATTTATAGAACACGAGTGTAAGGCAAGCATTGACAGGATACTGTGCACGATTTTTTTGCCACGGAGGTTATGAAGTGTAGGATAGTTATTCATGGCGTGAAACTAACTTTGGGAATAAATGGTTATAAAAGTATGACAACTGTATAAAATTCTTGAAATGTAAGTGAAATATAATTTCTTGCCAAAATATGTTTTCTCTATGCTTGAGGATTTAAAATTGTGCAGGTCAGTGGTTGTAATGGTTTGTACCAGTATAAAACGGCATATTTTTCTTACTCTTTTGAAAAAGAAATTGAAAATTCATGATTAACATCACGACAAATTGATAAAAGACTACAAATATAATCATAGCTCTTAATGTATGTGGTTGAAAATTTCATGTTCATGATAAAACTATAATCTTCTCAGATATATATATATATATATATATATATATATATATATATATATATATATATATATATATATATATATATATATAATATGTGTGTGTGTGTATAAAGGAAAAATGTGTCCTTTATTACCCTTGCCACAGGAAGGTGATTGGAAAAGAGTATCAGTTGCAAAATGATAAGAAGAAGCATGATGGTTATTGGCTTCACAGTAAGGGGAAGTGGAATAGTGGCAGTAGTGAGAGGGGAACAGGCGTGATGTAGGCGACGGGAACACTTCCATCACTGTTTTTGGAGCTGTAGAATGTTGCATAGATTGGTCAGTGCAGAGGCATGTGGCAGGAAATGATTATAGTATAATATACATGAACCCTTTGTGTACACGAGGATGTACACATTGGCTGCAGAGTTGGTTCACGCTTGGGCGTGTTTTAGGTGCATTGATGCCGCCTATCAGGTCTAATTATTGTTAAAAGAACGAATATGACGATCACACAGCCTGAGTCCACACAGCTGTTGGGAGTCTGGTGATGCAACACGCACGCGCGCGCGCGCACACACACACACACACACACACACACACACACACACACACACACACACACACACACACACACACACACACACACACACACACACACACACACACACACACACACACACACACACACACACACACACACACACACACACACACACACACACATACAGGAATACTGCTTTAATTTTCCAATGTAACTGCAGTAGCAGACATGTGGCCATTTTTTACTGGTCCCAGTTGTATTTTTTTTCTGCTAAGCAATAAATGTTTACAAGAATATTTATGGAATATTCTGTTTGACATTTGAAAGTGTCACGCTGTAAAGATGAATCGCAGGATGTTATTGATTTGATGGTACCTTTATAGCTTTCTCCAGATTTTCCTCAAAACTGCAGAAGCTTTAGAAAATGGCTCAAGTCATGCACTCCAATGCATACATGAGCAGCCTTTGCCAGGATGCAACCTCAAAGCCTTGATAGAAAAATCAAATTAATGGCTTAATTAGTTACATTTTTTGCTCGGCAAGAACGGGGTCAATTTGGCGCCAGTGATAGAGAAGTTGTAATTTACATTAGGTGGAAAATGTTTTACTCTCATCAGACTTGCCGATGTTGTTTCATGATTGCAGACAGATGAGTTGACAGAAATCCAGCTGTAATACGAAGTTCAAAGAAAACAAACTTTGAACATAAACAGAGTAAAGTTACGAACTATTGTCCTGACTTTTTATCTTTGTTGTAAGTTAATTGACGATTCATAACCTGAATACTACGTGTTTTTCTGTGTTGCAGAAAGATGGTGCTCCTTCATGTTGATTGGTGTTTTATTGAATATGTCTTTTGCATTTATTCATGTATGTTTGTTCTTTGTCACCCACGTTCGTGATTTCTTCTGGAACAGAATGCATTCGAGTTTCTTCATTAATATTGGATGCTGCGACATTCGATATTAATTGTCATATTGTATTAATACTTAACAAGTCGCTCTATCCACTAACTGGTTCCGCTCCAGAGGTTTTTCGCGGTAGTGTCCATGGAGTCATTCTTATTACTCGTAGTGTGGATATTGTCATTTTGCATTATTCAAAATTCTTTTTCGTTGTATTTCTGATTTATTTACTTTTGTGTGTGTGTGTATGTGTATGAGTGTGATGTATTGTGCTTTGTGTAGTTTTGTGCGGCCGCGTCCACCCAAGTCATGCAAGTCAAAAATTAGACTAATACGAAAAATAAGTGACGTCTGGAGTATACATTAACATTCCCTAATCTGGCACGCAACATATCCACGTCTTAATTTTCTTTGCATTTTGGACTCAAGTCTTCCCTTTACCGCTCAAAGCGCCTTGTTCTATGATCGCCTTGGGAGAGATTATCCTCCTGCCCGAGGCCTACCCACCTCGGCGAAGGGTAATTCATACCTCCTAGGCGGCAGCCACAGGAATGGGGAGTCACTTTACCAGCAGA
Source organism: Portunus trituberculatus (assembly GCF_017591435.1). Classification (NCBI taxonomy): domain Eukaryota; kingdom Metazoa; phylum Arthropoda; class Malacostraca; order Decapoda; family Portunidae; genus Portunus; species Portunus trituberculatus. The sequence continues at coordinate 33,662,811 of NC_059292.1, read as the reverse complement.
ACAATGCTGGGGAAATGCCCCTTTAAGAGGCAGTGAGCTTGTGCGCGACACCTTAGGGATGACCAGGCGACACCCATCTCCTCCATACCAGTACATGGAATTAACACTGCCACCAGTGTTGCTCGGCCCGGCCACGCCGTCTGTGTTAACTGTGTGTGTTAGGCGAGTTTCAAGACGCCACATCCTCCTTGCAACTCATCACGCCGTTGGTCGTTAGTGGAGAAAAGCGGGATCGTGTTCGATTTAGGAAGACTGATGAAGGCTTTGGCATGGTAATGAACGTGGTGCGTCTTGAGCAGAGCGGAAGGAGGCAGAGGGTAGCAGGAGTGACGCTTGCACACAGACAGAGCAAAACATTCTCCTTGTCTGTAAAGGTGAACATGATGAATGGTACACACACACACACACACACGCACACACACACACACACACACACACACACACACACACACACACACACACACACACACACACACACACACACACACACACACACACACACACACACACACACACACACACACAATGCATCACACGAATATAACGGTTGTAGGCCTTTTTTTTTTCTTTACGTTAATCTCTCTCTCTCTCTCTCTCTCTCTCTCTCTCTCTCTCTCTCTCTCTCTCTCTCTCTCTCTCTCTCTCTCTCTCGTAATATGAACAACACATGCGCAAATGATGTATTCATAAATTCTATTCTTCATCAATCACAAAAGCCTCACTCCAGACTTAACAAAGAGTGTGGATAAGGTTATTCTTAATTTCCTAAACGCGACATCTCAAGAAAGCAATAATATGACTTCAGTACTAAGTGCAAATCTTAAGCAATTCGTCCATGAGTTATGACAAAAGCCTAAGTGAGTGTAATCAAATGTTAGTTGAGAGAGCAAAGAAATGCTCAATTTATCATGTTTCTTACTTATACGTGTCATGCGAGAGGCGCTTCAGACATATCTCACTGACACGTATAAATAAATGAAAAATGAAAATCAACAGTGAATTAAAAAAAAAAAAAAGCTAGACGAATTTATATACATTTGTCTATCATTCTCCCCCTCTTTTCCTATCCATTCTTCTTCTTCCCTCTATCCATTTCCTCTTTCATTCATGCTCTCGCTTCTCTCCAAACACTCTTCGCTTATCACTAAATCGCACGCTTCCCTTATTATTCCTTTTTTTTTATCAACCTTTTAAATTTCTGTCCTACATTGATGCTTCGTCTAAATGCTAATTATATTGTAATGCATTATGAAATCATTATGTATTCCTAAGTTTCCTTCCTACCCTCGCATACTGCTGATCAAATGAATGATTAGATGATTCATTACTGGAGTTTATTTCTACATATTAGACCAATGAGAGAGAGAGAGAGAGAGAGAGAGAGAGAGAGAGAGAGAGAGAGAGAGAGAGAGAGAGAGAGATTACGAACAACTTTTTATGATGAATTCGTGTGGAAAGCAATAACATAAGGATGCAACCGAGTCGATGTTCGTGGATCTCAAAGGAGGAACAAAAAATAATGGAGTATAGTTTATGGACCGCCGAGCTTGACTAATAAAAGTTTCCATTCCTTTGAGGCATGAGGCAATTAGGGCTTGCAATTGTAATTAATAAGTTTTAGATATCAGTCAGAGAAACATTGACCAAAACTTAATGGTAGGAGATAATGAAGCAGAGGAATTGTTGCATTTTTTTTTTTTTCATTATGCATTTTCAAGCAGGTAACCACTGAACCTAATAAAGGAAGATAAATGACAGCTATAGCAAAGTTGATTTGGCTGAGGAGTCACAAAAAAGTTCAGTAAAATACAATCACTGTATGTGCATTGTTATCAAATAAAAGGAAGGAAGGAAAGGATGGTGTACTGAAGTGACTAGTAACTGGGCAGAGGGGAACACCACAAGACAGTCTCATGGGACACTCAACTTACCCGTGCCAGTGTTCTCTGCCGGGCCAGGCGTAACGCGTAATTCCCATTTCATTGTTATTGCATTCTGTCATTTCACTGCAACTCCTCCATCTCTAAAACACGTGCCGCGCCTCAGCCCCGGGGAAATACACGCCACTGCAACGGCTTTGTGTTATCATTGCCTCATTTCCCTCTTGTCCCCGGCGAGTGTTCTCTCTCTCTCTCTCTCTCTCTCTCTCTCGACTTGGGAAACCACTAATTCGTGGGAACACATCGTCGGCCAGCCCCTGCGTCGCCAAGTGGGCCGGTCATGTCATGTAACTGAAAGGAAAGGAAGAGACGAGAAAACGAGAAACCATACACCGCTTTGCTTAGTTGACGGGAACATTATTTTAATTCACTTTTCTTATTATAGACAAAAGTTCTAGTGCTCTTCATGCATGTTTAGTAATTTAAAAAAAATCTGGGTCAAAGGAAAGTAAAGAAGTCAAATAGATATTCAGTTAGGAGTCGTGAACATTACATATCACTTCGAGGCTTGCCCGACATCCCTCTTTCCTTCTCTCCTCGCTCTTCTCTCTTCTTCGTTTTCTTCTCTGGGGATCACGTGACATACTTCATCATTACTTCCCCGTATTCACACACACATTTCCATCTCAGGGAATAATCCTTCGGTTTTCTTGCCGCTTTCCGTTCCTTTTAACTCTCCTTCACTAAGCCCTTTACCATATCTCGCCATTTCATTTTAGTACCTTCACATGCATTGCAGCTGCAAATTACCATCATAACTAGTCCTTTTGCGTTCTTTCCACACAATCCCGCAACCAGAATTGTATCCAAGTTTTATCCATCCCACTTCTTTCTTACATTTCATTCCAAACCCAATTTCTTCCACATGCTCCACAAATCGTTTTCTGTGGGTGCTTTCCTCGCGGAGCAGATATAAAAATGGAACTTGCTCGGCATTAACAAACTTAAAATATTTCGTCATATGTAAGTTTTCTTTGCGTAGGAGTGAACCAGACTCGATGGAAACTTGTTATGTTTCAAAAATGCTTATTTTGTGGTAATGAAATAAAGTCTGCTGTTTTTACTAATTATCTTATTAAGACTCATAATGTGCGGGATGACTTTTGAGTATAAGTTAATGAATGTAATCCGTTTTTCTCCGCAGGTTTTATGAAACAGTCTGAAATTCCACAGCTACGTGTCTACTGTGTGACAATTGACGTAAGAAAAAAGTAAGAGACTACGGCCAGGATTACAGACTGACCATCACCTGAAGGTCGTGATAGCTGATAGCTAACAACCAAAACCAAACATCTCTTCGTTTTCACAGCCTCCAATCCCTCAAGCTCTTTTCTTTCACTGGCGTCCTCCTGGTTTCCCTCCACGTCCTGCTTCCCGCTCTCCTCTACCTTTTTCCATTGAGGTGTTCATTACGATAGCCACAGCACCCCTCACCTCAACGTGTCCACCAGGGGGAATGCCTCGCCTTCCTTGACATGCCCCTGAAACCATAAGAGGCGGAAAAGTAGTTGTTGGATTTGTAGTAAAGGCTCACCTGAGGCAGCGTCACCTGGCAAATACCTGAGGCAGCACCGTCAGCCTACTGCAGGTGGCGTGCATTCTGGGCCCGTCAAGGTTTTATCTCAGTGTCTCCTCGACGTCACCGTGAACGTGGTGCTCCAGTGAATGTATGTTGTAATGGTGTGGCTACGTGTGTGAATATTCAGAGGAAGCTCTGTTGCTGCAACCCAACCCACCCACGCATTTTTCTTCCATGCATAACCTCTTCACTGTGTGTGTGTGTGTGTGTGTGTGTGTGTGTGTGTGTGTGTGTGTAATTCACCACGGTCGTTTGCTGGTCACCCAGACAGCCTTCCCATTACGGAGCGAGCTCAGAGCTCATAGACCAATCTTCGGGTAGGATTGAGATCACAACACACTCCACACACCGGGAAAGCGAGACCACAATCCTTAGAGGTACATCGTGTACCTATTTACTGCTAGATGAACAGGGGCTACACATTAAGAGACTTGCCCATTTGCCTCGCCGCTTCCCGGGACTCGAACTCGGACCATCTCGGTTGTGAGCCAAGCGTGCTAACCACTACACTACGCGGTGTGTGTGTGTGTGTGTGTGTGTGTGTGTGTGTGTGTGTGTGTGTGTGTGTGTGTGTGTGTGTGTGTGTGTGTCACTGACTACTAAGGGAGCACTAAATCAATGCTTGCTCGTTGTTAGGTTCGTAGTATCACAATAGCTGAATTTCATTCCATGCAAAGCTTGAAAGAAATTGTGTTGTTATGTTGAGCAAAACTTTGATATTCCAGAAATTATCCTCCATACATATCACACAACTAAAAAAAAAAAGAGAAAAAAAAATTCTCCAGTTGTAGGCTAGCGAAAGGCTACAGGACGCGGCCTATCGTGTTTGGAAACGGATGACTCCGTACGGCAGGTCTGGTTCCTGAATATTTGTTCTGAAGAAAATCCTTCTCTATATTCTTGAAATGTTTCCATTGCGTAGGATATGAATTGAATTGCGCGTGGAGTGTCTTGCCCTTGGCTACGGACAGCGTGTGTTACGTGGCTTATCCACCGTCTTCAGACTTGCTGGTTTATAGACCGCAGGCCTCGACCGCCGTTAAATGCAGCAGCAGCAGCAGCAGCAGCGACCTCGTATGCATGCCTCAGGATCCACCCAGTCCACGGCGTCCAGACAGGAGCCGCAGCGAATTTCAGTCAAATATTTTAGTGATCGGATGCACGAATGGGAAGACTTGGAGCAAAGCCCCACCATCAGGCTCCTGTGGCTCTGCACCGCTCCCTCTCCTTCACGGCCTTCTCCCTCCCAATTACGGAGATGCGGGACTTGTGGTGAGGCCGGGTGAGCTGATTCTTCAGGACGAGAGCATGGCCCCTAGGGTGGATCGATGGGTCTATCCAGCCTCAACGTAACTTCAAACGCTATATCCTCTTCACCCCATGGATTAGGCAAGAATCACAATATACTGCCTCTACCGTGCCTCGAATTATTAGTTCTTTTATTATTATTATTATCATTATTATTATTATTATTATTATTATTATTATTATTATTATTATTATTATTATTATCATTATCATTATCATTATCATTATTATTATTATTATTATTATTATTATCATTGTTATTGTTATTATTTTAAAGGGAGCGAGTAATTCTGTTAATCCTGTGTATTTATGTGATCACCTCTAAGACTGTGCCTCATGTTATACTCATCGATCGTTATTGTCGACCAGGTGTGCATAAATGAATGCTTGTGAATTAGAGTGCGCTGAAAATAAAGGGAGAACTTTTGAGATCTGCTTCACAGTCCTCTGTCTCTCAGGAGCTGAACTAATAATATTGGGACTTTACACGTGCCCATGCCGTGCTCGAGGCTGCTACCGTGCCTCAGTCGGCGTTTTGTGTGGCTTCACCATCACCACCTCTCGCCCTAAGGATACACGGCACCACCAGTCACGCCTCCAGTCACGTCACCTCCCGCTTATTATATATCTTCCTTCATAAATAATCACTTTCCCCTCATGCTTATACAGTTTTCTTTTATATTCATTCTTTGTTATTTCTTTATTTTTCAACTCGTTTCTTATCAGCTTTCTTTTCCATTTTTCTTTTTTTTTTTTTTTACTTACGCAAACTTTTTCCATTTTTTTCTAATTTTCTCTTTAAAGTACGGCATATTTTTCCTTTCATAAGTTCACAATTTCCATTGTCGTATTGTTTGATTTTCCTTTCCCATTGCTATCCTTTGTCTCTCCTTCCCGCCCTTCCCCGTGTCCTTCCTCGTTCATGTCTGATGCATAATCTTTATCATCTTTAATTCTGTCATGCCGGTACCAAGTATTTCGTTTGTGCGTATTTTAGAACTTGAAACATTTCATATGTATGTATGTATCTATTCATAAACAAATAAGGGTAAACAGACAAAGTAAGAGAGAGAGAGAGAGAGAGAGAGAGAGAGAGAGAGAGAGAGAGAGAGAGAGAGAGAGAGAGAGAAAAGGCATTACAAAAAAAGAGCTGGAGCCTGCCGAATGTCTAGCCCACTTAAAACTCACAAAATAAACCTTGCAGTCCCACATACTCATGCGATTCCCGCTGGTTCTCAAGAAAAGCTATCCCTGATGGCCTCCACTCACATGTTCGGGTTTGCACAAGATGCTCTCCTTCTAGATGTCCTCCATTTCCTTTCCCAAGAACTGCTCGCCTCTTCTTCTGTTAACTGCGAGTGTACTCGTAGTACCGTTTAGACTTCAGCCCCCCCCCCCTCTCTCTCTCTCTCTCTCTCTCTCTCTCTCTCTCTCTCTCTCTCTCTCTCTCTCTCTCTCTCTCTCTCTCTCTCTCTCTCTCTCTCTCTCTCTCTCTCTCTCTCTCTCTCTCTCTCTCTCTCTCTCTCTCTCTCTCTTCAATCAAAGTTTTCTGTCAGAATCAATTAGATCTTTATTTCATATTTAATTTCACTGAAGTGAAAAATGGTGAAAGCGAGAATAGATGAGTCGCCATGGCTGTGTTACCACTGAACAGAAAACGTGAAAAAGTTGGTCATTAGCCTGGGCGGTAGGGAGCTTCAAAAGGTTCTCAAAAGACCATTTGATATTTTTTTCTGTCTTTATTTCAAGAGGACCAGATGCAGACCCTTGCGTTTCAAAACATCATCGTTTTGTATTGAATAGTAGTTATCCTTGATTTCTTTTTCTTTTTTCCAGTTACTAGAAAATCATGATTGGTTAATAACAATAATGTTAATAAATTATAATGAAAATGCATTGCATCAACAACGTAACGTAATGCAGCCATTTGTCTTTTTAAAACTTCAGTGTAGATGAGGAAAGAGAGAGAGAGAGAGAGAGAGAGAGAGAGAGAGAGAGAGAGAGACAGACACAGACACAGACACAGACACACACACACACACACACACACACACACACACACACACACACACACACACACACACACACACACACACACACACACACACACACACACACACACACACACAGACACACACACACAGACACACACACACACACACACACACACACACACACACACACACACACACACACACACACACACACACACACACACACACACACACACACACACACACACACACACACACACACACACACACACACACACACACACACACACACACACACACACACACACACACACACACACACACACACACACACACACACACACACACACACACTCATTCACTAACACTCACTCACTCACTCACTCACTCACTCACTTACTTACTTACTTGCTTGCTTACTTTTGGTCAATATTACACTACGTTAATAAAAGACAGCATGGTATTCTTACCTTTATTTTGCAGCTGTGACCGTCCACACTCATCTTTTATGTTTCTTTTTTTTTTTTTTTTTTTTTTTTTTTTTTTGTTTGCTACCTCACATGTCAGTCTCCTTTATCTTCATCAGCTGTACTCAACACTAAGTTGTTTAAAATGCTCGCTTTTTTTTCCATCGTTTCCCAGACTTGGTCAGAGTTCAACACGAGCATGAAATGTTTTTGGTGGAGCTGTGTGTATTTTTTTTCCTTTAGCACCGTGTTGTTTACAGTGACCTTTACAGAAAATATATCTTCAAACACCTTTTCCATGACATTCGTGATATTTTTTTTCAACTGAGTAGCTACTTTTACTTTTTGTTGTATCATTCTTTGACAATTCTTTGACATCAATTTGTGTTTTTATCAGCAATATCTTGTTTCGCAACTTTACTGTCTCTATGGATACTCCAACTAATGTTCTTGTTTAATTGAATACACATTTGCACGCATTTGTGCAAATATTGTCTTGTGTAAAGAAATACATACGTATATGATCTAGCGCTTTCTGTCTCATCATATATATATATATATATATATATATATATATATATATATATATATATATATATATATATATATATATATATATATATATATATATATATGTGTGTGTGTGTGTGTGTGTGTGTGTGTGTGTGTGTGTGTGTGTGTGTGTGTGTAATACAAAAGAGGATAACTTCCGTTGGCTTTGTGTGAAATGAAGTGGTGGAGTGAACTGTAGGCATAACTTATGCCTCCTGCGCAGGGCTGGAGTGGCCTTCAGCCAAACACTGCCAATTTTCCGCCCTGTGGTACTCCAACATGTGGTGTTTTTTTTTTTTTATTTGTTTCTGTTTGTATTTGTTTCCACAATACATTCTGTGGTCACTGGAGAGGAACATTTTTCTCCTTTGCTGACAAGTGGCTACATGGATTGGTGTCCCCAGCGGTCGGCCGCCTCTATACCCTCTGTCCTGTCAGACATGTTATTGGCTGCTGTCGGAGTTAGATTGGAGTTATTTTTGCCCCACTTGTTCAAGGATACAGATGCAGTACAAGGGCAGCAACAAGTTTACTCTAGGTATTTCCAAAACATATACTATATATATATATATATATATATATATATATATATATATATATATATATATATATATATATATATATATATATATATATATATATATATATATATATATATATATATATATATATATATATATATATATATATATATATATATATATATATATATATATATATATATATATATATATATATATATATATATATATATATATATATATATATATATATATATATATATATATATATATATATACACACACACACACAGAGAGAGAGAGAGAGAGAGAGAGAGAGAGATCGTAAATTGCTGAGATTTTCGAGAACTTTTTGGGATCAAGCAGTAGTACACACGTGTTGCTTTTCAATATAGCAGGCGTCAACAGCGGCTGTATTTTAAGAGTGAAATGAAACTTCTCGAGAAATGTGTAACTAAAGAGCACAGTGCGTGTGAGAGGTTTGCCAGTGTTGTTGCAAGAGCTGCAAGTGTCATGCCCGCCTATCTATCAATTTCCAAACGTTGAGAAATTGATGTGACGTTGAACGAATTAATAATGAAGTCATTAGCGGGAAGTGAACATGCCAGGACACTTAAGCTAAAGACAAGTTCCCAAAGTAGATAAACGACAAAGAAGGATTAGTTTTTACAGTAATACTTCTTGAATAAATTAAGAATGAATGACTGAAGTACAAACATTGTATATAAAGTCTTATAGATAAGATACATGTACACAATAATGGACAGACTGAGCTGCAGCTTCGTCACCTTTCTATTTTTCATCCTGGTGATCGCCATCCTCTGGTAGGTTGTGGCGCCGCTGTGTTCACCCTTGCCCTTTCTCTGATTATGTTGACAGCCATTGTATTCTCTAATCATTGTCTGTTGTGAGATAACACCAGTTATAAAAGAAAAACCACTAGGAGTACATATTTACAACGTTACTAAAATGAGATTCGGCAGCTCTGACGAAACTGTTCCTCATTACCTCAATTGTTCACGAAAATTGTTTATGGTCCTGGGCAATCTTCAGTGTTGATGACGGTGTGTGGGGGGAGGGGGGGCGCCAACAAGGAGAATATTAGATATTGAATGAGTTTTGCAGCCTGAGCAACAAGGTCCTACGACGCCATTTAAAACTGCGAGAGCGTTACCTTTCTCGCCAAGAAACTGACCTGACGCAGTATCGAAGGAAGGAGAGGAGAGAAAATGCGCAGCGATTTCTTTTTCTTTTTTTTTTTCCTTTTTTACTTTACATTGATTACAACGGAAGTGCGCGGGATGTGTAAGTGACAGGGCTTGATCCTGCCGTTAGATGTGAAAGAGAGTGTGTGGTGGAAGGCCAGGTAGCGGAGAGTGGGGTGGCGGGTATTATGTATGCGTGGGTTACGGCGCCAAGGATGGCGTGGTGTGGTGCGTGAATCAGGGGAAGCTCAGCTTTCCACGCGCGGTGAGAAATGCGATGCAGTGGATGTGAAGTGTTTTCCTGAGTAGGTTTTGTGCTCGCTACGTAAATATAGGAGTATAATCTGCATTGTAAAGAGCCAGCGTATTTTATGGTGTGAGAAACTTTTTACTTTTTTTCTACGCTAGACTGGAAGTGTTTGCTATAGTGTGAAAATGAAATATAAAAGAAGAAATTCAAAATTCTCTGAGTTGGCGTGACAGGCAGGCAGTGATTTGGTCGAGACATTGTTGTGTGAGTCATTTTATTGTTATTTTGAAAACCAGAATCGTGAGGTTGAACGTGACCGACAAGATTAATATGAAAAGAGCGGCGTAAAAGTGACACTTTCGCACTTATTTCCTCATTTTCAAAGCAGATTTCGATGAAAGACTGAAATAGATTTTGCTCCACATTTATGCTCCATTGCATTGTGCTTATCCATTGACTCCGGTTCTGGTATTACAACAGGTAATTTAACCCAAGAACAGTTCACTGAGAAGCACAGTCGCCGGACTTGCATGTTGTTGTTTTTATGTTATTAGTCTGATAATCTGAGTTACCAGTAAGCCGTTATTTGGATAGGAGAAAGAGCACATACAAATATAATTGATTGCCTTGAGATATGCCGCGGTGATGATGGTAGTGAGAAACGTGATCCAGATAAATTCTCGAAGGTAACTCCGCTCTTGGCTTCTCTCCCATCAATCAAACTTTGAGATGCCTTGAGAGAGGCAGTCATCTGGTGACAAGAGTCATCTTCAGCGTGCATAGGACACGAACTGCACCACCGCATCACTTCCTGCCAACATTCCCTCATGTGCTTCACCAATCTTACAGTCGTATCCTAATAACCACTTGATATCTTTAAGTGTTTTGATATTGCAACCCAGCTCGATTTGTTTACTCGACTCTTTTCGGTCTCACAGAAATAGTCCCAGTGATCAGGATCGACTGACGGGAAGCACGATACACGCCACTGATGCAAAGGTTGGCATTCATTGGCTGTGCAGGAGGCCAAGTCTGGAGTGTGTGTGTGTGTGTGTGTGTGTGTGTGTGTGTGTGTGTGTGTGTGTGTGTGTGTGTGTGTGTGTGAGTGTGTGAGTGTGTGAGTGTGAGTGTGTGTTGAAGGTGTACTAAGGGACCATACTGGGATTTGCAAGGGTATACAAGCAAGGCATGCGTTGGCATACAGAAAGAAAATTGATTGACTGACTGATTGATAAATTTACTCGTATTAGTTTTTGGTATACGTAGACATATTTTGTACAATGCACACAATTTCGATCCTAGTGTACGTACACCTGTTTTCTATGGACTGATGTGATGTTATGGATTGGTGGAAGATTGTTGTTTGCTAATAAAAACAATGATAATGATAATAATGATGTTTATAATGATAATGATAATAATATTGATAATGATGATAATAATGATAATAATAGTAATAATAATAACTGATTATGATGATGGTAATAATGATGATGATAATAATAATGATAATAATAATAATAATAATGATAATAATAATAATGATAATAGTAATAGTAATAATAATAATAATAATAGTAATAATAATAACAATAATGATAATGATTACATGAGAAGTAGGAAGGAGAACCTTACACAGAGTTTGCGAAAAAAAAAAATATTCTGAAAAATAAGATCCTTAGTCTGCACACAGGAGTCACCTTCGAGAGAGACACAATAAACCAAACAACAATAAAATGAAACGATATAATATTCTTTCCGTGTCTTTTCATTTCAGACATAAAAGATTCGAGGTAGTTTGTGGATTTTCGTTCAAAACATTTCAGTTACATGTGTGCACTATGCAAAGACCTTCGGGAACATGCACTGTAAGTTTCCCCGTCTCAGAAGCAAGGGTGAATATTAATCAAGTGAATATATGGACTGTAAAACAGAAATAAAGCAAAGCAAAACATTTTAAAGCTGCTTTTTACATAAAACAAATTTAACACCCATGCTGTCTGTTTACTTGGCTCATTAATTCAGAGTTAGAAGCTGTCTTGTCTTCTCTCCTTCATCCTCCTCATTGGTAAGCCACGGAAAGGTCTGCCTTCGTTTGTTTTCCACCTTTCTGCTTCGTGGAATTTTGCAAAGTAAAGAACGAGGACGTCTTGAGACCTAAATTGACTTGTTTGTTTGGAAAACGTCGCCTTTTCTTTCACAGAAGAGCGTTTATTTCTGCACCTTCTAGAAATGTGTTTGCTAACTGTTTGCTAGACTATTTTCACTTAAAGAACGGATATTATTCTGAATACTTTACTAGCATTTTGTTGGTAGTGACGTGGCTCTAGTAGCGGATTGTTGCAATGAGAGCATCGGACGTCATTAAGGTTTTCCTTTTGTGTTGCCTTACTTGACCAGCCTCGGCAGGTGCTGTGGTGGCACATTATTTAGGATACAGGTGTGGCGTGAGACAGGTTTGCTGGAGGAGGCGAACGTCATTGCATTGCATCGGATCTCTTCGCCCTCCAGACACCACCATTTAGGAGGCGTCTCCCGCGCCCAAAAGAAAACAGCAATATGCTATTGAATTGTACATCCATCCTTATTCCAAGGAAATTATTATACTTTATATATATATATATATATATATATATATATATATATATATATATATATATATATATATATATATATATATATATATATCGGGTCAATATTCTGTACTTTTAACTTTTTACTAGAAAAAAGCTGTCATTCTTGCTGCTGAGATCGACGAGTTAGTTATCAATCTTTGTGATGACTGGAAGAAATCCATAATTTAACCCTTGTCGTTTTGAAGAGCAATAACTCATTAAACGGTAATAAAGACCATGCCATGTACCAGAGGTGATGGCGTAGTGGATAAGGTGGTAAACGTGGGATCGGGCAGACCTCCATGCGTAGGTTCGAATCCCACCACATACCACTTTGAAGCTATGACATTTGTCGAGTGGTTTGAAGTTACCGACATGTCACCATGATACCCAGGTTCTAGGTGGTTACACCAAAGATGCGCTTGCGTGGTGATATGGGCCCTAATATGGGTACCAGTATAAATAAAATTGCCTGCACCACTAATGGGCGGAAGCTTAACGGCGCTTCCCACATAACTCTTCAAGTATGTCTACAGGCTCTCTCTATAGACCATAACATAAAAAAAATGTTCATGAATGTAACGTTATTAATCTCTCTCTCTCTCTCTCTCTCTCTCTCTCTCTCGTCATCTTCATCTTCATCTTCATCGTCGTAGTCGTCATCGTAATCGACATTTCCATCAATATCGTCATCGTTGTCATCCTCTCGGCCACTGTGATCCCTGGCAGCATCATTGAGCAAATCAGCCATGCACGCATGCTCCCGGCACAGCTTGATGCACTGAATGATAGAAACTAGTGTTTCGAGTCGACAGCCGTAGCATGACCCTCGTGCAAGCCAACAAGAGGAAGACTAAATAGACTACAAGGATAGTAAATATGTATAGAAAGCTGTGTTTCCTAGTTTAGTGGTAGACAGTTTTAGTGGACCACGTGCACTTTGATGAACCTGTCACTGAGAGATCGCAGTGAATTAAATGTGAAAACTAGGGCTCCATTCTAAAGACAGAGTGGAGGCGGCTGTCTCTTAGCAGCAAGCAATGTGCAAGGAGTATCCTGATCCGGTGGAGGTTTTGTTTATGTTGCTCGTGTTATCAATGTGCATAATTTTTTGCCTTCACTTTCATTCATTTAAGTAATGCAATCTGAACCAATAATAAGCGCCGTTACTTTCTGGAATCTATAACTTACACGATCCTAAAACAATATTTCTAATAATTTCTTTTTCAGACTCTTTTTTTTTAAGCAAATCTGGACAGTCATTAATTTTGTCACGTAAAACTCATGATAAAAGTAAAGGAAAGACTTCATTTAGTTTTAATCTTCTTTGGGCCGAAATATAACCGATTCTTTGTAAGGGCTTCATATTTTGTTGTGGCATTTTTTTTAGATATTTTTTTCTTTTAATCTTTTGAACTTAGTTTATAATACTTCTTTATATGCTATATTTATCTTTGCCATTTGTAACGATGGTGATTTGCTTTGCTTTCATAACCTCAACGGATTTATGTACATATTTTGCTCGTGGTTTTCTAGTATTGATCTAATCTTGTGATTCGTATTCTTGCTAGCTCTTTTTTATCAGTGTTCTGTTCAACTGGGGTTCCATTTTCAGTTTCTTCATTTATTCCTTACATCAACGTAATTACTCTTCATTATCTTGCCACATGTATTTATTGCGTATTGTATAAGATTAATGGTGCTTTGGTACTGGCCGTGGCTACACAAGACTTGAGAGAATACACTTCCACCTCATCCCCGCTGTTGTGGAGTGACATGCACCAACTTCCTGTCTCCGTGCTGTTTGATGACTCGATTAGCGATTCAGTGTGTCTGTTATCCAGTTTCTGGCATTAATTTCCACTACTCTAGGTTAATAGACGTCGGGAGTCAGCGTCAGGGAAGCTGCAGGAACTAATAGTGGCTCTCTCATTCCTCCTCCTTCCTCATCTCTGGTATGGTTACTAAACGTATTAGGGTTCCTCATCTGTTTCCAGCATTTATTTTCTTTACTGGTTTTGTTTCCATTGTCAGGTCCTACCAAGCAGCACCACAAACGACACAACAACTGCATCTGTAACTACAACCACCAATGCTTCAATCACTACCTGAACTGTATACATATTTCTCCTTTGACTTTTAGATTGTTCAGTTGTCGTCCTTCGTTTGTGTGCGTGCGTGCGTGTGTGTGTGTGTGTGTGTGTGTGTGTGTGTGTGTGTGTGTGTGTGTGTGTGTGTGTGTGTGTGTGTTGTATAATGTGTTTAGTGTTATATTGCGTTTTGTCTTTGTAAGTCAAAAGGTTTGCTCCCCATTTGCATTTCATGCACCGGAGACACTGGAGGAAACAAATTAACAGCAAACCCTCGCCATCGATCACCTTTACTGGCCGGGACAAGGGAAGATGAGCAAGACCGGTAGAGTTGCCGGATTTGTAATCATTGTTGGTAGGAAGTTACAGTAAGATTTGCATGATTTTGTGGGAAAAAAAAGAAAAAAAGTCGCTTCAACTTATTGACGATATTTTTTTCTTTTTGGTATTTATAGTCGCTAACATGTGCAGTGTGTTTAGGACTTTAATTTGATATATATGCATTCCCATCATTCATGCCTGTGAGTGTAGAAACAATACATTGCCTACTATGGTGTACAATCCAAGGCGTGGACGCGCTGCCTGTTGGCCCCCTCATCTTTCTGGGCCTAGGAAGGAGCGCCGCTTGCTGCTGTAGCGCAGCCTTTCATCACAAGTTTGTGCAAATGTCAATATAACTTCATGAACGCGATATTTATACGAACGTTTGTACCAAAAGTTTGGCGAAATGATTGCGGTCACCTCGGACAGCCTCCCTTCTCCCTCCTCCCTCACTTAAACTACTAAAATACCATCACTAAAAATTATTACTGGCAATATCTCTTAAACATTTTTCCTGTTCCCGCTGAGTTACTGCTGTAAAAATATGACGCTAAATATTTTATGAGACAATGCAGGTGGAACTTTAATAGATTCGGCTCATAAACTATCTGGAGCTTAAATTTGCCTCCTGTGTTCGCAAGACACCTCCAACACAAAATTGTCGCGATGAATAGTGACCGTTGCACCGCCTTTCTTGGGCCCCACAGATGTGAACTCACCACTCAATTACCAGCCATCACACCACTTTGCTCAAACTTCTCGCCTTGCCTCACCTCGCACGGTTAGTTGATATTACTAAGATTGATCAATGGAATTTTTTGTGCATGTTCCTGTTTCTGACGCAGTCAGTGAAATGACGACTCGATCGATCCGACTCATATTCACTCTGCCTCTGAGGTAAAGCACGCTAAAGAAAGGAAAGGGAACACGATGAAAGTTATACACCGTGACCAGCTGTCCCCCCCTCCTGCCAGGAAAAGAAAAAAAAACAAAGACATTGTATGATATAGCGTCCCTTGACAACAGTGAGCCTGGCAGGCTGCTGTCGCGGCCAGCTTGCCATCCTTTTTGTGCTGCTACCGCAGCCTCCCACACGCGGCACACGTAGCACTTGTGTACTTCGAGGCTTCCTATAACTAATACATCTTTTATGATTCCCTCACTTTACTTTCGTGAGTGCTATGATACCCTGATGGTGCAGCAGCTTATCCTTACTGCACGTGTGTGTGTGTGTGTGTGTGTGTGTGTGTGTGTGTGTGTGTGTGTGTGTGTGTGTGTGTCTGTGTGTGTGTGTGTGTGTGTGTGTCTGTCTGTCTGTGTGTGTGTGTGTGTGTGTGTGTGTGTGTGTGTGTGTGTGTGTGAGAGAGAGAGAGAGAGAGCGCGCGTCAAGGATTAAATCGTGGATGGTATACGTGTATACCACACAAGCCTTCATCCTTGTATGCACCACTGTATTTGGAGCTGTGGAATGTTGCACTTACAAACATGTCGAACAAAAGTTATTGTTGTTGTTGTTGGTAGCGGTGTGGGTGGTGGTGGTGGCTGTGATGGTGTTGGTGGTGACTGTGATGGTGATGGTGGTGGTGGTGGTGGTCTTGTCGGGGAAGTTTGAGAGTTTCGAGTGCAGTTACTGCTCTCTTGGCTCTTCTGTCGCTTCACTGCAAACGTCACAAGCAAGCATACATCTCTCTCTCTCTCTCTCTCTCTCTCTCTCTCTCTCTCTCTCTCTCTCTCTCTCTCTCTCTCTCTCTCTCTCTCTCTCTCTCTCTCTCTCTCTCTCTCTCTCTCTCTCTCTCTCTCTCTCTCTCTCTCTCTCTCTCTCTCTCTCTCTCTCTCTCTCTCTCTCTCTCTCTCTCTCTCTCTCTCTCTCTCTCTCTCTCTCTCTCTCTCTCTCTGACACACGTTACTGCCATCAAAACATTTTTATTCGTCTTTACGACTTTGCATATACCTCTATACCTTCCATCCCTCGTCGTTTCCTTCTTCCTCCTCCTCCTCCTCCTCCTCCTCCTCCTCCTCCTCCTCATGTTTGTTCTCCTCTTCCTCCAACTTCTTCTTTTCACTGATCTTACTTCACTTCCTCCTCTTTCTTTAATACACCAGACATATTCCCTCACTTTACTTATTTTCCACGTTCTCACTCCTTCACTTCATTTGGAAATGTAAACTTAGCTCTTCAACGTAGATCCAATTGAACGGACTTGAGAGGTCACAAGGTCAGGCTTCCCTTTAAATCGGGCCCGCAGTATTGACACTCTGAGGATCTCATCAACCGAACCGTACCTTACATAATCAGCAAAGAGGTGTTATGACGGCAGCCTAAGAACGCACCTTCTTTACCTTTCTCTTTTTGCCTCGTCTCTCGGATCCCCTTTGGTACTCTGGGCCAACCTAAGATATAAACTCGTATTGTTTGAAAGAAGAGGTGAATTTTTTTTTATTATTGTTTCATCCACTAATGACAAAATCACGATAAATTGTTGTGAAATTTAATAAGTACGAGATCACATCCTGAGGCAAGTGCAACGATTGGCATTGTCTAATTGTTATCATCTATATTTTGTGTCTTATTTCTTTTGTAATGTTCAATACCTTTCGAGCATCGCGAACCTTTTAAAAGTTTAATGAACCAAAGCATCTGGAATTATTGCTGATGGTGATGAAAATAACGGACTGGAGACGAATGGACGTGAAATTCTATGATATATGATAACATAATAAGACAGATATACACACAAATAGAACATTAATTCTGTCACTTGATTTCACCTCAGCCCTTCTCCTTTCATGTGCTCTCCCCGCAGCCCTTTGTCACAGGGGAGCCAGTGCATGGGGACGCCACCACCCAAGATTTTTATTTATTTAGTCTCTCCTCCTGTATCTACACAAAGGAATTCATCCTGGGGCATGACTGAAATTTACATAGAGAAGTTGGCAGCTGCAAATCCAGAGAGAAAGAAATATTAAAGGAACAAAAAGTAATGCTCAAGGAACAAAAAGTAATGCTCGTCTTTCTTAGTGTAATATAATTTTTCCTATTCTGAAGTCTAACACAATTCTTGGGATACTAATAATGAAGACGAGAATTACTTATGATATGTTGAGTAGGACCTGTGCGGGGGAAAATCCGTCTCATGCATATGTAGGATGTAATTCATTTAGTTATGTTGTAAAGAAAATAATGAATATAATACTGAATTGATACACACACACACACACACACACACACACACACACACACACACACACACACACACACACACACACACACACACACACACACACACACACACACACACACACACACACACACACACACACACACACACACACACAGTCTGGCTGTCTCGTCAGAGACTGCAGCAGATCAAACAGTGAAACACACACACATACACACACACTATTACGATTTTGAGATTGCAGCCACCTTTACTACAACTATCTGTTTATTTATGTGCGGCATGTAATATTGAGGAATTAAAGCCGGTACCTAATTTCACTAATGGTATACGATGGCAGGCGCACACACACACACACACACACACACACACACACACACACACACACACACACACACACACACACACACACACACACACCGCGTAGTGTAGTGGTTAGCACGCTCGACTCACAACCGAGAGGGCCTGGGTTCGAGTCCCGGGAAGTGGAGAGGCAAATGGGCAAGCCTCTCAATGTGTAGCCCTTGTTCACCTAGCAGTAAATACGTACGGTATGTAACTCGAGTGGCTGTGGCCTCGTTTTTCCGGTGTGTTGAGTGTGTGTTGTGGTCTCAGTCCTGAGCGAAGATCGGTCTATGAGCTCTGAGATCGCTCCGTAATGGGGAAGACTGGCTGGGTGACCAGCAGGCGACCGTGGTGGTGAATTCCACACACACCTTATAATTATAAGCCGCTTGTACAGTTAAGGCCATGTCAACTGAGCCTCTCAGCCCTGACGGAGAGCGGTGGTAACTGGTAATGGCTCACCAAGCTCAGTCATTGACTGCCAGGGATTTACTTCACCACTGACAGGAAGGTTTACTTTCTGTACTTGAAATTTAAACGTCTCCCTCCAGCAAGCCATCCACTCCCTAACACATCACGTGCCTTTGCCACACATACGTACACAGACACTCGCACAGTCATTACCCCTGACCACAGCACCTCAGCGCGGCACCAGGAGTGTACAAATAACCAGGATCACCATAGAGCGACACCACGTTGAAAATGCACGCACCGATTTAAGCGAGGTAGCGGCCGTGGTGCTGATAAGTCCATGGGGGTGAGGCATCGCTCGTGTGGGGACTGAGGGAAAGCGTTCATTACTACGCCCAGTAATTAAAGTCTTCTCGCGTGACTGAGTTCCGTGGGTGTGAATTTAGGTGAAGGCCTGGACGTTATCGAGATGAGGCGGCGGTGAGGGAGCAGTGAGGAACCTTGCAATGGGAAGGTACAGAATGATTATCGCCAACTAGGATGCAGCGGAGAGCGAGAAGAGCGAGACTTATGGCTGCTTGAGGCGTCGGTTATGGCGGAGTGGAAGTGTGTGTGTGTGTGTGTGTGTGTGTGTGTGTGTGTGTGTGTGTGTGTGTGTGTTCATTGTGGTGGTGGTAATAGTGGGGATGGTGCGGGTAGTGCAGTGCAGGAGTGTGGTGGTGGTTGTGATGTTTCCGTGTTTTGCTTATGGTGGTTATGACTGTGATAGTGTAGAAACAGTGAAGGTGATGGTTGTTCTTGTTTTCTGTTATGACTAATGGTAATAAACTATTATTTCTCCATCGAATTTGTACTTGCCTGATCTCCTGGTTTCTCTTTTGCCATTCTCTCTTCCAACACATACACCCACAGCCACACACACACACACACACACACACACACACACACACACACACACACACACACACACACACACACACACACACACACACACACACACACACACACACACACGCCCGGTAGCTCAGTGGCTAGAGCGCTGGCTTCACAAGCCAGAGGACCGGGGTTCGATTCCCCGGCCGAGTGGAGATATTTGGGTGTGTCTCCTTTCACGTGTAGCCCCTGTTCACCTAGCAGTGAGTAGGTACAGGATGTAAATCGAGGAGTTGTGACCTTGTTGTCCCGGTGTGTGGTGTGTGCCTGGTCTCAGGTCTATCCGAAGATCGGAAATAATGAGCTCTGAGCTCGTTCCGTAGGATAACGTCTGGCTGTCTCATCAGAGACTGCAGCAGATCAAACAGTGAAACACACACACACACACACACACACACACACACACACACACACACACACACACACACACACACACACACACCGCGTGGTGTAGTGGTTAGCACGCTCGGCTCACAACCGAGAGGGTCCGGGTTCGAGTCCCGGAAAGCGGAGAGGCAAATGGGCAAGGGATGTAACTCGAGGGGTTGTGCCTCGCTTTCCCGGTGTGTGGAGTGCGTTGTGGTCTCAGTCCTATCCGAAGATCGGTCTATGAACCCTGAGCTCGCTCCGTAATGGGCAAGACTGGCTGGGTGACCAGCAGACGACCGTGGTACCACGAATTACACACACACACACACACACACACACACACACACACACACACACACACACCGCGTAGTGTAGTGGTTAGCACGCTCGACTCACAATCGAGAGGCCTGGGTTCGAATCCCGGCGTGGCGAGGCAAATGGGCAAGCCTCTTAATGCGTGGCCCCTGTTCACCTAGCAGTAAATAGGTACGGGATGTAACCCGAGAGGTTGTGGCCTCGCTTTCCCGGTGTGTGGAGTGTGTTGTGATCTCAGTTCTACCCGAAGATCGGTCTATGAGCTCTGAGCTCGCTCCGTAAGGGGGAAGACTGGTTGGGTGACCAGCAGAAGACTGAGGTGAATTACACACACACACACACACACACACACACACACACACACACACACACACACACACAGAAAAGAAGACAGTGTGTGGCCTACAAGTGGTCGCGGCACAAGCATCCACAAGCAACATAATGGCACCATGAGGGCGCTGGGAAGAACATACAAGGCAGTATAAGCCCCATAATGAACTCAGGCTCCCCTCTGATAATGAAGGGTTCTAATTCCCTATATTCAGCCCACGTGCCATTATGTGTCCAGGGAAACGTGTTCTGGCTGATTAGTTTCCCTAATCAGGAGCTGAATTCTGAATCCCACAGGCCAAAGAAACGTTCTGGCTGATTAGTTTCCTAATCAGGAGCTGAATTCTGAATCCCACAGGCCAAAGAAACTCTCTCTCTCTCTCTCTCTCTCTCTCTCTCTCTCTCTCTCTCTCTCTCTCTCTCTCTCTCTCTCTCTCTCTCTCTCTCTCTCTCTCTCTCTCTCTCTCTCTCTCTCTCTCTCTCTCTCTCTCTCTCTCTCTCTCTCTCGACAAATTGTTGTGTTTATGTAATGTTATGAAAAAGCGTTAAGACGTCTTTCGTGCTTACTGTGTGATTAAACAAAATAATTCTTTACTGTGCCAGGCTATCTTTACTTGTTTATCTTCTTTTACAGAAAAGCACATAGGTTAATATTTACTAAACGTGTAAAAGAATCACCATAATTGCTGAAAAAATATTGTAATATATGTTTAAAAAATATAAGATAGTATGGTTTATGAGTAGTTAATTCGGATGATTTCATTTGTGCAGTCGTGTTACCCAGTAAGTGAGGAATATATTGCATATTCACTTTCATTAAATGATGATAATTCTACACGAAATTCCGCTGTGAGGAACACAGCAGTCTAGTTTTATAGAGCGCTGCAGCACAAAATTTCAAAGAATTTAGGAGCCTTTTAAAAGGCATGTAATCTGATCATCTGTGTGAAGTTGCCACAAGCAACACCTATGCATTGTTCCGTAAAGCTAGTAGTATACCTGCAATGAAAGCTTGAACTTCATTCTAGTATCCCAGGCGAACAGCCACGAGTCCCACAACCCTGACCCGCCTTAGGTAAGGAAAGAGCAGGAGGGAGCAGACTCGGACAGCTCATCTCTCCCTCACAAACTTATAAACAATAATGGAACCGCAAACACATAAATGCAGAGAAGGGAGGCAACAACGAAAGGTCGGAGGCTGTGAGGGCTGGAATGCTACTGATTTTCATATTCACAACAGATTCGTCGATATTGCATGTTGAAAATGTGTATGACATTGCATGTTTGTTTTTAATGTGTACATGTGTATGGGTATCTGCTTCTAGTGAGCGTATCTATATGAACTTGTGTATAATTAATGTTTGGCTTACACTTCTAGCTTCCTACTAATAAATGGCAGTGACCATTGTATGATATCCAAAGGAAATATGAATCATCCGCTGATTTTTAGTGCCTTGAGAACACCCATTCCTCGCCTCTCCGGCGGACACGCTTCCTTGTTGGCCGCATCTTAGAGCCCCTTTGCACAGAACTTGTTACTTCCTCTGATCAAGTTCCCGAGGCTCTTTTCTCCTCCATCGCTTTAACAGGTACACTCTGAACACTCTCCCTCTTTCGTTTTCTTTTCCACCTTCTGCCTTTAATGCTTTCAAGAGGGTTGAATAAAGAGAACTCGAGGACCAAATTAACTGCTCCCTCTCGATACTCATCTGCTTGCAGTATTGGAGACGATGCGTGTTTATTTTTCTGAACATTTTCCCCTCTTTTGCATGCTATACAAAGTGTGTGTGTGTGTGTGTGTGTGTGTGTGATAGTATGTATGTGCTCCTGCGTGCGTGCATGCATGCACGCACGCTCTACAGAAAACGCTATTATCACTGACATTCTACTAATTAATTCATTTAAGAATTTCACATTCATATTTAATATTGAAGTAAAAGTGCGAATACTTTCCACGACGGCTGAATAATATAATCCGTGATAACTGTTATATGTTCATATTGCTCATTTTTCATCCAGCAAGCGGAATGAACGGGGATGCTTTTTTCTGTTCTTCTTGCTTTGGTGCATCCCATCTATAAAATCTTTCTCAGAGCACTGAGATATATATTTCCTTCATTACTGTGAGTGTAGAACACACACAGGTTAAGTCAGCAATATTGGGCGGACCGCGCTGAAAGCAGCCCTGAGGAGTTTCTTGTGTCGTGCACTACTCCACAAGAAGAGGGCAAGAGAATCTAAGCAAGTAGATATGTTAAGCATATTTCTACTTTTATGAAATTCACTTATTCCCTGAAATATCAGAGTTGGAATAAAGACTTGTGTGGGCACTTATTCATGGTTCCCAGAGGCCACGCCTTGTGCCAGGAACAAAGCGCTGAGGTCGTGTGGTGAGGCTCATAAAGCCGCAGGAAGATGATCACGGCCGCACTAGAATTTGATGAGGGAACGTCCCCGTGGGATTCTCTTTTTTCAACACTGCAGGGAAGGTTTAGGGGACAGTGTCCTGCCCTGGCAGCGCTGGATGGACAGGGAAACATTGAGATAACTTGCAACAGCTGCTGCCACTCTTAAGCCTCAATTGTATGTTTTATTTATGGGGAAGTACCGTCCAAAGACAACAAAAACCGCAAGAAAAAGAAAGGGCCCAGTAACATGTCTTTCCCAGAACAGAATCCAAAGCTAAATTAAAAAATTACAGCTTAAGTGCATTGAAACCTCGCTCTGAAAAGAGTTCAAGTCATTGGAAGGTGGATATACACAAGTAGGTAAAAATTCTTTCTTGATGTGTACGAAGATTTACACTGTGAATGTATTCAAGAATAAGTGATTCTTACTAAACATAGTTTAAACACACTCGTCGACCTCACAAACTTGAGTGTCACGATTCATCCTCTTAAGGAAAAAAATTGTGGACTTGCTTCTACTCTCTCTCTCTCTCTCTCTCTCTCTCTCTCTCTCTCTCTCTCTCTCTCTCTCTCTCTCTCTCTCTCTCTCTCTCTCTCTCTCTCTCTCTCTCTCTCTCGTTTTCAATATCTATCAAAATATTTCGGGATTGCAGAGGTGTAATTAGCATGACGTCTTTTAGTCTTCCTGCTTCACCCAACCCTCACACTTTTATCACCACTCACACGCGCGATGTGAAAACTTACTGGAGATTTATTACCATGATGGACTAAAATCCATTTTTTTTTCATGTAGAAGGATTATGGTCATCATTCACTTGATTTTTTATTCAATCTTTTATCATTGTAAGCCTTCAAACAGTTCCAGTTTGTTTTATGCGTGATTTTATTTTTACTTTTTTTTCTTTTTCACTACTGGTGGTGACAAGTTTGCGAGTAAGTAAGGAGTCACAAGTTCTAGATTGTTGCAAGTATAAAATCATGACCAGCTTAACTTTTTTTAATTATTTATCATCTATTATTTTTTTTTTTTCAGAATTAAGAACTACATGGTTTTCTTCCCTCACCAAAAACGAGATATAAAACAGTGAGCCACGAACTATAATGTGATATTGACAGTGTGGAAGGAAAACAAGTTTCAACTCTGGTCGTAAATTCCAATGCGATTAAATCGTTAAAAATGTACCTTGTTTGTTACGTTTACGAGTGAACCTTCCTGCGAAAAAAAACTGTTATTCGCTGGTGTAAATAGGATTTAGATACCCTCCTTTATCAGGGCAGCAGGGTGAGTTGGTGCTATGACAAGCTTGAAGTGGTGGTGTGCGGAGAAAAACGGTGAAGTGTAGCTTCTGTCCTGGACAGAAGTTCCTGGCGCGCTATACACTGCCGCTGCTGGGTGCTTTCCATCTTGCTCAGTAACATTTAAGGAAGTCATGCTGATATAAACAATACGGTCGTATATTTCACGAATCTCTCTCTCTCTCTCTCTCTCTCTCTCTCTCTCTCTCTCTCTCTCTCTCTCTCTCTCTCTCTCTCTCTCTCTCTCTCTCTCTCTCTCTCTCTCTCTCTCTTCTCTCTCTCTCTCTCTCTCTCTCTCTCTCTCTCTCTCTCTCTCTTTTTCTTTCTTTCGGCAAGCGTCTGTGTCCCAGGGGAAGGCAAAAACGGGCGTTCCGCCACACTCTTCCTGTATTTGTCGTTGTCGTCATCTTCGCTACTGTTGTCTATGCTGCTGCTGTTGGTGCTGCAGTGGTCATCGTTACGTGTTACTATCATTATCATCTAAACGGAAGAAACAACAACAACTTGCCGCACTAGTGGAGGTGCTGTGGATGGCAGTGGCGGCCCTCGCGTGTTTTTTCTGTGATGAATACTGTGTAGTCTCGCCACTCCATTTCCTCTTCAGATAGGGTCGCTGGTGCGGGTGAGCCGCTTCCATCTCTCATCACGTCTTGGAAATATTCTTCTTCTCTCTCTTACGCCTTCCCTCTTGTTGTCTTTCCATTTCTTCTCAGCTCGTCCACCTCCTTTACGGCACCGGCATTTCCATCTCTCGACGCATCGCACACTCTTCATCTCTCCTCATAACGTGACCAGACAACATGAGTTTTGTGTTCTGCTTTTTCTTTTACAACTCGTAACCAAGGAGTGTCCATGTTCTTTCCCTGGTCTTCCTTGCACGAACACTGTAATTTGCTGCTTTCATGTTCAATTTTTTTACCCCCTTTCTAATATCTTGCATTGGCTGAACCCGATGATGATAGGTAGGCTCAGTACTATCTTAAAATAATATCCGACATGCAGAACACGCCAGATTACGCGCAATTGTAGATGTACATATAAACTGATAATAGATAGCCAAATGATCAGACATATTTTTTTCCACTAGATCCCTTGAACCGACACTATGTTTTGCCAAATCCTGGCAATAACACTGACTGTTTATTTTCTATTATAAGATGAAACAAACAGGAGAGATTCCAAATCCTGAAACCTGATTTTCCAACGCAGTGCATCAAGCATTCGATTTGTCATGCGAGGGACTTGATTTGGTTTCCATTTTCTTTTTAGAATTGTGGAATCCGATACTGACAAACATGTACGTACAATGTTGAGGAGCATGGTATTTCCTGCATTACCATCGCCTTTTGACGTTTTTGTCTGTAGAATTAGATATTAACTCCTGTTTTTCCTGAAATTAATTTATCATATGACAAAAGCACAAAATTAAATGTAAACTGTAATGCAAATTGTTTTCTTTTCTTTTTGTGTGTGTGTGTGTGATATTACAATACAACGTGCCACTGAAGTATATGCCTCAGGTGACCCCTACCAGATCCTGGGAACACACCTTCACAACGGAACACATACAATATCTGCCAGATCTCACTTGTGCACCAAGTCATCCCGAATTCAGGAGACATCTCTTGTCTGTTAATATCCTGCACTGGCAAACAGCCTGTGTCCCATGCCTCCCCTCTCCTCTCAGCTACATGGTAATGTCAGCGAGCTTGGGGTGAGTCCACAGTTATCTTGGTCACTGACATCACCACAACATCTAAACATTAGTATAATATATTGTCTTTTTATGTAATGCAACTGGTGACTGGAATTTAAAAGAGTGCTATAATATTCTCTAACGTTTCGATTGCAGTACTCCAGGATCAGCTTGTTTCGTCACCATGTGTTTTTTTTTCTTTTCTTTTTTTTATTGCATGTATAAATAGATTCATATTCTCCCATTTCTCTACATACAACCACATTTTTTTCATAATGATTCATTAATGCTTTGTAAAGTGTTCCTATTCCAAAAATTTCATTAGCATGGCTTCGAATCCCTCGCACAAAATATGCAGAAATTCTCTTCTTTACTACAAGATTTTCAAGACCTCATGAAATTATTGCCGAGTCTCGCCCAATTCTTTTTTTGCCATGAAATTCCTGATGAGGTCCTGAGGACGTGATTTCTTGACAGATTGAATTAAGGGCTTCATCAGTGGTTGTGAAGCAAAAGAAAGAGGAAAAGTGGAAGGCAAATCGGGAGAAGGGACGAGTGGAATGAATGAAAATGATTAAATTGTAGAGAGAGAGAGAGAGAGAGAGAGAGAGAGAGAGAATGAGTGAATGAATGAATGGAAAAAAATCGACTCTACGTACTGAACCACATGTCGGCAGTTTCTTGGGTAGCGTCCAGAATCCTTTCCTTCCTCTTTGGGCCAAACCACAGCACCACCTCCCCCTCCCCTCGACTCCCGCACCGCCAAAATTCCTATACTAGTTAAGAGTTGTTCCCTTGAGATGTCAAAAGCCAGCATGTATTTTTTGAAGTCGATATCTTGGCAGCGTCAAAGAAATATCCGTGTGTGTTTGACAAGTTTCTGTCTTGCTCTATGGACCCTCGTGTCATGCAATTATCACACACACACACACACACGCACACGCACACGCACACGCACACCATCTGCATCCAGACGACATCACCACCCTCACCTCAAAATTGTACAATGTATTAGTAAAGAAAATTACGAGAGACAGAGACATGTGCAACCAATTTCATTCACAAGACCTTGCTTCATCGTCCTTGCTTGAACTACTCTGCTTCACTGAAGATTAGTACTACTGTCACACACTTACGTATCTAAACAAAATATAGACGCAGTGAAGGTGACACCATGAAAGTTTTCGTAATGTTTGCCCATCACAACAAATACTTGTCGTAACAATGGCTGTGGTAGCGATAGCATCAACGTTGTAATTGTATTATGTGATTCAGTGTTGCATTTAAGGTAATCGGTATTGTTTTACATTTTTTTTTTTTTTTTTTTGCTAATCAGCGTTTCAACAAAAATTATATTAAACCAGATTCTATATTTATGTATTATAAACGAACATGTCATACATTTAACATTTCTCCTTTCTCATTCAACTGTACAGGAAATATAGAAGAAATCACACATAATAACTGGCACGAAGCAATTCTTCTCATTACGAGTAAGAAAATGTTGCGAGATTTTGTTGGAAGCGGAAAGGAAGAGAGCGCGTTATCATATTCCAAGCTGGGAGTGCCAGTAAAGGTTGCCGGCTTAATTACGCCACGCGGACTTGGCTCCTGCACCTCCTATATCGCGGCATTAGCAGAGAGAGAGAGAGAGAGAGAGAGAGAGAGACAGACAGACAGACAGACAGACAGACAGACAGACAGACAGACAGACAGACAGACAGACAGACAAAGAAAGAGAGTGAGAGTGAGAGGGAGGTGGGGGACTAGCCATATAGACATACAGACTGTCAGGAGAGAATGGCAGAAAGACTCACGAGAGGGGGTGTGTCTCGCGAATGGCTGTGCATGAATAAAAATAAAAAATAAACTGTCAAAGATAAAGAGCAGAAAAGAACAGTCCATGATAACAGGAAGGGAAAGAAAAAAGAGGAGGATGAGAAGGAGGGGACTGGAAGAAAGACAAGCAGTGAAGGGGAAGGGAAAGAGGAAGGGGAGACAAGAGGAAAGAGGATATGGCTCAGTAAATTTCAAAGGGAAAATAACAAGAGAGAGAGAGAGAGAGAGAGAGAGAGAGAGAGAGAGAGAGAGAGAGAGAGAGAGAGAAAGTAATAATTTTATTGTTAAAAGAAAAGTAGTTAAGGAAAATGTTAATTGAATGTTGATTCATTTCAATCGAATTTGTCAATTATTTTTTCTCATTTGTCTGGGTTTATTATTTCAATGGAGAGAAAATCCTGCATGTAGAGATGATCCTTGCGTGGCCTCGTGTACCAGGCGTGGCTGTGCTTTCTGTTTATAACACTCCCACCACCTGTATGGGACTGCGCACCGTTGGCACTACTGTGTGTGTGTGTGTGTGTGTGTGTGTGTGTGTGTGTGTGTGTGTGTGTGTGTGTGTGTGTGGGAGCGTTCCGCCACATTTCCTACACCACATATAATGAGCATTTTCAACACGCCACGGTTACCCATTTAGCAGATTTTAGAGCACTGAGTTATTTCGTGTAATGGTGCAGTATCTCATACACACATTAGGTGGATATATGAATGACACTTGTTTTTGTATAAGAATTATGACAATATAGTTCATCTATTAAGATCATTAAATGTCTCACTGAAATCAGTAAATAAATTGTGTTCATACCTTTCTAAAATATATTAGTGAAATATTAAAACATTAGAATGACGCTTTTAAAAATGAAAATTTCAAACCTTTGATGACTGGCAGGACTTGTTGCAAGATTGTTGTTATCCTTGCTAAGAAAAAGGAATATTCAGTGTCCTTGTGTTTGCCAACAGCTTGCATGTTTGCTGTTTTGATTAAAGAATTTTCTTCCTCCTTTATGAAGTTTTCTTCTCTTCTCTCCTTACACTTTTCTTCCCTATTCTCTTATCGTCCCATATTTACTGTGTTCTCATTTTTCCTTCCCCGTCCCTTCTCCCTTCTTCACTTCATATTTGCACCGCTCCTCTGTCCTCCACACGTAGGGTCCAGAGTGCCTCATAGTTGCCGCTCACCTGATTAGGCCTAGAAAAATGAAGCCATTCTTTCGGCACCTGAGCCACGCAGTAAATATAAGGAGGGGAGCAGAGGGACCAGTGCCAGTGCACGGGCCTCTTGACGACCTCCACTTGCCGCACACAGATGATGCCACTCGTAGCCTCATTCATCCCATCTTGTCAGTGGAAGAAAGTTCTCTCTCAAGGGTATGCTCGTCAGGGACTTTTTTAATCAGTCTCGTGGTCGCACAAAACGATGTGTGGGAGAAAGATGTGATGACAGAAATTACTCCTTTGTGACAGCGCCTGTCTTTAATAATGTCGTCTTGCCACTTCCTTCACAGTACATACCCATGTCTTCATTTTTCACCGACTAGGCATCTAACATCTACCTCCGTATCCTTCCTCCACCTCTCCTCAGCGACGCATAATAACAAGGACACAAGAAAACGTTCTTTTCTCCACGTAAAAAAAACTCGCGACACGATTCGTCCATTAGTCTCGTGCCGGGAGGCTTCTCTTTCTCACTCTCGAAAACCCAAACACGGTGTCGTGTCAGTAGACGTGAACAGTATCCTTGGAAGTACTTTTCAAGCCAATTTCTAGTCGACATATATAAATGTTTGTCCATTAATTAACACGGAATGGTGGTGGAGGAGTGACAGCCGCCTGGAGCGAGTCGTTGAGGTAAAGAAGCCTGTGAAGGTCTAATGGAAGAGTCTAATCTCTCACCGTGGGCGGGCGCCTTCACCTCCTTCATAACTATATCCGGCGTCACGTTCCTTCAGCAAAAAACGGTGGAAAAATGGAGCAGACGCTTTCCATATGCAAGTGACACTAACTGTCCTTCCTGTGTAGCCGAGTGCAAGAACGAGGACGACTAAGAGAGGGATGAATGAACAATTAAT
Organism: Portunus trituberculatus; assembly: GCF_017591435.1. Lineage (NCBI taxonomy): Eukaryota > Metazoa > Arthropoda > Malacostraca > Decapoda > Portunidae > Portunus > Portunus trituberculatus. The sequence goes on along the minus strand of NC_059292.1, from coordinate 33,632,779 downwards.
GCTGAGAACAGTGAGAAAAATGCGAATAAAGATATATATGTAAACAAAAAACGCTCGAGGAGAAAATGTTCATAAGTGGTATCGAATATTTTAACAAACGACCGGAAAGCAGAGGCGAAGAAAAGGAAAAGGAAAGATCCGGTGTGAATTAGCAAAAGAAACAGAAAATGGAAGAAACTTATTTCAGAAAAAAAAAAAAAGGCAATAATTATAAACAATAGGGTAGAAATCAAGCGTCAAATTAAAATGGAGGGGAAATTGAATGAATACTTTGAATGATGTAAAGTTGGAGGAGACGAATTAAAGAGTGAGAAGCCTAATAAATACCAATTACAATACATCAAAAAAAGTCGAGAAAAATACGTCAACATTAGTGCGAGTGGAACAGGGTGTCCGTAAGAGCGAAAACAGCAAAGAATGAAGAAGTAGGATATCATAGTCAACCAAGAAATAATATATGTAAATTAGAAAAAGGAGATGGAGAAAAGGAACAATTAGAAAAACTAGAAGGAAGGAAGAAAGGAAGGAGTAATTGTAGAAAAAGAGAAGTAAAAGCGTTCTCCCATGAAGCATCGAGATCGTCTATTCGCGAAGACTGCTATTTATAAACGTTGAGGGACGCGGCTGCAAAATTAGTATGCCAGAAGGTCCTCTCAGCGCGGCGCCTTTCCTGCAGCCCAGTTAGTATTCACCGCCCGGTACAGGATACATTATTATTATTATTATTATTATTATTATTATTATTATTATTATTATTATGATTTTAGCTACAATTCTTTAACTATCACTTTTTATTGGTGGAAGATTTTTGTTTTAGTTTTGCACATGATAGGTAATAATTAAGACACCCATTGTATATGTGTATGTGCAATTAAAGAATAAGATAAATAGCTGTTGAGTTCTAGAGAGAGAGAGAGAGAGAGAGAGAGAGAGAGAGAGAGAGAGAGAAAGTTGATACGGAATACATGATGGACCTTCATGGGTGTCAGGGCCTGGGAGTACGGAGAAGGACCGGTGGCAATCGTTTGTGTCTTGTTGTAATGGTGGAGGGTTTTTACGCCATTCTTTCTCCACAATGGTGTGTACCGCGTTACAATCTCCCAGCGTTGTTTTGGCGTGAGCGGCCACACAGTATGTGAAATTTACTTAGACACCTTTAAAACCATTACAACTGTGAAGTTTCATTTCTCGTGGAACTGGATAGGAAAAGAGAACTATTTTTACTACTTCCTCCTGGACTTTCCCTCTTTGGCTTCTGCAAATACAACTATGTAACTCTACGTGAAGTCAGATTAAAATGTACACCAAGAAGATTAATTGGCAGAAGAAACAAACCTAAACTTGTTCAGTAAATACGGGCTGTTCTTACAAATTTCTCTCATTTTCGTGATGTATTTTCTTGTGAAGAGCTGATATTAAATATCTTACTTTTTTATCATTGAGCTGAAACTTGTTCCAACACATGGTGATATATATATTGTTATCTATCGGTACCCAACTGATAAACTTTTGAAAAGTACCAAGTATGGTTGTTAAGTCTCTCTCTCTCTCTCTCTCTCTCTCTCTCTCTCTCTCTCTCTCTCTCTCTCTCTCTCTCTCTCTCTCTCTCTCTCTCTCTCTCTCTCTCTCTCTCTCTCTCTCTCTCTCTCGGGTGAAGGCAGTTCATCACATCGTGAAAGTCATGCACATTGCAATGAATGTAAACACAGAGTCCATGAAATTCCATTCTGGACTAGACTGGACTGAAATGCAACTCTTCTTTCTCAAGCACATGGTACACTCTCTCTCTCTCTCTCTCTCTCTCTCTCTCTCTCTCTCTCTCTCTCTCTCTCTCTCTCTCTCTCTCTCTCTCTCTCTCTCTCTCTCTCTCTCTCTCTCTCTCTCTCTCTCTCTCTCTCTCTCTCTCTCTCTCTCTCTCTATATATATATATATATATATATATATATATATATATATATATATATATATATATATATATATATATATATATATATATATATATATATATATATATATATATATATATATATATATATATATATATATATATTGGAACCGTGTATAGAGTATGCCGTGTGGTGCAGGAGGGTGATTTATAATTCAGACCAGTACAGTTCAAATTAGAATATTATCCCCAGGCCGCTCCTCGGCACACCCAGCGATCTTTGTGCCTTCCGCGGTGCCCATTGTGTGGCGTATCTCTTCCGGAGCTTAACGTAAAGAAGAGTGTGGCGGGAAGCATAGACACCATCGGGGAAAACTCAGGTCTCGCTCGTACAATAAGACCTTAGTAGCTCACGCCGGACGCAGCTAAGGATGGGCAGAGGAAAAATATGTGGAGCGTTAAGTTGCACCAGAGTGGCGGGAGTGGGCGGTACCTGTGATTATGTTTTCATGAGGATAGGCTGAAGCATCGCCACGTCGCCTCACTGTTTCACTCGCAGCCAGGAAGGCGGTCGTCGAGGATAATATTTTTTGGAGTTTATATTTTTTTTATCACTAAATTTCACTTTTCTTTTTTGCAGTTTGCTTTCCCTGATGTCACAAGTCACTTAGCAGCTATATAGATACAGATGTAGCCGCCAACCTACTATTGTAATGAGGTAGAAAACACTGCACTGCGTATTGTAGTAGTAGTAGTAGTAGTAGTAGTAGTAGTAGTAGTACTGCAGCAGCAGCAGTAGCAGCAGCAGCAGCAGCAGCAGCAGCAGCAGCAGCAGTGCAGCAGCAGCAGCAGCAGCAGCAGCAGTGTTTTAGCAGCAGCAGCAGCAGTAGCAGTAGTAGCAGTAACAGTAGCAGTAGTAGTAGTAGTAGCAGCAGCAGCAATAGCAGCAGCAGTAACAGTAGCAGTAGCAGTAGTAGTAGTAGTAGTAGTAGTAGTAGTAGTAGTAGTAGTAGTAGTAGTAGTAGTAGTAGTAGTAGTAGTAGTAATAGTAGTAGTAATAGTAGTAGTAGTAATAGTAGCAACACCAGTAGTTGTTTTAATAGTAGTAATATTAATAGTAATAGCGGCAGGAGTAGTTGTATTGAATGATGGTAATAGTAACAGAACGTTTTCTGGTTTGCACTTACCAGTGAAATATGCTGTGAGATTCCACGTCAAATAATCTCCAGTAGTAACTGATCTGAATGAGATGAGCCGTCTTATGTTAGGCGCGGGAACCAATATCAAGGACAGGACGCGGGGACATATTTATAAGGCATCACGTCAACCTGAGATGGACAACAGCGAGGCACATTGGTGCTGGAAACAGGTCAAGAAACGCAAACAGGGTAGACAGGATGTACTGTAGCTGTTGCATTGGAACATGCTACACTGTAGGCCACTGACTAGAAGCCACACAGGATGTAGCTGTCGTGTAGTAAGGACTATATCAAGGATTATTGACGGAGCAGAAAACAGTAGTTCGTTTTCAACGTTTATTGTTTGTTTGTTTGTTTTTTCTGAGTGTCGAGAAGTTCATCATGTTTAACGCTAGGTAATTTTGTGGAATCTATATTCACATTGTTAGCTTAATTAACATAAACTAATATAGTTTCACGTGAGCTAATACTACGGGAGACGTTGCAGGGCGTGATGGAGATGCCTTCTTTAACACCGGCACCAAATCTCTCCTTGGCTGCCACGAAAATTGGAGTTCTGGGTGAAGAAGCTCGTAAAGTGAATGAAGTTAGTCATATTCTACATGAATGTTGAAATACGCGTGTTGAAAGGCATCCTTGATATTAGGAACGCTTAGCGAAAATATAAAGCACAATATACGTATGTAATAGGTTACTCAAGAAATATAAAAAAGAAAAGGTCAAGTTGGAATCTCGTTCTGGTGTGTTCCATGAAAACAAGAGAAGTAGCGAAATGGTCGTGTTTGTTTCCTTTGAGGGCGAGTAGGATGTAGAAAGGAAACAGAATATATTTTTTTTTCCTTTTTCTTTTTTTTTTTTCTTTTTTCTCTCAGTATGTGCACGGGCGAGCGTTATTGAGTTTCTTCGGGGTCTTCATCCTAGGCGCCTTGATGAAGTTAAAAAGTTGAGCCTTAGTTTCATCATTGTTTGTTGCTTTGTTTGATATCAGAGTGAAGACAAGAAATAAGACGAAAATGTGATAGAAGGGAAATACATATATTGGAAAAGTTGAGAATAGCTCTATGAATATAAGACAGGAAAAAAGGAGAAAAATATCAGTAAATATGCTGCGAAAATAGAGAGAAAAATATTACTGGTGAATGCTTGATATCTAGATATACGAACTGGTGATGAAGGACGATACTATGGCCTGTGAATCTTGCTGTTCAAAGCAGTCTTCCATTGCTGCTTGAGAAACACAGAAAGATAAGGGTGTAGGGAGTGAAGTGCACGTGAAAAAAAAAAAAAAAGAAACTGATGTAAAGAGTTATTCACAAATGAATTGAAACGTATGGTAGGAAAGACGGGAAAGAAAAGAAAGTTGTAGGAAAAAGAAAAGAATATAGAGAGAACCATCATAAAAAGACAAATGGCTTTTAGTCGATGGAAGGCACGAAACGCAATTGAAGAGGGAAGGGAAAAAACATAACCAATAAATTTAGAATAATAAAGCCAATGAAATAGACAGATAGAATGAAAGAGAGAATAAGAGAGAAATATATATTTTTACTTGAAGTACGTAATGGATGAATATTGCAAAGGAAAGAGAGAGAGAGAGAGAGAGAGAGAGAGAGAGAGAGAGAGAGAGAGAGAGAGAGAGAGAGAGAGAGAGAGAGTAAATTATGAGACAAGTAGTGGCTTAATAAGTAAAGAGACACTGGAAAGCAAAGCAAAAAGTGAGTTGTGTAGAGCAAGGCAGAACGGTTGGATGAAAGCAGACAAACCTCGCCTTGGCCAGGCTGGTTTTTACGGGACTGTCTGCCTCTCCGCCACCCGCCTCCTTGCCTCCCGCCTCACTAGTTCATACTTGTGAACGGAGAGTATGGAAGATAAATGAATTGATTATAAGAATGATGGTCAACAACTGGAATTGTTATACTGCCCACTCTTTTTCTTAACAATCATGACGATCGTTCAAACAAAACCGTGATAATAGTACATCTGTGTTATCACGTTCTTGTTTGGTTTTTCTGTTCATATTTTTTTCTCTCATCCTTTTTTATAACATAGCGAGTTTCATGCATATCCGTTTCGTATAATACTGTTGCTCGTACACTTATATCCTTAAACTGCAACTGATTGTCAGCAACAGCGGGCCAGTAGTGGCGTTGGTGGTATCGACCCGCCAATCAGCCACGGAGACGTTGGAACGCGAGGTGCCGTCGTCAGGGTAAGGCTGAGATCCCACGGCCTCCGAACACACTGAAAGCTGCCTGCTGCTAGATTCCTGGGTTTCTCGGCGCCAATGCGAGGCTGTTTTCGTCCACAAGAGGAACCCTTGCAATGATAACGTCACGGTCAGACCGCGAGGGAAATGTGATGAAAACCGAGGGAGAATGTGTATGGGATGTGATTCCAGGGTTATCCAAAGGTGACATATCAACCCAGGAATATATGAACTTAATTCAGGCTCCATTCATAACGGAACGTGGACACAATGAACGTAATGAGTTGACCGAAGTGATCGACTAACCTCCCTCCTCGGACCCACAGTCGATCAAGGGAAGCGGCAGCGACCTTGACCTTGCCAAAGTCTGTTAGAGTTGACGATGTTAAAAGTGAATAAGTGTGGCAAAACGATCTCTGCTGAATTCATTTTCGATCTGAAGGAAATTTGATTAAAGAAATAATAATGATATTTCCTTCAAACATAAAAATGACAAACTTAAAAGAATACTTCTAAAACATTGAACGCTCAATAGAAGGAAGAAAAGAGTAGTTTTGCTTTTGTGTATGAGAGAGAGAGAGAGAGAGAGAGAGAGAGAGAGAGAGAGAGAGAATTAAACCTCCTGTACGCTTGAACTTTCTTAACAGATTCACACAAGGAATAACTATTGCTGGTGACGATATTCAGTGTAATAACTATTGCAAAGTTGTGCCACCATCAAGGGGCGCTGAGTCCCGACCAGGCACCCCACACACCCTCTTAGCCCCGCGAAATTACGTACAATATGTTTTACATATTTATTTTATTCATTTTCTAATTAATGAATTATTTGTTCATTGATGTATTGATATTTAAGACGAATTCGTGTCATTTTTTTTTTCGTGCGTGTGTGTGTGTGTGTGTGTGTGTGTGTGTGTGTGTGTGTGTGTGTGTGTGTGTGTGTGTGTGTGTGTACAGGATGAAGATGATCAAACTGCTTCAGAGGACGACTGTCATTTCTTTCTTGTCAACAAGTTCTGCAGAGTAAGGTCTCATACGTAGATTTCGCAAAATATGGCTACAATTATTTTTTATTACTAGAAATAGGTTTTTGTACGGTATGTGTCGCACAGAAAACGTTCTCTCTCTCTCTCTCTCTCTCTCTCTCTCTCTCTCTCTCTCTCTCTCTCTCTCTCTCTCTCTCTCTCTCTCTCTCTCTCTCTCTCTCTCTCTCTCTCTCTCTCTCTCTCTCTCTCTCTCTCTCTCTCTCTCTCTCTCTCTCTCTCTCTCTCTCTATATATATATATATATATATATATATATATATATATATACACACACACACACACACACACACACACACACACACACACACACACACACACACACACACACACACACACACACACACACACCACCGCCTTTGAAATCAATGAAGTGAATAACATCTCACAATCATTCATTAGTACAACATTGCATCTGCGTTCCGCCTCTGTTCTGTCTCTTCCTATTCCAGGACTAATATTTTGCCAAGGAGTTGCTTTGCTAAACTGACGTGTTATGAAACTCCCTATATAAATGTATTCTCACTTTTTATGGTTTAATAGAATAATAAAATTGATGGAAAGTTTTCTCTTTTAATATGTATCCTCATTGGCCTGAAATCGGCAACTCATGCGGTGTTTTTATCCATTTCGTTTTCATAATAACTAGTGAAAACTGTCCTGTCTTAAGCAGTAAGCGAAAAGTTCTAGGAAGTTGTATCACCTCGTGTAACATTCCTCTTCACTGGAAACTCGTTCTCTCCATTACAGCACTACTGTCGTTTTACTCGTGTCTTATACGACATATCGCTTTGTTCTTCATTATTTGCATCCTCAACGCTGACGTCTCTGCCAAGATTTGATGTTTGATATATAAAAGTGATATTTTCTTACTCAGAGGAAATCATTATTTTATTAACATTTACTTTCATACCTAACTTCATTAAGTGACCATCCATCTTCCTTTAAAAGGTAACAAATATCAATTACATTCACATGCTTAGCAAAACATCATTTCAATAATGTCGTGTAGCTCAGAGATGGAGAGGAAGAGAAAGAGAGAGGTGGTCCCTCCTTTTCCTTCGACAAGATATTATTGGAAAATATTATTCTCGCCCGAGATCGAAATAAGAATTTAGTGGGTCTTTCTTTTTCGCTTTTTCTCCTTGGCCAGTCCCTCTCCTGCATAAGAAAAAAAATTATGATACTCGCCGTAAGTTGCCGTCGACTTTACGGATCTTTAAGGCCATTCTTTCACCGCTGTGCTCTTTTACGAGCAGATGAAGGGAAACGAAGGTTTAAAAAGTATTTATGGAAAGTCTGATGAGAATGTAGTGTTTGTATATGAGAGAGAGAGAGAGAGAGAGAATAAATGTGTGTGTGTGTGTGTGTGTGTGTGTGTGTGTGTGTGTGTAATTCGCCTCGGTCGCCTGCTGGTCACCCAGCCAGTCTTCCCCATTACGGAGTGAGCTCAGAGCTCATAGACCGATCTTCGGGTAGGACTGAGACCACATCAACATCAGAGATGTGTGTGTGTGTTATTCACCCCGGTCGTCTGCTGGTCACTAAGCCAGTTTTTCTTCTACGGAAAGAGCTCAGAGCTCGTAGTGACCGATCATCAGGTAGGACTGAGACCACACCACACTCCACACACCGGGAAAGCGAGGCCACAACCCCTCGAGTTACATCCCGTACCTATTTACTGCTAGGTGAACAGGGACCACACATTAAGAGGCTTGCCCATTTGCCTCGGCGCTTTCCAGGATTCGAACCCGGACCCTCTCGATTGTGAGTCGAGCGTGCTAACCACTACACTACGCGGTGTGTGTGTGTGTGTGTGTGTGTGTGTGTGTGTGTGATGCTTCCCCTGGTCATATTGTTCCGAGGTGGAGCTTTAAGAGCTATGAAAGCCAAGTTTCGTAATTATGAAGGCTTCAGCATACTAAGGATGACTGATCCTGAATGAAAGTTTTAGAAAATATGATTACCATGTAACATTTTTCTTAGTAAATAAATAGAGAACATATTGAAAAATTAAGACTAGCTTACTGGAGACGTGACGTGTTGTAAACCTCAAGAAAAATGGAAGAAGGAAGGGAATTCGTTTGAAATTTAAACTAGTTCCAATCCACCTTAACGGGAGGAAGGCCTTTATCCTCTCCAATGCTGGGACACATCTTTACCTTGAGAGTTGTGTACGATTAGACTTTTTTTTCTTTTTTTTGTTACATTAGATAGGGTCTATGAACATCAGAAGATTAATAGCCACAATCTTCACTATTTCAATCGCTCACATAAATTTCTGAAGCTGTATAAAATCACTATGTAAGCAGAATGAATATGAAGACGCGTCATGGTACTGAAGGGGTTAATATCCTGGTCTCTCTGTGGGCAAATATAGAAGCAGGGACCAGAAAGGGAGTTTGAAAGTGAGATCGTTTTGGCACATTATAAGAGGAGGGACAGCGAACATTGAGGTTTAAAAGCACTTTGGGATGAAATAGTAACTCCAGCAGTAGGATATAAAGCTGAGGTCTGGACATGGAATAAAAGGCCACGACACAGGATACAGACAGGGATAATTATGTGAAAGGTGCTTGTCCTCGGAATAGATTCAAGAGTAAGTGTAGTGATAGTGTGGAGAATGAGTTGAGCTGTGGAGATGGTGAACAGCAGCATTTTGAGGATAAACACACACACACACACACACACACACACACACACACACACACACACACAGAGAGAGAGAGAGAGATGGATAGATAGGTTTATTGACCACAGTTTACAAAGACAAAAACTAAACAAATATAAGAAAATTATAGTAATGAAAACGAAACCAGAATGAGGACAATTATAGAAGTCATCGCCAAAACTACTGTAGTCCAAAAAGAATCACAAAACAAGTAGAAAAGTCGGTGTAAAAATATGGCAACACATTGTATACGTACAGTACATGATACATTCACTCAAACAAACGCAAAATATCATAAGTAATTTTGCAAGAATCTTTATGTGAATATTTTCCACTAAACAGATCCGCCATATTAGTCAGACTCTAATATCGTTTGACACAGGGCAGTCCTCAACAACGTGATTTTTAGTTTGTATCATTCCACACATACATAATCGTTCTTCTCTCGGTACACGACCACGCCCTCGCCTGTTCCACCTTCCAGTCTCAATGCATAAGTTGTGACCAGATACACGGAGACGTGTGAACGCCATCCTATAGCGATCATTGACTGTGTGGCGATCTTTATACACAGCGTGCACTGTGAACTCTGGCTTTATACATCGGTAAGCGACGCATCGCGACCCGCTAGAATCTAGCGGGCAACCTCCGGCCCGTGGGCCACATCCGGCCCGCGAAGGCTTAGCGTCCGGCCCGCCACCCTGCTAGGCTTTATTAATGCAATCCGGCCCGCGGACCTCCCACTAAAAGTAGAGAAGAAACTCTAATAAATTTTAAGTTTTTAAATGAATAAATTATACTATTGAATTACTTTACATTTCATTATTATTATTATTATTATGATTATTATTATTAGTAGTAGTAGTAGTTGTAGTAGTAGTCATGTGTGCATACGTTTTCTTTTATTACTATGGTATTCCATGCATTTGTCTGAGATTTCGTTTTTCACTCCGGCCCGCGACCTCCTTCCAAGAGTCTCATCTGGCACTCACTCTAAAAAGGTTGCCTGCCCCTGCGCGGCTAGATACTGTAATACGGTCATGAACGGCAACCATCAGGTTTCCCGTGCTAGGCACTACGGTGTTTCCGAAACACACACACACACACACACACACACACACACACACACACACACACACACACAGGACGTACATATGTAAGAGCAGCGTGCCTTTGTTGACAGGAAGATGTGTATATACGTTGTCCTTCTGACTTTTATGTTGCTAGTCTTCTGATACTCTAGAAACAGAAACTAATATATTTCATTTTATTTCATATTTTTTGGAAACATATTAGACGCACGAAAAGTTAAGATGAGCAATTAGTGAGCGCGCCACGAATATGTAGCAGACATTTGCCTGAATATCACGGATCAAAGGTAGGCATCTCACGGAAGAATAACTCAGGTCTTCATCAAGCCATACGTTAACCCCTTCAGTATCATGACGCGTTTCCATATTCATTTTGCTCACTATTTGGCGATTTTATACAGCTTAAGAAACTCATATGGAGACTAAAATTTTGAAGAATGGTCATTAATCTTTTGACCTCCATAGACCCTTCGTAATGTAAATAAAATCGTCTAATTACTCCCCAAAACTCAAGATAAAAATGCATTTCAGTACTGAAGGGGTTAAAATGGAAGTTGGTTATATCGCTCAGACCCAGACACCAAGAAGCTTTTACGCGTGAGGAAAATGTGTCCTGTGTTAGGCTTTATTTTTGCGAGAAATTAACATGGAAGTTGTTTGTAGCTGGAACTGCTCAGTTGGGTGTATCCCTGGGTGAAAGCTGTTCAAAAATACTACTTCATAATTTTACTCATCATTTCCCAAAACCAACTCTGCATCAGATGTCTTTAATTAACCTACCTTCCCGACTCACTGTTTCTAAACCTCCCCAGGCCATTTCTCTCTTCGCCGGGGGATGGAGGGGAGAGAGAGAGAGAGAGAGAGAGAGAGAGAGAGAGAGAGAGAGAGAGAGAGAGAGAGAATTTTCGCCCATTTGTATTTCAGTAGGAGAAACAGGGTTGGAATTAGTTGAGAAACTTTATCTGTGCTGGTAGTTCGCTAGTGAATGAGAGCGGGATGGGTGTGGGTTGGTGTGGGGGACGGGAAAATAGGAAAACACCGACAGTGAGTGTTAGAAAGGACAAATGTTACGGCGCTATCCAAACAACAGGCCCGCATTCTTCTTTTAAAAGATTGGCCTTGTTTTATAAGGCTGGATGTTTAATGCTGGGTATTCAAGAAATTACGTAAATGATCAACTGAATATACAGAAATGTTTTAATTAAATTTTGCTAATTCCGCTCACTAATTGTAAAAATCGAAGGAAAGACATCACCCTGTAATGACTTGGTTCAGCTTTTTTTTTCGGTTTAGATACAAATATAGGTTTATTTATTTATTTTTTTTCATGTTGAGAGAATAGAAAATTAATAGATGATGGGGACGTGAGGCATGAGAAATGGACGGATCAGAAGTGGGCGGAGGAGGAAGAAGTTGGAGTGGAGGGATAATTGACCAATTACGTAGTTTATTAAAGCGTGGGTGTGGATGTCGGGAGAGTCTCTGGACAGAGCAGGCGATGAGAATACTAATAAAGACTTTTGCTGCGTGGACACAGAAAGCGTTGAGCGTTCATTAGCGGCTACAAGGCCCGCCAACAAACGTTCAGTGCTTCCCGCACGACCAATTATGCTGATCAGAGTAAAGTTGGTCCAGTGCTTATGATGTGTCTAACTACGAGTGACAGTTCTGTGGAATGTTTTGTCGAACTGGTGAATGCAATTATTGATGAATGATTAGAGGTTTTCTAACTTTGGCTAGTGCGTATGAAAGAGTAAATATGAAAGCATCTTATGAGTACCTGAAAAGAAAAAAATGAATGGAATTAATAAGAATTGGTATAGAATTTGATATAGAAACACGATTGGTCTCTGAAAATATATCTTTCTTCGATGTCTTGCGTCTCATTAGCCCGGTGACAGATGCTTGAGAAACGCATTCGTGTTCGTGATTAGGTAAAATAAATTAAGTCAGATGAAAATGGGGCTCAAGACCGTTAAGGTGACGTATTTATTTTATTAATTAAAAGCACCATTTTTGTAAGTTTGCAAAACTATATAAACACAATTTTTTGCTTTTTTATGTAAATTCCACTAATATTGTACATTGATTAAGATCATAACACATGATGTTCCATGCTGTCTTTGTGCTGGAAAGGTTTGATCGACAGAAACACCAAATTCGGAGTGTAATACGGAAAAGTGAAACCGTCATGAAAGGAAAGGAACTTCTTTGTAATAAGAGAGAACAGTGAATGGCGACATGCAATGTGAGGAGCCACGAGGGAGCCATCATATTCAGCCACCCCATAATGCTCGTGAAAAAAAAATAAACTGATGCTTTTCATGGGGAAGAGTTTTATTTCTGCCTCTACATCTCATTTAGTCATATTTTTTTCTGCTTTTGATTTTCTATATTTTTTCTTACAACCCCATTTCATGTTCTCTCGTTTCCTTTACATTTTTGTTACACGTAATGACAAATTTAAGATAGAATTTGCCTTCATTCATGCAGCTGTGTACTTTGCCGGATCAGACTCGCTACCCTGACGATGGAAACTGAAAACTCTTTAATGAATAAACACCAGCTCTTTTGAAATACACTATCTCTCCCACACTCCAGTCACCCCTTTCCTCCTAAAAAAAAAAAAAAAAAGAGTATAAACATGAGCGCTGCTACCTTGTTTATACATTGTATTTTTCATGTAGGAAATTGAACACTTTTTCTCAGTAATGTGACAGAGTGACGCCGTTTCGCTTTCAAATGGAGGTATTTACATCATCCCCTTTAATTCGAAGCATGTGGAATCCTGTCTCCCTTCTATCAATCTTCTTCAGGCAGTGGCAATGGACTAACCCATTGCTTGTTGTGTGTCTCTACTACCGGTGGAAATAAACCGTTCATAAAGACTTCCATCTCCAACTGTGATCACCAAAGCCTTCGTGGCACGCCAAGTTTTAATATATTCAGACAAAGTTGAGAAAACATATTCATACTTTGTCTTTACAGTTGCTCGTATGTTGATCTGGAGTTCGACTTTATTACTTGCTTAGCAAATATAAAATTTTGAAATCCTCATAACAATATTCTCTTAGAAATTAAGCAAGGCATGAGTTCAAGAAAAAATATTGTTATTTTTGGACTTCATTTAAGGAGTACAATAACTCTCCTCTCTTGCTAGCTACTGTCCTCTTTCCACACAGCAATATTCTGTCTTTACGGCGCAGGTCATGTTTATTTAGACAACTATTACAACTCCTAACTCTCCTCGAATCTCATCAGTCGACAAGTGATCAGTGTTATCGTCAATTACCTTTGCCATTACTGCATTCGTGTCTTGCCCTCGGAGTTATAACGTTCATTAAGAGGTGAAATCATGCAATAGGAGGTTTGGGCTTGATTCAGCTTCCATCCTTTTTATTCTTCTTTTATTTTCAGTGGTTAAAGTTTTCCGTACGAAGCTTGTATTCCTCCACTTGAATTTCATTTTAATTTATGTAGCAATAGTAGCGTTGTTCATTTGTTTTGCTTTATTGAGTTGAAAGACACTGTCCAAGCTGCCACCAGTAAAAAAAATAAATGTTCTACACTTTTATTCGGAATACACAAGCGAGAGATAGTGATTTGTTTGAAACAGTTAGTATACACTCGAAAAGTTAGCACTGTGTTGCCGAATATTTGTGTCATTTGGGTTTTCGTGCAATATTCAAAAGTGTAGGTACCTGTCTATATATGTATTAATTCTCTCTCTTTATCTCTCTCTCTCTCTCTCTCTCTCTCTCTCTCTCTCTCTCTCTCTCTCTCTCTCTCTCTCTCTCTCTCTCTCTCTCTCTCTCTCTATCTCACATTCCAGTACGCTGTGAAGAGCCTCGTCAACTCGTCCCTCTCCTCTCCCTGCCTCTTATTGCCATCCCTGAAGTGGCTCAACCTGCCGTGTTCGATAAGGCGGCTGTGGCAAGCCAAACTCATCACCAGTTTACAGCCGACACAAACCCGCCACCTCACGTTTTGCAGAATGGAATGCACACTTGGCGCTCGCACCTCACGTACAGGAAGTCAAGAGTGGGAAAGCGAATATTTACCGTAAATGTAGAAAATAAAAAAATAAAAAAGTTAAAATTTGATATGTAAGCATGCAAGTGAATTAGTAGATGCATAGAGACGTATTCGTAATGACACACGTTCACAGTTCAAAAAATTTTACGTATCGCTGTGTCATAATTCCATTCAATATTATAGCTCACGTTTAGTTGGATCTATTTTTGCGTCTTCCTATATGCCACGGAGGTTCCAGAGTGCAGGTACAGTGAAAAGGTGACCCTTCCAAATGTCCCTCTCTCTCTCTCTCTCTCTCTCTCTCTCTCTCTCTCTCTCTCTCTCTCTCTCTCTCTCTCTCTCTCTCTCTCTCTCTCTCTCTCTCTCTCTCTCTCTCTCTCTCTCTCTCTCTCTCTCTCTCTCTCTCTCTCTCTCTCTCTCTCTCTCTCTCTCTCTCTCTCTCTCTCTCTCTCTCTCTCTCTCTCTCTCTCTCTCTCTCTCTCTCTCTCTCTCTCTCTCTCTCTCTCTCTCTCTCTCTCTCTCTCTCTCTCTCTCTCTCTCTCTCTCTCTCTCTCTCTCTCTCTCTCTCTCTCTCTCTCTCTCTCTCTCTCTCTCTCTCTCTCTCTCTCTCTCTCTCTCTCTCTCTCTCTCCACTTTGATGGGGACTCCCCGCCGATCTCTCCTTTCTCTTTCCTCTTCTGTTCCACTTCTCCTCGGAACGGCCTTCCTGAATCACGCCGGCCCTGCAATCGAGGCGCTGCGTTATTTCCGAGTCTTTTCCATCATGTGGAGTGTTGTGATTATTTTGCGTGATGTGCTGTGTGTATGGTGTGTATGGTGACTTCACACACACACACACACACACACACACACACACACACACACACAAGCCTTTTTCTGTATTTGTTAATCAGTGAATGTATGGCCAGCGTTTTTGTGTGCCTTCCCTTCCTCCCTTCTTCCCCCACCCCCCCCCCTCTCTCTCTCTCTCTCTCTCTCTCTCTCTCTCTCTCTCTCTCTCTCTCTCTCTCTCTCTCTGGTTGGTGAAACTATTGAAATAACAAAGAATTGGCCAGCATTAACCAGAAATCTCGAGCACCAATCGTTACTTGGAGACCCAGCTTGGTTTAGATCGTATCGGGGTTGCCTGTGTTTACACGAACCTCTCCATGGAAACAGTTAAGTTCGTTTCCCATGATGAAAGAAAATTTAATTGGGTCAGAAAATAATTACAGCAATAATTCGATGAGAAGTTATATTGATGATTCTGAGGCGTCTCTGGCCTTGTTCGTTCATTTTCCTTTTTATTTTTCTTTATGTAGGAGGAGAATCGGTTCACGAGCAGGGTCAACAGAATTATCCGAATGTATTCTTAAATGAGAAGTTGTCGGAACGTGGAAATGTTCGTATAGAGACAGGCAGGGAGTTCCAGAGTATACCAGAGGAAGGAATGAATGATTGAGAATACTGGTTAACTCTTGCATTTAGAGTGCGCTTCACGTGTATGGAGGGTTCCACTCATACCGCTTTTTTTTTTTTTAGATGAAGTTGAATAAAAAACATTTCTTCTTACTAACTTTATTTTTTCATTTTATTTCCATCTTTAATCGAATGTTAATGAGACGACTGGTTTCGCGTTCCAAAGTGAACAAGTGGAGGGAATCTCATTGGTTGAAAGTTTGTTCCCCTTCCATAAACACGAATGGTAAGTTTATCCGTCCTTTTTCCTTGGCCTCGAAAGTCCATATCTTCCTTGACTCGGAGCCTCGTGACATTAATATTCCGACCAAGGTCTTCTTCTCCAACACCACCACCAACAACAACTTTTTCCCTGCACACAAACACCACCACCAAACACACAAGAATTTCACAAGTTTGCACGCAAGTCACAACCACTGATCGAGTTTAAAGTAAAAGAAAGAAAATATGTTCTGATAATTATACTTCAAACACGCCCAGTTACAATAATGAGAGGAATTTCTCTCTCTCTCTCTCTCTCTCTCTCTCTCTCTCTCTCTCTCTCTCTCTCTCTCTCTCTCTCTCTCTCTCTCTCTCTCTCTCTCTCTCTCTCTCTCTCTCTCTCTCTCTCTCTCTCTCTCTCTCTCTCTCTCTCTCTCTCACACACACACACACACACACACACACACACACACACACACACACACACACACACACACACACACACACACACACACACACACTTTTGTAAACCTTCTCCCCAGCATGGCCGTGTAGTAAACAAGACACTCAGCAGGACACTGTATGGGGCCCTCAGTGCAAAGAGTTCCGAGCACCTTTACACTGCCGTGATGGCGGTTCTTTGCGAGATAAGTAGTGGCTGTGCCTCAGGCCGTGATGGCAGACGTCAGATAAAGTTGCTGAGTGCCACAAGGAAACGAGATGATGCGAGTGTCGTGAGCGGAATCAGAAATGAGAAATGGCTTCCATGATATCGATAGCAAAGCGATGTAACCCTGAGCTTCCACCACTCTTGAAATGTACTGATAATGGGGAAAGCTATAGACATTTTACAAATTAACAGCATGTTTTACCATTGAAACAGTCTTTGGTTGAGATAACGTTAAGTGTTCAGTAATGTGTGTTTGATATGCTGCAGTCTCTGACGAGACAGCCAGACGTTATCCTACGGAACGAGCTCAGAGGTCATTATTTCCGATCTTCGGATATGCCTGAGACCAGGCACACACCACACACCGGGACAACAAGGTCACAACTCCTCGATTTAGATCCCGTACCTACTCACTGCTAAGTGAACAGGGGCTACACGTGAAAGGAGACACCCAAATATTTCCACCCGGCCGGGGAATCGAACCCCGGTCCTTTGGCTTGTGAAGCCAGCGCTCTAACCACTGAGCTACCGGGTGTGTGTGTGTGTGTGTGTGATTCACCTCAGTCGTCTGCTGGTTACCCAGCCAGTCTTCCCCATTACGGAGCGAGCTCAGAGCTCATAGACCGATCTTCGGGTAGGACTGAGACCACATAACACACTCCACACACCGGGAAAGCGAGACCACAACCCCTCGAGTTACATCCCGTACCTATTTACTGCTAGGTGAACAGGGGCCACACATTAAGAGACTTGCCCATTTGCCTCGCCGCTTACCGGGATTCGACCCTGGCCCTCTCGATTGTGAGTCGAGCGTGCCACTAACCACTACAGTACGCGGTGTGTGTGTGTGTGTGTGTGTGTGTGTGTGTGTGTGTGTGTGTGTGTGTCTATATATATATATATATATATATATATATATATATATATATATATATATATATATATATATATATATATATATATATATATATATATATATATATATATATATATATATATATATATATATATATATATATATATATATATATACACACACACAGTCCACGCACGTGCTCGTGAGCTCGTATATAAGTGTAGAATACTCGCTTCCTTTCATATAAAATGAAAGAAACGAGCACTTATGCAAATATTGAGGTTCAGTCTGACACAACTAGATCTCTACATTGAGGACACGAGGATGAGGACGACAAGAACATGAGAGAGCAGAAGTGCAGCGGCATTTCTACAAACTAAATAAAAAAAGAATGAAGAGATGTTACGAGAAGATAGAGTTGAAATATTAGTATAAAAAGCACCACGAAGAAAGTAAAAAGGAAAAATATAAGTAAAGGAAATAATATGCATATGAAGCGACGGAGGGTTTGGGTAGACCAAAAGAAGAAAACAATATGGGTATACAGCGCGGTAAAATGAGAATACACTGTGCGGGAAGGAAAGAGAGAGAAAATAAAAAAGTAATAAGATTAAATATAACAACAACGTAAGAGACAATGTAAGTGGTGAGGCAGTAAGAAGGAAAACATAATATCATGTAAAGAAGCAAGGAATAGACAACGAGAAAGAGGAAACGGAGATAGAAGGGTAAAATATGAGAGAACCGAAAAAGGTGTCAGCATTTGGCGGCCAGCTTACGACGCCTTGCGAGAAGACCATCGACTGAAATAGCATTCCATTGGGCAAGGCGAGGCTGTGGACCGCCCGCCTCTGCATGTGGAAACAGTGAATACCCTTTTAAAACCTGTCCATGAGTTGTGCAAGGTGTTTACTTGAATTATAGCCAGGTGCAGCAGTGTTAGTATTACAAGAAGCAGGAATGATGGTGTTGGCATTACAAAAAAAACGCAGGACAGTGTTGGTATTACAGGAAGCAGGCAGGACAGTGTTGATGTTGGCATTACAGGAAGCAGGCAAGAAAGTTTTGGCATTACAGGAAGCAGGCAGGAAAGTTTTGGCATTACAGGAAGCAAGCAGGACAGTGTTGGCATTACAGGAAGCAAGCAGGACAGTGTTTGCATTACAGGAAGCAGGCAGGACAGTGTTGGCTTTACAGGAAGCAGGCAGGAAGGTTTTGGCATTACAGGAAGCAGGCAAGACAGTGTTGGCATTACAGGAAGCAGACAGGACAGTATTGGCTTTACAGGAAGCAGACAGAAAGGTTTTGGCATTACAGGAAGCAGGCAGGACATTGTTGGCTTTACAGGAAGCAGGCAGGAAGATTTTGGCATTACAGGAATCAGGCAGGACAGTGGTGGCATTACAGGAAGCAGGCAGGACAGTGTTGGCATTACAGGAAGCAGGCAGGACAGTGTTGGCATTACAGGAAGCAGGCAGGAAGGTGTTAGCATTACAAGAAGCAGGCAGGGACATCAATGTTGAGTGGGTAAAATAAGAGACAGGCAGCCAGACAAAGCCAGACTAGCAAAACAAACAAAATCAGAGTTTCTGCGTGTCTGTCGTCGCTTCTTAAAACAATAAGCACATCTGAATTTCCCTCTACTCTGATGTGATTCAGAGAACAACACCGAAAGAAGGAAAAATGGAAGAAATAAAAAGGGAGAAGGTAAAAAGAATTAAAAGAAAGAGCACAAACAGGGAGTGAACATGATGGCGAGGTGGAAAGTTAGTGTTTTGTAAAGGTGTCACGTATTTTTTTATGATATTCGAATCTGACAACACACATCCGTCAGAACAAAGAACTCATCCTGACAAACTGAATGTTGCATCTCCTATTTGCAGCGTCGGAAAAAACAAGCTGAAGACCGCTGCCCCTCCCTTCTCTGCTGTGAAGGAAATAGTCACTATTGGCATTTTCTGCGCAACATTTAGAGAGGGGCAAGGAGTGTTCATGGAAGTAGATATCATTTTTAATCGGCTGTCCTTCCTTATGGTTTCAAAGAATGTAGTATTAGTTAAAGGAGTAAGTTCAATAACACCTTCAAAAAAGTATTTGCGTTTACGGCCATCAGTGTGTTCGTCAATCCATCAATATGATAAACGCCTTTGTACTACTGAACACATTTTGAAAATCTAAAAAAAACGGCGTAGAATATTCACAACTAGCACTCTGGTACTGGTGTATTACATGGTCAACAGTTTATTTATTCATTCAAGTATTGATTGATTTGCTGAGCCACTCATAATTAATCCTCAGAATTAAAAATAAAGTTGCTTTATTGGCCACTATCTTCTGCTACAAACATTTTTTCCACCTGTTTGTATATATTTGTCCAATTGCTTCCTGTCTATATATTGTGTGCTGTCTCTGGACGTGACACTCATTTCAGTCATCGTTATTTGTTGAGCCGAAAAGTTCGCAATTTTTATTTTTTATGTCCTGCAGAATTTTGTGAACAAGTGGTGCTGTTAACGAGGACGTGTTGGAGCGGTGCCTTTCCCTGCGATTGAGATGAAGTAGTGGTTTTTTTTTTTTTTTACATATTTATCCATGTGTTCATTTGTTTTCTTTATGCTGGAAAGAAGTAAATCTGCACACGTCAGTAGAATTAAGAAGAAATTAAATACTTTTAGCTCTTGAAGTCATGAAAATAAATAGAATTAATGAAATAAGACCAAAGCATTTCTATGAGATGTTGCAGTACTCAATAAGAAAGAAACATGCTGTTTTTTTTTTTTTTTTTAAGGTAACCGGAAATCTTTTGTCAGTTACGGTATAATGTAACAGTTACTCTTCCATAAGTAACCTCTCTATATAGGAAATTAAATAAACAAAACTTATTTTTGTATTTTAGTACTTAAAAATATCTTCTTTATTTATGAAAGGATCTAAAACATTTATGATAAGAAATCTGGATCTTCAATCTCTCTCTCTCTCTCTCTCTCTCTCTCTCTCTCTCTCTCTCTCTCTCTCTCTCTCTCTCTCTCTCTCTCTCTCTCTCTCTCTCTCTCTCTCTCTCTCTCTCTCTCTCTCTCTCTCTCTCTCTCTCTCTCTCTCTCTCTCTCTCTCTCTCTCTCTCTCTCTCTCTCTGTGTGTGTCTCTCTCTGTGTGTGTGTGTGTGTGTGTGTGTGTGTGTTTGTCTGTGTCTATGTCTGTGCGTGAGTGTGTTCTTTTCTCTAAATAACGAAGGATTTCCAGTCCAACCTTTGACTCACGACTCGGGCCAGCAGTCTTCATGCCGGGGAAAATATTTGTTGGCAGCGTTGCTAGGAGGAGGCAGTGCTTCCTTTCACAAGTCCCACCGATCGTCCAAAAAGAGCAGTCACTGACCTTTCCTCTTCTAGCCATGTCAGACGAACCTAGTTGCTTTGCTTTGCAGGATAAAAGTGGATTGTTATTGAAGCAGTTTTTTTAATCTCTTCCCATTGATCCTTCCTGTGTTTAGTCCGGTGTCGCGGGAAGACTTGGGCTGCCACACACACCGAACTTCATATGAGCTGTTTTAGCTAGAGATGAGATGTGAAGCTTCCAGTCTAGATTATAAGTAAAGAACTGATAGAAGATGTGAGTGTAGAAGACTGGGACAGCCGAGTGCCATTGAAGTAGAGGGGACGGTTATCTAGAAGGTTGTTTCGAGTTAATAGATGGAAGAATCGGTTTTTGGGCACACTGAACAATACTTTGTCCAAATCAGAAATTTTAGAGAGTGTAGCTGTGACGTCAAAATCACAGGCCAGGACAAACACTGATATTACATGGAGCTCAAGCAGAGGAAATTGTATCGTTTGCTGTAAATATTGAAAAAATTGCCACTACCTTGGCAAGACACTAATAATATAGCAGCAGTAGCCCAAAGCCGTTGACAGTAAGAGAAGATGGCGCCGATACTGGCTGGAAGGGTACATAAGAGCCGACAGGCCAGCAAGGTGCAGAATAGAATAGGCTGCCAGGAGCAATCAGGCAGGCAACAAGAGTCTAGGCAGGATTCACAGGAGCAGTAGCTGGTAATCGAATCAATGGCGACGATGAGCAGCACTGGCCAAGGCAGAACAGCGCAGGCTGAGAAAAGCGAAGGCAAGCAGGCGAAACAAACTCGACTCACAGCAGTAACAGAAGGCACGGTAGAAGTAGAAATGGTGCGGCAAAAAATGGACACGTACTCGTATAAGTTAGGAGCAAAATGAACATGAACAGAGAAAGCATCAAAAACAGGTATAAGGTTGTGGTCGCGTGGTGAGGGTAAGGAGGCACAATACTACGCTAGAAAAACCTTCAGAATATCTGAGCTGAGTAGTATTAATCGTATGAGTGGTAAGATATCAGGGAGAAATGTTCAATTTATTAATAGCGGATGAATGCAAACATCATTTAAGACGAAAAGGTTTGTAGAATTTTTTTTTTTTTTTGTAAAGTGAATGTTATTCCTTATGCAGGGCTGGACACCAGCCAGAACTCACCCTAAACCTTTCCTCACAAACAAGTATATTTCATGAGAACTTCGTGCAGGACAGGTTGCAGTCAAAAAGTAAAGCAAAAATTGTTGCTTGCTTGTTCTGTGTAAACTTTATGTTTTCGCAGGAATAGTAAATACTATACGCTAATTCTATCTCAGTCTCTGTGCATACCATGGTAAGAGATGTTCCAGTAATCATTCCATTGTTTTAGTAAAAAATGTATGTACATGTTTGCCTTGAATTTCATTTGTTTAGAGGACACATTTCATTAAGCTGCTAGTGAATAAGGACGTTTACTTATGCTTCTCAGATTTGTACATCACCATCAGCAGATGTCGCGAAGGCAGAGAAAACTGTTTGGTGTTTGTGAGGAGATTGGTTGTGACAAACTTTTTTTTCAGAAATCAAATATCCTTACTAACTTAAGTAAATGTGCGTTTGTTGGTTTTGACGAAAGAACAAAGAAGACAAGTATACACGGCTGCCATACTTTTTTATGATATATTAAACTTGAGATTCACATGATAACCATGGGGAGCGCGCGCACACACACACACACACACACACACACACACACACACACACACACACACACACACACACACACACACACACACACACACACACACACACACACACACACACCATCAAACATTTATGAAACCTCGTGCCATTGATCGTTCTCACAGTAATCTGGGAGCCAACACCTGCAAGCACCTCGTCCCACCGGTTAGTGCAACAAAGACACACCACCATCACCCACAACATAAATAACTCCAATACTCCTCAGCCTTCTCTAGTGCAATAGCGATGAGTTGGATATGAGTCAGCTATTAGCACAATAGATTATTTAAAAAGTTCTTCATTGTTAATTTACACGTCACTCATTGTACACACCGAAACACTGTATACATTTTCATACTGAAATACTAGAGTATAATAATTGTTGACAGCTCGGTGGAATACTCGTTGCATCTCTCTTACAATTAGGACCACATTTTCAAGCATTTCAGTAGCTTATACCATTTATCGCATCAGACTCTTGTTAGAATTGATATGGCTGTCAGAAGTACTTACAGGATTCTATTGATATTTCAACACGGCTTTTTTATCAGTGGATAGAAGCATATAATGAAAGCCTGACTAGTAGTGTTCCAGTCACCAGCTGTCCTATTTGTGAACCAGTTTCTCGCTATTTTCTTTCTAATCTAGGTGAATTTAACTTCAAACAATTTTTACACGCACCTTAATTCACTGCCAGCAAGAATGATGTCTCTGTAACCATCTAAAGCCATCTCAGCTCCATTTGCTGTTCAAAGGAATGCAAATGCTTCAGCACCTGAAGAATTTCAGCATTCTTTGTAGTATTAAGTAGGTATATTAACACACACACACACACACACACACACACACACACACACACACACACACACACACACACACACACACACACACACACACACACACACACACACACACACACACACACACACACACACACACACACACACACACACACACACACACACACACACACTTTCAACCCCTGGACATCTTCTTTCACGTAAACAAAACGTATCTTAATTAACCTGCAAAAACCACCTCACGGCCGTCCTGCACTATTTCCTTAACAGACATTAGTCTCACATTATTATTACTATTATTATTATTATTATTATATTATTATTATATTATTATTATTATTATTATTATTGTTGCTGTTGTTGTTATTGTTTTATTACCATTTTATTATCGTTGTTAAGTATTATTATTACCATTATCATTATCGTATGTAGTCGTCGCAGCAATAACAGTGGCCAGAGTGGGCGGCATTGTAGGTGTGAGCACAGTCATTATATATGTGGTAATAACAGTCACTGGGGCGTTAGGTTCATGTAATTATTTAAAGCAGAAATTATTCCACCTGAAATGTATTGGCCGTCATTTCAGGTAAAACTAGTGTGCATCGAATCATTACCTGCATTTCAGCGTCAGATTATTACGGGGATCCACAAACGATAACTTGTTTGACCGCGGTACTATTTGTTTATTTACTGCCTGTGTACTCGTGTGTGTGTGTGTGTGTGTGTGTGTGTGTGTGTGTGTGTGTGTGTGTGTGTGTGTGTGTGTGTGTGTGTGTGTGTGTGTGTGTGTCTGTCTGTCTGTCTGTCTGTCTGTCTGTCTGTCTGTCTGTCTGTCTGTCTGTCTGTCTCTGCCTGCCTGCCTGCCTGCCTGCCTGCCTGCCTGCCTGTCTGTCTGTCTGTCTGTCTGTCTGTCTCTGCCTGCCTGCCTGCCTGCCTGCCTGCCCGTCTGTCTGTCTGTCTGTCTGTCTGTCTGTCTCCCCGTCTGTCTGTCTGTCTGTCTGTCTGTCTGTGTCTATGTGTGTGTAGAATTTTCAAATAGAGTCCGAGTGCCCTTTACGGCTTTTATTTCAGGCACTCTTTATCCTCCTGACACTTGTAATGTTATCCGCAAAATGTAGAAAAGAAAAATAATAAAACCATTTTAAAGGACTTTTCTCAAGTCGCCTGTTATATACGTGTATTTTTGCCTCACATCAACTTTAACGCTGCTTACATCCGTCGCTTTGAATTTTTGTTTTGTAACTTGTTGGTATATTTATTCATAAAGGTGTCTATGAATCAAACAGATTGAGGAATTTTGTCTCTTGCAAATGTGCACTATGTATGAGACCGTTTTATTTGTTCTAATCTTTAGTCATGCTTCAGTCTAATCATTCGCTTTACCAGATGAAACTCCTCCGTTTCTCGCCGAACCTTCAGCATTCAAGCAAGCTCGGCATCTCACCCAATTAAATTTTGAGAATAGGTTGAGAACATTTCGTCCCCAAGACCGCTAATCATTCGCTTTGTCTGCTTATTATTACTTATATGTAGATACATCTGACGAGCTAGTGTATCCTTTCGCATTTCTTGTAGCCCGTTTACTATAACCGTAGAAACAATGATGCCATCCTGGGCATTCTGTATTATGAAGTTTGCTGTGAGCTGTTTAATCCTTTTTTTTTTTTTTTTTTTTTTTTTTTTTTTTTTTTTTTTTTTGTCCCAGACTTGTTACACTAACGTTCCATATTGGCACAAAGATAAATCATCAGCATGCATGCTGGAACTTTACAAATTGAAAATGAATGCAGGTGTGAATGTGATCACAGATCAGGTGACATGTTTCTTACAGCAACGAGAGTGGGAACAATAACCTGACGAGGTAACTGCGTTGCGCTGCTTCATTAGGCAGCTAATTGTGATGAAGACGCCGAGCTCGAGGTAAAGAGATATGAGTGACGGATAGCATCACGCACACCTTAACTTTAGAATGTCTTCCTTATTGTGACCTGCAAAACGACCATTTTGCCCTATTCCTCCCATGACAGTCATGAATGTCATGGAGTCAGTGTTTTGTTAAACATCATTTTGTAATGTACAAAAGAGTGTACATCAGCCGAATAAAACATAAATGCCTTATTACACGCCACGCGACTGGTGAATAATGTCAGTATTCTATACGTGTCCACAGCGACAAGAAGACATTTTGGTGGAGGGGAGCCGCTGTCAGGCTCCATATTGGCGTTTGACCCACTTTGACTAAGGTTAAATATTGTGACCCCCCCCCCACACACACAGAGTTTAGAAAGACCTTTGCCTCAGTAAGTGTCCGTGTTCTTCTGTAATGCAGTTCTCTGGACAGTGAATGTGGGACGCTGAGTTATAAGCTTGCAGTGATGTATGGCACCGTGCACACACTACACACCAGTCCTCCACACGCCAGGGATTCTTCTCACTATCCTTCCCTCCTGCTTCGCTCTTTGGCAACTGCGGTGAGACGCGGAAGCTCACTGATCACGTGTCATACCGATTTCTATTTTGGAAATATTTTTGTCTTGAAAATTTGTTTTTTGCATATGATTATATTTTTTCGGAATACAATCTCGAAACATTGATAAGTTTTATTTTTTTCAACTGCAGTTTGCTTGGAAGTAATTACACATGTAATAATTACTCTGTGCACCCTGCCGAGTTCTGGTTATTCCTACACTAAGCATCATATCAAATAAAAACTCCAAAACTTCATCTGGCGTCTGTAATAAAGGCCCGTCCTCCGTGTTGCTTCACCAGCCGGGCCCCGAGCCGTCAAACTCCTGTCCTGTGTCGTGTGTACGCCGGCTGAGTATTCCTGCTCTGGTGACTTCTGTTTGTCCCTGATTGTATCCAGATACAAGTTCCGTAACGAGTGCGTCTGCCTTACTTCAGTAATTGTCGTCGTACTGAACTGGAATCGGCTCATAATTACTTTTTTTTTTTTACCTTTATCAATTTTTGAGGCCTCCTGTGCACTTTAAACCGTTAAATTACTGACGAGAGAGAGAGAGAGAGAGAGAGAGAGAGAGAGAGAGAGAGAGAGAGAGAGAGAGCCGTGCATTGCTGAATCCTATTCGGTGCTTGACATCAATACTCGGCACGTAGATGCTTTGTCGCAGACGAGCATAAAGCCCAACTGGGAGGAGGGGAGGAGGGGATAGGAAATATAAAGAGAGAGAGAGAGAGAGAGAGAGAGAGAGAGAGAGAGAGAGAGAGAGAGAGAGAGAGAGAGAGAGAGAGAGAGAGAAAAATAGACATGCAAGAAAATAGACAGACGGAGTGACCGGCACAAACTGACTGGAGAGGAACTTTTCCCTTTACAAATTAGTTTACTCCTAGGTTAACTATATTTATTTTTTCTCTCATTTTTTCTCTTCTCTCCCGCCCTCTCCTAATTGAATGTCAGCGCAGCTTTCTCTTCTATTTTGCTCCCTCGCTTCAAAGGTTGCTGTAATATTAACCCAGTAAAGTTCACATTCCCTCCTGGTGACTGAGGAAGCCAAGTATTTGTGCCTGACTGGAGACCCTCCTGGGGACACTGTCGGCAGTCGCGTGATGGAAGTCAGATTAAGTTAGTACACAAGCAGACGGACTGGACAGATTCCCTCAGAATAAATGTCTTTGATGAAGCTAAGAAATGAGAAGAGTGATTTGGAATAGCTGAAGTAAACGAATGCCAAGAAGAACGTGGTAGAAGCAGCAAAGTTAGTCTGTGTTGTACTGAACTGTGAACAATAGTCGCTTTGATAATTACCTAATAACGAATAGATAAAACTACTGCATATGCGCTTATATTTTGTTGAAAATCAAATATACTAGAATTCGATCATGAAGGAAAGATAGGAAGGCTTAGGAGGTCAGACTATCGCGGGTTTGAAACTGAGAGAGGTGAGGAAGGAGCTATTATGAAAGGATTCTGGAGCGATCGAACCGTGAAGAGAGGTCATAAGTTTGAAAAGTGAGGAAGGAGAGTGTCAAATGAAGAAAGAGAGAGAGAGAGAGAGAGAGAGAGTAGAGAGAGAGAGAGAGAGAGAGAGAGAGAGAGAGAGAGAGAGAGAGAGAGAGAGAGAGAGAGAGAGAGAGAGAGAGAGAGAGAGAGAGAGAGAGAGAGAGAGAGAGAGAGAATATTATAGTGGAAATATTTGTACACTTTTAAACTACTTATTTTCGTAAGACATTTTTCCCCACTCCTGCTTCATCATTCAGTTTCCACCTCGCTCAGTAATAAATGAGATTCAGCAAAAAGAAAAAAAAAACATTCTTTGTAGTACTGAATGTATAATAGTTTGCCTGAATGAAGGATTTGTCTATAAAACAGTCACGAGTACATCAAACAAACTTGCACGTATAAAACAAACAAAGCGGTTCAACATAATTTAATCATATTTCTGCATAAACTGTCTCTTCCTCAGTCATTATGCGAATTAACCTCTCATGCATTGTAAAAGGCTTTGTGTGTGCGTGATGAGAGAGAGAGAGAGAGAGAGAGAGAGAGAGAGAGAGAGAGAGAGAGAGAGAGAGAGTTGCAACGGAATGGTGCACTTTCCAGCTTTCAAACAGTTCTCTAACCTTGAAGTTGAGATAACGCGCGTCACAAGTCAGCGTGCAACAAAAAGGCCAATGAGCATGCGTACACTGGAAGCTCGCCCTCCAATGAGACTTGTTTCCAGAAGTTCAGATGTTGCACTGACAGCTCTCAAACCATTCAGATTCTTAGCTACGAAAAAAAAAAAAATGGAAAACATGACACCAACATAGAAAAGAAGGTTGATACAGAACAAACCTAAGAACTATTGTGAATGGGTCGCTACACGGCACATCCCGGCGTCTCAATTCACGAGTGTTGCTAACTTTTCTTCCTATACATTTCCTCACTCCTGGACACAGATTGATGCCTCGACATTACTGTAGTTGTCATGGGCAGGCATGCTTGTGTTGAAATTCACATTCCGAAAAGTTTAAATAGCAGAGTGAGAGTTCTGTCACTGTACTGTAAATCGGATGTGGACATTATTGTTTCTTTTATAATAATAAAATTTGCTGTTGTCTCACGTACAGTATTGATTGATTAGGTACACTTTTCAGTAATATAATATGATGAATTGTCTCTACTTACTAGGTGTTGAGTGTAAAATGCTTAACGAGTCTTACTAAGAATGATCGTGACTCGGTGTGGGTCTGGGAATGCATCGATGAATGGATGTTGAATGTGTTAACATATTTGGGTCAGCTTTGCGTCTACAAGTCATTTCTATTTATCAAGAAGACTGAGTTAACGCTGCTCTGTACCTTGTTCATCTGATTTAGTTGTCATTTTTTTAGCATGTGTATGAGAAAATTCATAATTCAGGTTAAGGTATGTCGTAAGGTTTTATCTTGGAAGACGTCCGAGCAGCCTAGGCGGGTGAGACTTCCGCCGCGGTGTCTGCGTGGGCCGAGTTTCCTGAATCGGGGAGGGTGCAGCGGGATGGGCCTCTGAGACTGAAATAGGAAATTGACTTGGGAGTTATGTGCAGTCAAGTGAAGCCCATCAAGAACGATTTCGGGGCCAAGACTCCTGGCATAAAACGTCGGCTGATTATAAAGCTTAAAGTGATCTGGTATAGGAATATTATGTTTTATTTCAAAGCCCAGTAAGTTATGCAAATACTTGTACATGTTACGCAGACCCTCTTTCTTGAGTGCAAGGTGTGTTAGTGACAGCCCTGTGTGTGTGTGTGTGTGTGTGTGTGTGTGTGTGTGTGTGTGTGTGTGTGTGTGTGTGTGTGTGTGTGTGTGTGTGTGTTGGTTGGGTTGGGGGAGGGAGGTGGGGGCAAGCGATAGTAAAGCTGTCATTGAAGGTGTTCAGCGTCTTTAAGCATTAAGAATTCTTGCTTGTTTTTTGTTATATATATATTTTTTTACTTTGTTTTCGTTTTTTCCCGGTTTTCTTATGTTTTCCGTATTATTCTTACTCTTATGCTTTTAGTGGTATTGTCACTGTTCCATGTTTCATCAATAGCAACATAATACATCACCATTTCGACGGGGACATTGATCAATAACAGCAACATAAATGAAAGTATATCAATATCATCATCAGTGTGTATTTCTGCTGCTATATTCACTAACATCAAGAAAGGTAACAGAAACATCCCATGACAGTAATATGATAGGCCGTGGTGTGTGCTTCCACTCTCCGGGTTGTAGGGAGCGGCATGTCGTGCTGTGCGAGGTGTATCCTGGAACGCAAAGTGACGCCCTAAGGAAGGAGACCAAAACTCCTACCAAAAAGAGATGGAGGTGGCAGTAAAGTCTCTCTCTCTCTCTCTCTCTCTCTCTCTCTCTCTCTCTCTCTCTCTCTCTCTCTCTCTCTCTCTATCTATCTATCTATCTATCTATCTCTTTGTGTGTGTGTGTGTGCGTGTGCGTGTGCGTGCGCGTGCGTGTGTGCATGTGTGCGCGTGTGTGTGTGTGTGTGTGTGTGTGTGTGTGTGTGTGTGTGTGTGTGTGTGTGTGTGTGTGTGTGTGTGTGTGTGTGTGTGTGTGTGTGTGTGTGTGTGTGTGTGTGTGTGTGTGTGTGTGTGTGTGTGTGTGTGTGTGTGTGTGTGTGTGTGCGTGTGTGCGTGAGCAAACTCTTAAGAATTTGCTTTTATTACTTTTCTTATAACACTATATAAATGAATTAATTGGCTCTAACAGTTAATGTACTAACATATCTAGAGGTATGCCGATCAGCTGAAAAATATTACCCTTGTTTATTATTATTATCGATATTATTATTATTATTATTATTATTATTATTATTAATGGCATTTTATTATTATTATTATTATTATTATTATTATTATTATTATTATTATTATTATTATTATTATTATTGTTGTTATTGTTATTATTATTATTGTTATTATTATTATTGTCATTATTATTATTATCATTATCATTGTTATTATCATCATTATCATCATTATTATCATTATTATCATCATTCTGGCTGCGTCCTACGCGGTCGTCAGTGTCTGTTTGCAAATAATGACAAGCACACGTTTAGCAAATCCCGAAAAAAAAAACCTCAACAAAAACTTTAAAATAGTCTTAAAGCTAAGTCCAATATTAATTCAGACTAGAAAGATCACTCCTTTTATATTAATAGGATATGGATTATAGGTATTTTCATCGAAGGTCCGGCAGTGGGATAAGTAGTTGCTTCTGTGCACATCACCTGGTTGGCTTTCGTTCTGATTTCAGCGATATTTGATGAAAAGTTGTTTGAACCTCATGCAAATTAATCATATTCAAAACACAACGCGCGCGCGCACACACACACACACACACACACACACACACACACACACACACACACACACACACACACACACACACACACACACACACACACACACACACATATACACCACAGCTGCTATCTGCGACCCCCATTAGTTGCCATGAGACCCACTCTAAATCATATGTTTTCCATCCAATATGTATAACTAGTAAAGGTATTTTTGCTCGAGTGAATGCTTGTGCATGTGCTTGTATGCATGTTAGTATGAAAGGATGAAAAGAAAAAAAATAAACACACACACGGAGAGAGAGAGAGAGAGAGAGAGAGAGAGAGAGAGAGAGAGAGAGAGAGTTTTTGTTAATCCAGTGCAAAATATTTTCCTTGATATAAGTAGGATATAATATAATTCTTGAATATTCATTGAATTTTAATTTTCTTCAGTTTACGGAAATATAATATCTTTTGAAATGAGTGACTTTTATACGAGCCTGAGATTGAAATTGAAAGCTGACTCAAATAAGTAGAAGGAAAAAAAGACAAGGCAACAATACAAGAAGAATAGACATTTTTTAGACATTTAGTCGTGTGCGGTGAGGACGGGGCGTTGCAGGCGTGGGAGACCCACAGCTGGAACTGGTAGGGGTTGGCAGGGAATAGGAATAGGGACCGGAGGGGCTTTGCAGAGGAGTAGGACAGGAGAAGAGGGAGGAGCAGAGGCTGGATCTGGCGAATCTGACCTGGGAGGAAGGAAACGAGACTAGAAAAAACGACGGAGAGTTTTATGTATATATATATATATATATAGAGAGAGAGAGAGAGAGAGAGAGAGAGAGAGAGAGAGAGAGAGAGAGAGAGAGAAAAGAAACTAAATATTTTGAAAAATTGAAGTGGCTTTGATAAAAGCCAAGCTTTCAAATTGGTAGTATACATCCACAAAAAAAAGTGGAAAGAAAGCTAGAAAGTCAGAAATCCCTGCATGGGATGAGTCCAGTGAACTCCAAAACTCCACGGCCATGGCATAAACAACACCGACCCATCAGAAATAAAAAGAAAAAGGAAAGAGAGAGAGAGAGAGAGAGAGAGAGAGAGAGAGAGAGAGAGAGAGAGAGAGAGAGAAGCAAAAACAGCATGGTAACATAAATGTATATTTCTTTTCCTCCAGACGACCAACGGATGTCCTTGGTTTCCAGCAGCCAACACTTTAAGAGGTGAGTACACTGGAGTATACACACACACACACACACACACACACACACACAAAAGTCTGGTGGCAGTAATCAAAACCATAACAACAAAAGTGAACACCGAGCCGCCGGTCGCCTGGCTGGTGACCGGCGTTAGGCGTTTGGTGGTGAAGGTGTTATTGTTGGCGCGGCAGTGAGGGCGGGAAGGCAGGACAAGGGGCGCTCAGCGGCACCGCCAATATTTGGCCACAAAAGAATTGTGTACCCACAGCGGACACGTGACGTCTGACGGCCACTGATGTCATTGTTTTCTTTCTTTGCATTTTTAACCTCTTTCAACTCATCAGAAACTACAGAATTCAATAGTTGGAGTTGTCTTAAGATGGAAAATAGTTCTCTCTCTCTCTCTCTCTCTCTCTCTCTCTCTCTCTCTCTCTCTCTCTCTCTCTCTCTCTCTCTCTCTCTCTCTCTCTCTCTCTCTCTCTCTCTCTCTCTCTCTCTCTCTCTCTCTCTCTCACACACACACGCACACGCACATGCTGAAAAAAAAAACGATGTCGGGACAAGAGAGATGCCTGACTCACAGCGATGCTCGGCGGGACCGTGTTGTGTTGGGGCAAGTATTGGAGTGGTTCAACATTCATGGCATTGTTGTGACGAGGCTTTGGGCTTCAACAGGGCAGGGAACACAGCCTTTACGAGGAGAGAGAGGGAGACAGAGAGAGAGAGAGAGAGAGAGAGAGAGAGAGAGAGAGAGAGAGCTAATGGATAATGCACTTTTAATTTTGCTCATTAATTTACTACTACTACTACTACTACTACTACTATCATAACTGCGGCTGTTACTGCTATTTAAAATAATAATTATAGTAATAATAATAATAATAATAATAATAATAATAATAATAATATGTCAGTCTCACAATCAAGTAAATAACAGCAATAATGAAACTAGTTATCCAACCAGAAATGTAATCCAATTCATATTTTCCAAAAGCGATAAACAAAAAATTACGTGCATATAGCGTTTTGTGTCACATCCACTTATGAATCAGACCAACCCGTAGTGATACCCGTAAACAGAAGACAGGCGAACCTTTCCATCACCGCTCTAATGAAAAACAAAGACGTAAAAATGAAGCAATTCTAATCATCTCGTTCTTAATTTGGCGAGGTCTTGACTTTCATCTTCATTATCAGAGAAGAAAAAGCTTTATGACATGAGAAGCAAATCAACACACTCCATTATTGAAGTTATACCATTTTTCATATATCATTTACTTTATCATGAAGACTTTGCTCCATTCCTTTGTGACAGCGGTTGTATATGGACGACTGCCTTGTTGTGGTACCGTAAAGTCACATTGCCTTCTTCTAAAAGCAAGACTACTTCTTTTCTTGCCGTGCGAAGTGCTTGTCTGTTTTGCTCCATGTCTCATTTATCTTTGAGTCAATTAAGTGTTTTATGTTCGGCATTGAGCTCATACATTTATTTTTCACTTAATACAATACGGTGCAAATATATCCGTTTTACAAGTCATGCTAATAAATCCGTGCCCATTTTTCCTACCGGCATTGTGTCCGAAGAAAGAGAGGGTAGGTAAAGGAACCTCCCATTTTTCTTTACTGTGCTGACATTAGTGAAGATCTGTAGAACACTCGTAGTCTCCTCAAGCAGGTCGTCTCGTTGTGGGACAAAAGCCTTTCCTTACCTACTATTCTTATCTTACTCTCACCCTTTGTTCCTCCTCCTCCTCTTCCTTCTCCTCCTCTTCTTTCTTCTCCTCCTCCTCCTCCTCCTCCTCCTGCTGCTGCTGCTGCTGCTTTTTCTCACATTTTCCCTCTCCGTCTTATAAACGTTGGGATGAGTATCTAATATATATATATATATATATATATATATATATATATATATATATATATATATATATATATATATATATATATATATATATATATATATATATATATATATATATATATATATATATATATATTTCATGAAATGTGCAAACCCAATTCATGAAATGAACCAAACCCAACCTAATGAACCTAACCTAACCTAACCTAACCCAATTCATGAAATGTGCAATGGAGAGGCCATTTCATGAAATGGTTAGGTTAGGTTAGGTCAGGTTAGGTTAGGTTAGGTTAGGTTCATTTCATGAATTGGGTTTGCCCATTTCATGAAATGGGCAATTTCACAAACGGTGTATATATATATATATATATATATATATATATATATATATATATATATATATATATATATATATATATATATATATATATATATATATATATATATATATATATATATATATATATATATATATATATATATATATATATATATATATAAAGCGTAGCAGTAAGACCACTTAAGGTCAAATAAGGTACAGGGCATCGTTGTCAGACAGTGTGAACCCAAGGGACATTCTATGGAGGGAAAATGAAACGACATTAGCTAATACGACGAGGCTGCGATTATCGGTCTGCGATACCATTAATTATGTCTCTCTTCACCTCCCAGCTGTCGCGACAATAAAGGAACGGAAGAAATGCCAAGCCAATGAAAACAGTGGGCGTGATGGGGATACGAGGAGCATATTAGTGTGTTATGGGGGAAAACATGAAGTGACCAACCCATAAAGCGCTCTCTCTCTCTCTCTCTCTCTCTCTCTCTCTCTCTCTCTCTCTCTCTCTCTCTCTCTCTCTCTCTCTCTCTCTCTCTCTCTCTCTCTCTCTCTCTCTCTCTCGCTCGCTCGTACACACTGACACAAAAAAAGAGTGAATCCTAGATATTGCTATAGTGAAAGTTTCCATGTCATGTTTCCTACCTCTTCGTCCTATGTCACCTTCTCACCCTTGTACCAGAACCTCCACCACTCGCTTCTCCAACTTCTACATAATTTTTACATGGATCTATGTCCCTTACATTAATTACATCACTTTATACTCTTCTCACTTTTATTTTTCTCGTCCCCCTCCTTCTCCTGCTCCTCCTCTTCGTCAATCATCATCATTCCTCTCTTGTCTTTATTTCTTTTTATTTGATTACATCTGAACGTACGACAAGCGATCTTATTAAGCTTATTTGGGAGATAAATCATGCTCTCAAATTTATCAATGCTTGTTTCCAGAGATGACCTTATAATATTTTTTCTTGCTAGTTTATATTAACAGCTGAAAGGAGAAAAGGTGAGGACATCATTGGCGCTAATGATAGGGTTCATTCTGAGCATTCTCGCTGGTACTGCTACTTTTACTGCGCAGTGTTCCTTCTTTTGCTTGATAAACTGCGTTCAAATAGCAGTCACATACTGGTGTTGTAATATTTGTAAAGCACAGTAGTTAGACGAATATAATCACAGTTCCCAGCACACATAACTTGTATTTTCACCTTTGCAAACGAGACATTACCTGGTTCGGGTCACAGTTCGGTAGGTATTGAATATAATAGCTAGAATAGATTATATTAAGATCAACGAGAAGAAACGTTCAGTTATAATCAGTAGTTTGCAAGATGGTGCTGTTTGCGTTGGTGCCGCTCCTTCTTGCAGCAGCGATGTGGTATTGAGCGTTTATTTGAAGATATTTTTAGTCCATCAGTTATGCCTCTTAAATGTCGCTTTGTTTTATTTCACACCTTGTCACTAAGTCTTCAATATCCTCTTTGATGGCTGTCAGTGTGATAGTGTCAGTGTCCTCCGCTGAGCCGTGAGTGAAGTGGCGGGAACGAGCAGCAAGACCACTAGCTGAACACACTGCAGTAACTCTTGGCAGCTGTTAACGCTCTTTTTATTTTCATCTTTGTACTGAGTGAATTTAATCTTTCTTGCAGGTATCAAAGTTTGCAGGTGCGGACTGAAAGCCGCAGACTCGGCAAGTTAAAGTAATTATATCTTAAAAAGATTAAATGTCATTAGTAGATTCCGATAGTTGATATCAATCTTCTTTCGCATCAATTCCCCGCAGTTCGTTTGTTGGACTATCGAGTGAAGCTTTCATCTCATATTCACTTTCTTTCTTCATTTAACACTAAAGGCAAAATTTATGTGAGTATTCTCGAAAAAATAGTATGTACATATTTTCAATGGGCAACTTTTTTCCGTACTCTGTCGTGCACGTAACAAAGGCGACAGTAACTAACAGTCAATATCTGATCACACACACACACACACACACACACACACACACACACACACACACAGAGAGAGAGAGAGAGAGAGAGAGAGAGAGAGAGAGAGAGAGAGAGAGAGAGAGACCAGAGGAGGGGCCAGAGGACACACACACACACACTTATAAAAGAAAGAGAACAACTCGGAATCTGGCAAGAAAAGAATATGACAAGATATAATGTAATATGAATTAATATAATATATTGATCAAAAAAAATTTTACCCTTAAGTAAATTTTAAAGAAATGATACACGCACACGCACACGCACACGCATACGCGCACACACACACACACACACACACACACACACACACACACACACACACACACACACACACACACACACACACACACACACACACACACACACACACACACACACACACACAATAAAGACAAAAGCGCAAATGTCTTGAGGATTGAAGGAAAACATGAAAGGAAAACAGAATGCGGAAGTGAACACGGCGGAAAAAAGGAAAGGTTTGGATTGGCAGCAGGAAAATAACATACTCACGCAGGGATGAAGTGAGGCAAGGGTTACACGAGAGGGAGACACAGGATTGACTGGCGACGGAAGGAAAAGTGCGGGGCGGGAGACTGAGGGATGAGGTATATGGTGATGTGTTGGTCTTCTTCTTCCTCTACTTCTTCTTCTTCTTCTTCTTCGTCCTCTTCTTCCTCTTCTTCTTCTTCTTCTTTCTCCTCCTCCTCCTCCTCCTCCTCCTCCTCCTCCTCCTCCTCCTCCTCCTCCTCCTCCTCCTCCTCCTCCTCCTCTTCCTCTTCCTCCTCCTCCTCTTCCTCCTCCTCCTCCTCCTCCTCCTCCTCCTCCTCCTCCTCCTCCTCCTCCTCCTCCTCCTCCTACTCCTCCTCCTCCTCTTCCTCTTCCTCTTCTTCCTCCTCTTCCTCTTCCTCTTCCTCTTCCTCTTCCTCTTCCTCCTCCTCCTCCTCCTCCTCCTCCTCCTCCTCCTCCTCCTCCTCCTCCTCCTCCTCCTCCTCCTCCTCCTCCTCCTCCTCCTCCTCCTCCTCCTCCTCCTCCTCCTCCTCCTCCTCTTCTTCTTCTTCTTCTTTTCCTCCTCTTCCTCTTCCTCTTCCTCCTCCCTTGCTCTTCTTCTTCTTCTTCTTCTTCTTCTTCTTCTTCTTCTTCTCCTTCTTCTCTTCTCCTTCTTCTTCTTCTTCTTCTTCTTCTTCTTCTTCTTCTTCTTCTTTTTCTTCTTCTTCCTCTTCTTCTTCTTCTTCCTCTTCTTCTTCTTCCTCCTCCTTCCTCCTTCTCCTCCTCCTCCTCCTCCTCCTTCGTGCAGGTGGCAGAAGGAACTTCAGCGTCGTAAGTTCATCTTCAGATTCAGGCAAGATCAGAGCTTGCTATTTCAATGCCCGTAGTTTACGAAATAAATTTAATGAGCTCCAAGCTCTTATACATCAAGAAAACTATGACATCATCGGCATCACAGAAACTTGGATTAATACAACACACAGAGATTACCTCGCAGAATACTCACTTGATGGCTATAACATTTTTAGTAGCGAAAGATCTCACCGTACAGGGGGCGGTGTAATGTTTTACGTTAAAAGTAATCTTCGTGCTCGTGTGATGCCAACTTCAACCATTGCAAACATAGATGTCAATTTCATTCATATAGAAAATAAATCCCGAAGAATATCATTAGGTCTCGTCTATCGTCCTCCAGCCCAGTCACCCGCCACAGACGAACAATTGTATGAACAAATCGCGGACATTTGCTGCGTAAACAATTGCATAATTATGGGAGATTTTAACCTTCCAGTCACAAGGTGGGGCGAACCACTGACAGCTCACGCTGGCCAGCAGCTGTATAATAGCATGCTTGAAAGCTCCCTCCACCAACACATCAAGCATCCGACAAGAGGAAACAATATCCTTGATATCGTTCTAACAAATGATGAGAATACTATTGAAAATGTGGAAATTGGACCAGAATTCAGTTCCAGCGATCATCGCACCTTAAAATTCACCATAAATTTTGACAAAGGAAAAGTGAATGAAAGTAAAGAAAAAGTGCCAGACTATCGGCGTGCAAACTACACAAGACTCCGTATGCAGCTTGCATCCATTGACTGGAATATACTGCTGGAAACACCAGATGTAGATAAGACATGGGAGGTGTTTGCTGAAAAGATAAATGATACAGCTAAGATGTGTATACCACTAAGAAACAGAAGGAAAATACTAAACACCAAACCGAAATGGTGGAATAATGAAATTAAAAGCTGTCTTCTAGCAAAGAAAGAAGCATACAACAAATACAAATTAACACAGCATAATAATGATAAATTAGAGCATGACAGATTGCGTAGAAAAGCAAAAAGTTGATAAAAGCAGCAAAAATCTGTAGAAGCTCAGATCGCAAACTCCTGTAAAACCAACCCAAAGGAATTTCACAGTTATGTAAAATCCAAAAGAGTCTTAGCCTCAACAATTGGTCCACTCATAACAGAAAACGGAAACCAAATAGATAACGAAGTTGAAATGGCAAACGTCCTAAATAGATTCTTCTCAACAGTCTTCACGACTGAAGATGTCCAAAATAGTCTGCCCATGCCAGAGCCTCAGGCACAAGGCAAAACACTGCCTGACTTCATAGTTACAGAAAATGAAATCCTCACAGTCATGAACAGCATGAACGTAAACAAAACGCCTGGACCAGACAAGATATCACCCAGGCTTCTCAAAGAAGCGAAAATGAGCTCGTGAAACCACTCACGATTATATTCAATAAAACTTTACAAGCAGGAAAGTCCCCAGGAGTGGAAGCTAGCAAATGTCACGCCCATTTTCAAGAAAGGAAATAAATCACTCCCAGCTAATTACAGACCAATCAGCCTTACTTCAGTAGTGTGCAAGCTGATGGAAACGATAATCAGAGATAAGATTGTCAAATTTTTAGAAGAAAATAAGATCATGAAGGATTCACAACATGGTTTCAGAAACAAGAGATCCTGCTTAACAAACCTACTAGACTTCTTTTATGAAGTTTTTAACTCGTATGACGAGACAAAAGCAGTGGATGTTATTTATCTTGATTTCCAGAAAGCTTTCGACACTGTCCCTCACAAGAGGCTAATCAGCAAAGTAAAAGCTCACGGCATAGCTGGAAATACCCTGAAATGGCTGGAAGACTGGCTCTCTGACAGAAAGCAACGAGTTGTTATAAATGGAAAAGAATCAGAGTGGCACAATGTGAAAAGTGGTGTTCCTCAAGGCTCTGTATTAGGACCAGTTCTTTTCATTGTTTATATTAATGATATTGATGAAGGAATCACTTGTAAAATAAGCAAATTCGCGGACGACACCAAAATAATGAGCAAAGTTACATCAACGTCACAATGGCAAGAACTACAGTGTGACTTAAATAAACTGACACGCTGGGCAGAAAAATGGCAAATGAAATTCAATATAGAAAAGTGTAAAGTCCTACACATTGGAAGTAACAATGTACAAGCAAAATACGTAATGAGTAATGTACCTCTGGAAAGTGCTGAGAATGAAAAAGATCTTGGTGTTGTGGTGTCTAAAGATCTCAAGCCGAGCAAACACTGCACAGAAGCAGTAAAGAATGCAAATAAATTAGTTGGGTTCATTGGAAGAACCTTTGAATTTAAATCAGAAAAAGTTATCCTTACTTTATATAACTCATTGGTGCGTCCTCAGCTTGAATACTGTGTGCAGTTCTGGTCACCATATTACAGAAAAGACATTGAAAAACTGGAAAGGATCCAGCGTAGAGTGACCAAGATGATTCCGAGATTGAGAAACAAGCCGTATGAGGAACGACTGGAAGCATTAAATTTATTCAGCTTAACAAAGCGCAGGATAAGAGGAGACCTAATCGAAGTTTTCAAAATTTTTCAGGGATACAACAACCTTGATGTCAATAAATATTTTACTATTGATCATTCCACCATAACAAGGAATAATGGATTTAAAATTACACCAAAACGCTTTAAAACCCACGAGGCAAAGCACTTTTTCTTTAATAGAATAGTTAACATTTGGAATAAGCTTCCTTCTGAAATAGTAAACAGTACTTCCATTGCATCATTCAAAAACAAAATTGATAAATATTTAAAGAATAACCCCCAACAAGCTCTCTTCTTGTCTGAATAATTAAACATGATACTATATTAACTTTCTTATAGATAGATATGTAGAGTTCACCGTAGGGTGAATAATAGAATCTCCTTTCATCCTTTCCTGTGAAAATTCCATGTCAGTTTTTTCCATACTGCATGGTACTTTTCCAAGCTATTTTCCATGCCAGCGAAAGCTGGAGGGAGTGGTGGGTGGGGAGGAGCCTTCTCCTGTACTGTCCTGTCTCTCTTATCTGTAGCCAGTTAGAAGTAGTTACCAAACAGCCTCGAAAGGACCAACAGGTCTGTTGCTGTTTGGCTTTCCTTTGTATTCCTTTGTATTCCTCCTCCTCCTCCTCCTCCATTTCCAACTTTTTTTCAGTTTTTCCATCTTCAGCCAGTTTACCTGTTCGAATTTTCCCCTTCTTACAGTGACCACATCATTATGGAAGTTGGACCAAATCATCTGACATGATCACTACAATCGTTGCATAAAGCTTCACTTGTATTCCTATATAGTACTTGAAGAAAAGTCAACTCCCAACTCTCCCCATTACGTATGAGATTTCTTTTTCTTGGCCAATAGCTGTTCATTTTTACTTCCTTTAAGAGATTTTCCCCTTGGATTTCTAAAATTTCCCCCAAGGTCAGAAAATGCTAATTTACATATTGCATTTAAGTAAAAGAAATTCTCAGGAAATATATTGCAAGATGTAAAAAACAAAAAGCGAAGAAGGTTTCCTTCACCTGCTAATATTTCGCTTTCTACATAGGCCATCAGGAGTACTTAACTTTCGTCTAGTGGTGTAAAAAAAAATTCTTCCCATGAGAGATTCAGAAAAATCGGGGTCTCATCAGATTTTTTTTTAACATCACCAGTTTCTGCAGATTAATGTACAGAAAAAGACGACGGGGTGATTTCGTAATTATACCTAATTACAGAAATGTTCCACTTTTTACATTAACAAAAATAAGAAGTAAGAGCGATAGATATTTATAAACGAAACCTAATAGAACAATTACAACCACCCTTAAGGCACAAGAGCAGGGAACCATCATCCCGCCGCTGGAGGCTGTGCCCCGTGCTTCAGTCCTCTCAGCGGGAGTGCGAGATGGAAGCAATAACTGTACCATGAGGATGCAGCCTCAACTGCCGCCACTTAGCTGAGGCATAGCGCTAAAAGCACATCAGTACAGGAGCGACAGGACACATAACTGTTACCTTTTTATGTCTTGCGTTGAGTGCCTGCCTCGTTTTTGCTCCTCTTTCCTTTTTGTCTAGGGCGGGAGATATCATATCTTGCTAAATTTGTTTTTCGTTGTCTTAACCTCTTTCTTAACTCTATTCCTACTTTTTTCCAAATCCTTACTTTTGACACACGTCCCCCGTATCTCTCTCTCTCTCTCTCTCTCTCTCTCTCTCTCTCTCTCTCTCTCTCTCTCTCTCTCTCTCTCTCTCTCTCTCTCTCTCTCTCTCTCTCTCTCTCTCTCTCTCTCTCTCTCTCTCTCTCTCTCTCTCAAAAATCCTTTACCTGACGAAAAACAATACCTATCTTTATCTATTCATTTATTTATTCATTTCCTTACTTAGGATTTCAGATCAAAACGGTGAGCTTAATTTCTGCAGAAATGTGGTCAGCTAAAACGTGAATGAGTACCGGCGGATCGCGTCGGTATGAACCCCAATTCCCTCCTGAATGGACACCGCTGCGGGAAGGTGAGTCTTATGGGACTTTGACACGGGCTGGGTGTCGTTAAAAGCGTTCATGTGCAAAGACAGCTTTATGAGGATTTTTCTCTTCTTTTTATGGGTATGTGAAATTCCTCTGACACTGTGAAAAATTTATCGCCTGTCGGTAAAATTATTGGAATCCACAGAACGTGAGCGATATTTAAACCTTCAATCCGTCTGTTATACCTGTAAAGAACAATACTAACATACAGTAAACGTACGGAAGACTCATACAGGATGCTCTGGACAAAGACATGACAAGACACGGTAAGACAAAGCGTTTTAGAGGTGCGGATTGACATATCAGTGAAGAGGGGGAAGAATTTTTTTTTTTTCCTCGCGACGACTGAATAACACGAACATGCCTGGCGACCAACTTTCCAAACGCATGAAATAAAACTGTCAATGTTGAAAAATAACAACTGTGGCTCCGTGTCACCGTCCTCGCCCCTGACCCGCGCCTAGGGTGGTGTATTGATGACTGTCCTGTGTGTGTGTGTGTGTGTGTGTGTGTGTGTGTGTGTGTGTGTGTGTGTGTGTGTGTGTAATTCACCTCCTCGGTCGCCTGCTGGTCACCCAGCCAGTCTTCCCCATTACGGAGCGAGCTCAGAGCTCATAGACCGATCTTCGGGTAGGACTGAGACCACAACACACTCGAGTTACATCCCATACCTATTTGCTGCTAGGTGAACAGGGGCCACACATTAAGAGGCTTGCCCATTTGCCTCGCCGCTTGCCGGGACTTGAACCCGGCCCTCTCGATTGTGAGTCGAGCGTGCTAACTACTACACTACGCGGTGTGTGTGTGTGTGTGTGTGTGTGTGTGTGTGTGTGTGTGTGTGTGTGTGTGTGTGAGGAGAGAGAGAGAGAGAGAGTGTGTGTGTGCGTGTGCGTGTGCGTGTGTGTGCGTGTGCGTGTGTGTGCGTGTGTGTGTGTGATTACACCTCCCTCATGTCAGGTTTTCCTTTCTGTTAGTAATTCCAGTATAAACAGGCGTTGTAATTCCTTTGTGAAGCTGTGGGCGAGTTTCCCACTTAACGAATGCCTTGGATGTTCTCGTGTTTGCATTTCAATTTAAACAATCGCAGACATTTGTGAGGGAAGCCCCTTGAAGAGCACTGGAGTTGCGGTGATCTTGGTGTGAGCATGGTGAGGCGGCGGAAGACCAACACCAGCAAGACTGCGGTCAAGAGTTCAGCAGACGAGGCGCCAAGGAAGTAGACACTCCAAGTCACAAACAAGTTAAAGTTTACGAGATTCTCTTCTCGCCTCAGCTCGTGCTCGCTCGCTCTCCCTCGCCGCTGAATATTGGCACCCTGATGGTCGTCTTTGAGCGCTGACAAAGCTGGCCCAGGGAGAAAGAATGACGCTCTGGAAGAAGGAGAAGGAAGAGGACGAGCGAGGGTCAGAGTGAATGGCAAAGCTAAGATCATTAAGGTTTTGGATTTCAACTCAATCATCGGGGAGGGAGGAAGGAAGGAAGGGAATGAGCCATGAAGGTGGTGAAGGTGAGCTGGTGTTTGTGATTGTGACCGGATTTTTTAGTAAGAGAGAGAGAGAGAGAGAGAGAGAGAGAGAGAGAGAGCACTGTTTCATGACGATAAGGATGATAATGTATAAGTACTGCTAGTTAATAACCGGTGTGTGTACAAGGCAAGGAAAGATAATTTTCATACACTTGAACAATTATCTCCTCCCTTTGTTCCCACCCTAAGCTTTTCCCGCCTCTAGGATTAATTAACATAACGTTTTATTTGTGCAGTTGCCATGTCTGCAATGTGTTCAGGGAATAATAACATTCGTGCAATACTTCACCTGGAAACACGCGCGGCTTGAGGTCACCGGGACGGTACTTGCCGCACTGAGTGGTGACACAACGCATCCCGCAATGATTGCTGGCGGCGGTGCGCTTCCCTTGCCGCCCTGTGTACCTGAGGAAGGGTTCCCTAAAGGCGTATGCATGAAAGCGCCATCTTCTTCCCGGGATCCGCCGGCTGGGTTTCTTGCCTCACGCCCGTCAGGACGGGAAGGAGCCCACTACAACACGCTTCTTACACGCTCGCTGCCCGTCTATGCCTTGGCAACACGTCACGGCCATTTACTCTAACCATTCAGCGCGTGTTTACTGTTTCTTTGGAGTCTGAGAGGCATGCCCGGCAACACGTCAATACTACGTAACTCAACAATGACGAAAGGAAATTCTCTCTCTCTCTCTCTCTCTCTCTCTCTCTCTCTCTCTCTCTCTCTCTCTCTCTCTCTCTCTCTCTCTCTCTCTCTCTCTCTCTCTCTCTCTCTCTCTCTCTCTCTCTCTCTCATCTCTCTCTTGACTGACTTCACCCAATAGTTTTGTCAAACAATAAAGGCAAATGCCACTATCACATTTACTGAACCCATACCGTACGCATAATGAACAAAGAAATGTTCATAGATTTTTTCCTAATAGCCTGAAAGCAAAGCACCAGATACCTCTGAAAAATATAACTATAAAATATAAACGCATGAACGTCATAAGAGTAGGTCACTTGCCAGAACCAGAAACAAATCCGGTAAGTTGTTGTGCCATCTCTGTTATTGAAGATGAAAGTAATAATTTCATGAAACTTCTGTGGCAGGGATAATTCTTGATTTTATAATTTTGAACGTTTTTTTTTTATTAAGCATTAAAATCACTTCTTTAGAATAAGTTTTGTATGAAGGCCAACCAATACCAATAGAGGACAAAGCCTCGCCTAACCAGAGCCAACAATTCCATGATGGAAGCCTCTCCACGCCTCGCCACAGATCCACTCCTTGAACTTTACTAGTAAATATGACACTGTGTCGTGCACACCCGTAAAAATCATACATTATTTCGCTATTTTTTTTCTCTCTCCTTTTTTTTTTAGAAAACGAAACGAAAAGTGAAAAGGATAGGGAAAAAAGAGAAAGTGTTTACATTCGCCATTCGCCTGGCCAAGTCATCGAAGCTGTTACAGTGTTCAGAGCTCAGCAGTGTTGATACAGGAACTGCTGTATACTTTCCGCTGAAAATATCGATGATGACGTCATCTGATGTGATGAAGTTGTGTATTCCGCCACTGTCCCTCTGGCGGCACCTGAAATAAGTGAAATCCACTATGGAAGGCATAGGTCTTGTGGCACAGATGGCACGGATGCTGTTCACCGGGAGGAATAATTCCTTCAGCTTGTTAGTCATCCTCTCCTCCGTGACTCCCTCCCATATTACGCGTGCTACGTTTGGCCTCGCACAATTGCATTATCAGCGATGTGTTCTGAGAATACAGAGCCTGATGAGATCGAT
Source organism: Portunus trituberculatus (assembly GCF_017591435.1). Classification (NCBI taxonomy): domain Eukaryota; kingdom Metazoa; phylum Arthropoda; class Malacostraca; order Decapoda; family Portunidae; genus Portunus; species Portunus trituberculatus. Next base: position 33,587,818 of record NC_059292.1, on the reverse strand, counting down.
ACAGCTTTGTTCAGACGACACATCCATAGATTCAGGTTCCCAGCTGTGTCTCCAGCCCTTTGAGCGAGCCACAATTCCTGTTCACATAAAGGCACCTCAACGATACATTGAAGACACTAAAAGACAAATTATTTAGATGAACTAATCAGCTTTACTTTTGCTAAGTGTTGCATTTTCCAAAATGTGTGTCTAGTCGAAGAATGTGCACTTAGTGTTAGTAACGAAGAACAAGAGACTTGTGCTACGCAGTCAACAGTTGTCATGGTGCTTAAAACTAAAAATAATTAAATTTAGTTCACATTTCTGAAACTTTAATCCAGGCTTTTTTTTTAAATCTAGTAAGAGACAGGTGGTGCGTTTGCTGTGGCATAAGCTTTCTTCGTAGAAAGTATGAAAGAAAAGAAGCGGAAAGAAAAGGAGGAGAAGGAAGATGGCCATTCCTGAGATGTGTAATCTACAGTGCCCTGGCCTCAGCCACACAGCTGCTCCCTTATTAAAGGAACAAGGGCAGGTCATCCCCTCAAGTTTAGTGAATTCTCTCGTATACTTTTTTTCACTTTACACAAACAGAATGAAGAAATAAATGTCCCATATATTTTCTTTCTTGTCCTCATGTCATGTTGGCGTTTTTCTTCGTTGCATTCTTTGTTGCTTGCACGCAGGAGAACAATATTGTCTCGTCCTTGACGCTGAAATACGGGGCCAGACAATGCATATTTCCCGATCTTGTCATCTGCCGCTCCTGCTCTAGATGCTGTGTACTTTAGTATGCACAAACGTGTGCGGTGTGAAACACGGTAATGCTACCACCTACAGATGTGTGATAGTGTTGGTCAAGTTGTGGTTTAGAAAAAGGATTACTAGTTGTTGTAGTTGTGTGTGTGTGTGTGTGTGTGTGTGTGTGTGTGTGTGTGTGTGTGTGTGTGTGCGCGCGCGCGTACGTGCGTGCGTGCGTGCGTGCAAAATGTGAAAGAAAGAAATACTGTACAATAGATTTTATGTAGATTTTTTTTTCAATATCCGTAAATGTGGAAGCTTGTTCAGTATCTCTCTCTCTCTCTCTCTCTCTCTCTCTCTCTCTCTCTCTCTCTCTCTCTCTCTCTCTCTCTCTCTCTCTCTCTCTCTCTCTCTCTCTCTCTCTCTCTCTCTCTCTCTCTCCTAGACAGTTGATGTACGATTATACAAGAGACAGACGTAATTTTCTATTTCTGTCTCTGCGCATGTTACTTATAAGTGCCGCCCCGTAAAAATAGTTACTCCTTACATGATAAGATCA
>NC_059292.1:33559042-33581542 GCF_017591435.1 Portunus trituberculatus | reverse complement strand
GGACAACGCCATATACACTGTTGCCAGCGCCCCTCACACCATATATTCAGTTTATTGTCAAGTTAGCAACCAAAGCACTGCACTGCCAACCGATGTGCAAGCGTCCTTTACGCCGCATACTAGACTCGTTGCTAAATAGTAGAGGGAGAGAGAGAGAGAGAGAGAGAGAGAGAGAGAGAGAGAGAGAGAGAGAGAGAGAGAGTGTGTACTGAATAACCAATTGTTGCATTTTTGTCAATTAGTGCGGAAATAGGTACCGTGCTGTCATTTGCTTTATTCTCGTTAGTTTTGTACCGTGTGGGAGTACATCGAAGAGAGGAGTGACTGGCAAAATTTTTTCATTCCTTCTCTTCTCAACAAATTTTTTGCCCAGAAAAAATATTAATGTAAGGCTAAGTACGTGCATAGCTTCCTGTCCGTAAAATAAATAAATAAAAAATAAATAAGAAATAAAAAAAATTTGAATTTGCAAATTTTTTAATTGAAAATGAGCTTTGTAAACATTAACGCTAAGAAGGTTCCGTGTTTGTTTGTGTGTGTGTGTGTGTGTGTGTGTGTGTGTGTGTGTGTGTGTGTGTGTGTGTGTGTGTGTGTGTGTGTGTGTGTGTGTGTGTTTTAACTCATTAATTTGCTTTTGGTCATTTTATCAGAAAAAGGATTTGAATTTTCTGCTGAAGAGATTGATTGAGACACAGGCGTCACCGAGGCGGGACTTTCCTTTCCTCGAGGCCTCCTCCGCCATGGCGCACCACGACCTTCTTTACCAAACTATGAACGCAAATTTAATTTGTGATCCTCACACTCTTGCCTCTCGGGCTTCTCTTCTCTGTTCTTTCCCTCAAGTTTGCACTATTATATTGCCTTTTTACAGGGAGTTTTTTTCTTTATAAAGAGTTGTGGTTTAATTTCGCTCAGCCATGGGTGTAATGCAAAACATTTTGTTATTCGCCTAAAAACACTTTACGCTTCATGCTGCCACACACTCAGTGGTCATTCCGTTGTGTAGAATTTAATCATTCTTGCAAAGATGGAAAAAAACTAAAATTGCTATGAATAAATATTAGTCCAATGATAAAACGTTCTATATGACAAGTAGAGAAAGTATTATGCTTTGAATTTTTATTTTTAGGCATAAATCGCCATAAAACATTCATAATACACTAAATGCACGACAAACTTACATTCGTGGGGAAGATATGGTTAGATATTTTTCATACACTATCTTTCCATATTGCTGGCAAAAATATGCAGTAGGTACATACATACATAATAGAAATGCCAATGTCGGCATGTTTTACTCAGCTGGTTAATATTGAAGAAAATATGAACCTGATAGTAAATTAGTGAGAATGTTACGTCTCATCACAAAAAAATATATATATATTATATTACAGCCACCTGATATACAATAGCGCTCTCTAATGATGACTGCTGATGTTACTTTACTGGCTGTTTTTAAATCATTCTTAATAATCTACATTGCTCTAAGCTGTGTTATAATACATACACCAGTTATAGAGACCTGTTTACAAGAATGGTAGTTATATATATATATATATATATATATATATATATATATATATATATATATATATATATATATATATATATATATATATATATATATATATATATATATATATATATATATATATATATATATATATATATATATATATATATATATATATATATATATATATATATATATATATATATATATATATATATATATATATATATATACAGTAGTAAGAGCAACTGTTTCCGATGGGAGGGATGGACGATAGGAGAAGTGTTGAGGGTAACGCGATATGGCAGTGTTGGCAATGATGGAAGGACAGTATTATGTACGTGCACATAGTGGCGGGTGTCCCTCACATGGCGCTATTATAATCCTTGTCTAGGTGTTCATCGCTTTACGTGTTACAATCCTGCTGGGTTGTTTGTTGCTTTTTTTGTTGATTTGTACGTATGTGTTACTTGTTGGGTGTTCGTCGCTTTGTGTGTGTTACTTACTGGGGCATTTGTTGCTTTTTGTTGTTTTTTGTGTGTTGCATGAAGGTATTTATTGTTTTGTGTGTGTTACACGTCGAGGTCGTTTGCTGCTAGTGTGCTTTATATGTTGGTGTTTACTGGGAAGTCGTAAAGCGAATTACGCATATTTGTCGGCCATTCAGTAGTTTCATTCATATTTTTCCACAAATATAAGGCGAGGAGAAAAACAAGCCGCCACCCTGGAACCACGCTCAGTTTGTATTGCAAGTGTTTGGTGTAGATCTGTGATTTAACTGAGAGAGAGAATAAGGCTCACCATACTAACTAGTTACACAACACTTTGAATGCGTATATTTGTGAAGCAATTTTCTCAATTTATGCTGAGTATAGTTTAGCTTCATACAACACCGCCGTAAATCAGTGTTCTAAATTCATATTCATCGCAGTGAACTATTCTCCTAAAGTACTCAAACTGGAGTATTATGGTTATATTCTAAGGAGAATTTTTTTTCTGGGGCGGGGCGAGGGAATATATTTTTTTCAAATCTATTACCCCATGATTATTTACTAGTGAAGGCTCAGCAAATAGATTACATTTATCTTTCCGATTACTTTTTCGATAATAGTTGACGCCAGAACTTGTAAGATTTTGATGTACTCATTTTCTTGAAACATTAAAATCTTACGGAAATTAATATCCAGCATGTAGTACTTCATACATATACAAAAAGATATTTGTGGTATTAAAGTAGCAAGTCTATATCAAGAGATATAAGTGATACACACCACCTACGCAGGATTTCCAAAAGCCGTCCCTGCTACCATCAATCCTTGCGTGGCAGCGGCCCGCGACGCACGGCCAATCAAAGGTATCAGCTTTGACACCATGAATATAGCAGTGAGCGATGGGACGCGCTTCTGCTGGGAGTCCTTTGTATATATGAACTTTTACTGACAGGCCGACTGTTGAAGTATGATGTTTGTATTAGTTTCCACATCCTCGGTGAAAAATTAAGTTTTCTACAAAGCTGAACATGACAACAAAAGAATATAAGCTGCAAGAGTGTAGCAGGCCTACATGTGGCAGTCCTCTTCATATACGAGGATAACATCTATCTTGATTTTTGAAAATTGTGTTATTGTCCCAGTGTGGCTGCCACGTCATGTGACTTCCCTGCGGTATACCTAGAAATATCTTTTTAACACAAAGGACTCTCAGTGTTGGCCCTTCATCCTCTTAAGCAATTAGAGATAGCGCCACATGAAAGAATTTTTACATGATGGTAAAGAATCAGTACTTACTACAAAATCAGATTACAGTTTTATTTGATTTTTATCAGAATTCTAAGGGAAATAATTATAAATCCCCGAGTTTGTAGAGAATAATTTGATTGTGGGACACGCACGCACGCACGCACCCACGCACGCACGCACGCACACACACACAAGCCAGAGGACCGGGATTCGATTCCCCGGCCGGGTGGAGATATTTGGGTGTGTCTCCTTTCACGTGTAGCCCCTGTTCACCTAGCAGTGAGTAGGTACGGGATGTAAATCAAGGAGTAGTGACCTTGTTGTCCCGGTGTGTGGTGTGTGCCTGGTCTCAGGTCTATCCGAAGATCGGAAATAATGAGCTCTGAGCTCGTTCCGTAGGGTAACGTCTGGCTGTCTCGTCAGAGACTGCAGCAGATCAAACAGTGAAACACACACACACACACACACACACACACACACACACACACACACACACACACACACACACACACACACACACACACACACACGCACGCACGCACGCACGCACGCACACACACACACACACACACACACACACACACACACACACACACACACACACACACACACACACACACACACACACACACACGGAAAGGATACTATCTAGGAATAAAATCATCGCCGTCCCTGAAACGATTTTCTAGAAAATGGTATGTGGGGTTTAGATGATTTATCTTTTTTATTTGAAAATATCCAAGTTCTATTCGTAAATCCCTTGCTTTATGAATATTTTGTTTTTCGTTATTTTTTTCTGTAACTACATAGTCGTTGCAATGAAGCTACTACAATACACGCATGACTGATTCATTCTGTGAATTTAGCGTGTTAAGAATGGTAATTAGATCACTCTGTGTCTGTGTGGGGATGAGGCGAGTAAATTGTAAAATAGTCTGCTGGAATCTCCCGCTGTGTTTGCTATTGCGCTAATTGCCTTTCACTGTTTAGAAACGTTAGGAAAACTGCTGCATTATCTTGGAATCTACTGTCACATAGAGTGATGCGGAATAAGGCAAAGGAATTACGACGTAGGAAAGTCTGACAAAATATAGTGACTGTCAGGTCAAATATAATTGTGATAATTCATATTATTATAATAACTGAACTGCTGAAGCTGCTAAATCATCGAGCTGACATTTGGTAATGAGGAAGGGCACTTGTACGTGAAGGAAAGACCGAATGGAAGCGATAGATTGTAACGGTTTGTGATAAAGTAAAAGCTCCACAACCCTTTACAGTCATAGTTACACGTAATTACTAACAGCATATGACCACAATTGTTGGAGGTGAGGGAGAGGGAAGGTTGTTGGGAGCGAAACAGTAGCTGTGGCATTACACGTAGCTGCATCAGCTCGCTGTGAATTATGTTACCGAATTAATTAATACGCCAGAATAGGGAGGGAGTTCAAATGGAAGGTTCAGGATTTGACTGTATTGTCACTTCCTATACACAAATTCATAGTCAGCTTTTCTTGCTTGAGTAATCTACTGTTGCTGAAAAAATTTATTTGAGTTTTCGTGATCTCAGGTTGTTTGTCAGATAGCGAGTGATTCCTGATGAAGATGAAGACATTTTTCCTCGAGAATGAGAAATTCGAAAATATCACAAACGTTTTTGGTTTTTAAGAGAATAGGAAATACTTTTTTTTCATTGTTTACTGTAAAATCATTGGATTAATCTACACGGTCAGCGTGATCTACCAGTCAAATTCTACTTTGGTGTGCGATCTCCATGTTTCATTCATTCATTATAGCCTAAATAGAATATTCTATATATACATACATTTATCGAAAACTGAATTGATAAAGATAATGGTGATAACAAAAATAATAAACACATCAATAGTTATGAAACAAAGAGGAAGAGACAACACGTGCATTACGAATACGATTATAACTTCATTACATCACCTATGAAAACGTTCTCAGTGCGTCTTTCAAATTAAATGTGCAAATTTAAGAAATTGTAACACTACTTCACATTAATGTAGAAAAGCACGTAGCTACTTCAGCGCCCGAAATTACACAATATGTATTAGAGAAAATATCGAGCTTTGCTGGACTTATCATAGAGGACTTGAACTACTGGATGTAGTATCATAGGAGTTATGTACTAAGTAAGCCGAAATAATGAAAACAAATTTGAATAGATAAATATATAAATAACAATGATTACGATGCGCGTGACGGAGGATAGCGATGCGAGTTTCCACGATAACGGTATGATTTTACACATTAACAAAACAATTCCACGACAACGATGCGATTTTCCACGAGTTTCCACGTTAACGATGCGATTTTCCACGATAACGATGAGAATTTCCACGAGTCTCCACGATAACGATGCGATTTTCCACGATAACGATGTGATATTCCACGAGTTTCCGCGATAACGATGCGATTTCAGTTTCTGCGATAACAATGCGATTCCACGATATCGTGGCAGGCCTTGTGATACGTATATGTAGTTTTGGTGTAGGTACTTATCTAAACAGGCACCAGGACGAACCCTTCCTCCCCAAGAGTCCGCCCCAGCAATCCCGTGGGTGTGAGGACAGTGATGATGCAACCTTGCCGCGCCTCACATGGCTCGCCATGAGCAATGACCACCACGCCCCAGCCACTGTCATGAAGTGAGCCCTCTTACCCCTAAAGGACTCCCCTCGTCCTGCCAGTGTCTGGTGCATGGCGAGTTGTTCAGCCAGTGCCATCATAAGCACACCCTCCTCCAGAATGTATGAAAGAAGCCTTATCACCCCTTTAAGACTCCCCCCTATCTGATGAAGAGCAGACATTGATCTTCTGCTCATGGTGACCCCTTGCTAGTGTGAGGCCTTGCAAGTGGATGACTATAGTGAAGCTTGAGGCCGCCAGGGAAAAGGGCATGCTGCCAGTTCCCTGCCTTGGGCCCCAGTAAGGACCCGACAGCCACCTTCTCTCACATATTGCTGCGATACCTCTACTATCAATTCGTGCACTAAATGGTATGAAATATTTTAAATGAAATAATATAAAAAAGTGCTAAAATTTGCCTAAAAACTTGCAAACTAGTGTGATTTCTTGCAAAAGCCTTGAGCTACCGCAACGTCTTTTGGATACACAGATGTCAATAAGCAGTAGATAAAATCACGGCAGAGAGCACAGGTCGCATATCAAGACACTGTCTGTGCCGGAGTGAAGTGTGCTGTACCACGTCTACTGTACTAGTACGTAAAGCACCTTATTGAGTCGGGACAGGAGCTTTGACACTCGAGTAGACATCCCGCTCATGTTTCAGATTCTCTAATCTCTCGAAACCAAGACAAGTGTTTTCCTTATCTCTTGAGAAACAAAAGAAAAACTTGTAGATCACAAGATGAAGCGTAGATCGCATACCAAAGGACCTTTATGACACGTAGACTACATACCATATTTTCTGATAGTTTCTGAATATTTTTCATATTTCATGTTTCTTACGAAAAGACGTTATAAAGATAACAGTAATGCATATTCTTATGACAGATTTCTTTTCTTACTTTTTTTCATTTTTCATTCCGAGTCAGGTCTTTGCATCACCAGGCATGTCAACGTTCTCTCTCACGTGAAAGCAACAATTGTGATTGTTTAATCACTTTAACTCTCTCTCTCTCTCTCTCTCTCTCTCTCTCTCTCTCTCTCTCTCTCTCTCTCTCTCTCTCTCTCTCTCTCTCTCTCTCTCTCTCTCTCTCTCTCTCTCTCTCTCTCTCTCTCTCTCTCTCTCTCTCTCTCTCTCTCTCTCTCTCTCTCTCTCTCTCTCTTGATTAAGATGTTTTACCTCCTCTAATAATATAAGATATGTGATTTACAGCTTTTGTTAAAAAAAAGTGATGACATGTTTGCTTACGGATTCAACTTTCCCTGAGTAATAAGTAGAACACCTGCCTGAATTCATCATAGGCCGTTTTTCTGTCAGTATTTCCCTTTCGTAGTTTGAACAGGTTCCACCAGAAGCGTCAGATATTATTGCATGTACATGCCGTAATAGCGTAGTGTTGCTTGTGTCATTTATCATCACACTTGCTGACTATTGGTATTGTTCGTAGAATGCGCGAGATTGTCTCAACACCGGCAACTCTTTGATAATGAGGGGAATGAAAGGATTTTAACCACTTCTGTACCATGACGTGTTTCCATATGCATTCTGATTAGTATTTGGCGATTTCATACAGCTTCAGAAATTTATGTGTGGAATTGAAATAATGAAGACCGTAACCATTAATCTTTTCACCTCCATAGATGTCAATAAAATATTCTAATCGTAAACAAATCTCAAGGTAAAAAATGTGATCCAGTATTGAAGAAGTTAAATGGTTAAATCCTTTTTGTAATGCAATCACACCATTGTTTCTCCTGATTGTTTTATTCTTATTTTTTTATCATTCTTTATTTATTTCCTCTTTCTTTTTTTTCCTTCTTTTTATTTTTCTTTCGTCCGTATCGTAGTCTTGGTAATTTTCTGGTCATCTTTTGAGAGAAATTTTCTCCTTAACTGTCACAATATGATACACAAAAGTATTAATGTATCGATGCAACAATGACGTTTCCATTATAGTTTATCATGTAATTATTGTGATGCATTATCATTGCGTGGTGTCAAAGTAATGATTCGAGGGCGTTGTGGTAATTACCTGTTCAGCTCGTGTACATTTACCAAGGTTCCTGACGCCCAGGGTTGCAATCCTCAATAATCTAATGAATCTGTCTATAAATTTGCACTACCCTACAAGTCATCTTTTTGTTCTCCTCTCATCATTACTTACTTACTTTGGCTGTCGTGTAATGTTGATTTGGCTCTTCCATTAAACATTGCATATGGTGTTTTTCTTATCTATAGATGTTATTTTTCCTTCTTTCAGTAAACAACATTCCAAACCCTGCAAAACATTTTCGGTGTCCTCGCAGCAGTATTTCCTCCTTTACCCTCCTAACTGCCCAAGTTTCAGCAATATGGACAAATAATTTTCTCTCTCTGATATTTTCTTCGCTTCTGCCCATCCATTATCCTACGTTGCTGATCCTCTTTTGATTGAAGTATGATTACATGATCGCCTGGATGCAACAGTTCTCCGGACCCTCATCCCTTCACTCATGCATCACTGATGTGGATGTGAGATGAGAGCTTATTGCCACGTAGGCAATTCCAAAGCTTTAGGAGCGATGCCTGCGTCCCTTCACATTTACTATGATGCTAATTAGTGTTCCAATAACTCTTGCATAATCAGCATGTAGTTTGTGTTTCATCCGCGCTCATTGCTTCTCCTTCTCTCACGTTCGCTCCCTCTCTAGATCACTCTCGCTCCCTCTTATTGTCTCTAGGTAAATCTCATTCTCCGTTCCGGACTTTAGATATTTACTTTCTCTTACCCTCCTGAGTCTTTCCTTGTAATTGCTCTGCATTGCACGTCTTGTTCCTATCCATTTCAGAAGTGTAAATTGTCATTTTGTAATGATTACAAGTTTTCTCAATCTCACATTTTCCAACCTCTATAATATAAGATGCATCAAAAAAATTTGAAAAGCCCGGTATTTTCGGTATTCCATTCTTCGTTCATTGTCAAACCCGTTATCAGATACAACATTTTTCATTTTCTCTCGGGTCTCTGTTGGCATGCACTTCTCTGCCTCGCACAAATCGCTCACAACTGTTATATCTTATTTGGTAACGTCGTGGAATGTTTCTGCAGATTTCTCCCAGATTTTCTTTCTTTTTGAATGGGCTTTCCTTCCGCTCCACTTAGTTTTTTTTTGGAACGCGTCAGTTTTACAGTAAGTGTCCTGTTCCCAGCGTCTCTTCCTTTCCAATGTGCGCCATCCAGCGATTTCAACTATTGTCTTCTCATCAGACGCAGATTTTTTTTTTTTTTTTTTTAAGGTAAATCAGTACTTGGTTCTCAAAACTAATATGGTTTAGGACAGTTCATGAGGATACTGACTATTTTTCTTTGCTTGCTAGTTTATTTTCAGCAACAACAGCGTCTTCATGAAAAAAAGAATATTAGAGAGAGAGAGAGAGAGAGAGAGAGAGGGGAGGGGAGGAGAGGGTAGAGGGGAGAATATTTAAAGTTAATTAGACATATAATTCATGTTTTTGTTCTTTTTAATGACATCATCGTTAGTAGCAATGCATTTTTGTTTTTATTGAATCTCTCTCTCTCTCTCTCTCTCTCTCTCTCTCTCTCTCTCTCTCTCTCTCTCTCTCTCTCTCTCTCTCTCTCTCTCAACACGTATGGATGAAAAGGTAAAAGTAGGAAGAGGAGGAGGAGGGGGAGGAGGCAAGGAGATCGTTCGGGATGGCAGCGTAAAGCGTTTGATGGTTATGAACAAGCAGGACACTTAGGACCTGTGATGGCTGTCCTGGAGCGGCAAGGGCTTATAAAGACACCATGATGTCCGCACCAATAACTCCATACAAACTAGGGCAAGTGTAGGCACGGCCGCCCTCCCCACCCATCCGTTTATACCGTGTTCACACTTCTTTTCCTCCCAGCTGATCCCTGCTTGTTAAGTGGAAGAGGGTTAATGTATTCCCGCTATTTCCCTTTTGTTTGCTGCATATTCATTATTTTTCGCTATTGATTCAGCTTTAATCTCTCTCTCTCTCTCTCTCTCTCTCTCTCTCTCTCTCTCTCTCTCTCTCTCTCTCTCTCTCTCTCTTCTCTCTCTCTCTCTCTCTCTCTCTCTCTCTCTCTCTCTCTCTCTCTCTCTCTCTCTCTCTCTCTCTCTCTCATAACATTAATCAGAGCAAAACATTAATATGGTCCACTGAATAAATTTCGCCGCCAGCCATTCACCATTTCTGGGCACATTCATAGCTTTCATTTATATATGTACATTATTATGTTCACACACACACACACACACACACACACACACACACACACACACACACACACACACACACACACACACACACACACACACACACACACACACACACACACACACACACACACACACACACACACACACACACACACACCAAAGATATTTTCTATGATAGAACCTTCATATCTTTATTTCATTGGACTATTAATGTATTTTTTACATATGATTTCTCCGCGCATGTTTTCATTTATTTTAGTAATTCATTTGTTTATTCATTTTTGCATATCCCCATAATTTCCCTGATTGGAAACAATACAATCACAAAAATGAAGAATGAATAGCAGGCATATTCATTGTAAAAACTAACTAGACTGATCATAATTGTACGTAATAGGATAACAATATTAATAATAGCTACTTCCACCCAACCTCCGAGCCACCGCCGCGTCACTTCTACATACCTTTTACCCGTCCTGCTCTTCCTGAGGCCTCATTACCACAATCAACTTGCGTCTCTATAAAAGCGCTCGCTCAAAAACGCTCAGTCTCTCTCCCTTCCACTCGATATCGGCTCCTTCCAGTGAACTCTAAGTAAATGCTGAAGTCAGCGGACGCCTGGAGTGAGAGGGACTGAGGGACGTGAAGGTTTTGGATTAAGGCTGCGTAAGAAGTCTTGTGGGAGGAAGGTTGCGTCACTACCTCCTCCTGACACATGCCTCTGTTTGTTTGTCGGATCAGCCTAAGCTCCACCTGATTGCCTTCCGGCTGTGTTCCACCGGCGTGTGCATTCTCCCTTCTCTCTTCGAACGAATGAGGCAGGCGGGTGTAATGAGACGGAGAACGGAAGGTTCAAGTTGAAATGTCGAGAGACTTTTCTCTCTGTGTAGGGTGAAAATGTTTCAGGTTTTTTCTCCCAAAATTAAGAATGGGGAGGCCGGCAGACCTTCAGGCTCTGTTGGACAAAGCACAGACCGGCTTGGTAATGACTGATAGGAGGCGTGACGTTCACTTCTAATGGACAGATTTAACGTTGCTGTTTCACTTTATTCTGATCACAGCGGAATTTAAAATCAAATAAAATTTAGACTTAACAGGCTCTAATATGCTTATCTGGTGTAAATATTATCAAGATGAAAAATATCTAGTATTACATGAGTTTCTGTGGATGTAGCCAGAGATTAAAGTAAAGGTTAATCAAAGTTGAAAATGTTTATACACATACGCATTTTAAGACGTTCTTTAGCCATGGTGTAAAATTCATTGTGGCCTGGTGACAGATAATGTACAACAATATATATATATATATATATATATATATATATATATATATATATATATATATATATATATATATATATATATATATATATATATATATATATATATATATATATATATATATATATATATATATATATATATATATATATATATATATATATATATATATATATATATATATATATATATATATATATATATATATATATATATATATATATATATATATATATATATATATATATATATATATATATATATATATATATATATATATATATATACACACACACACACACACACACACACACACACATTTTTCATTTATTTAAAAAGTTCCAGTAACGTCTAAGCTGCACAGGAGATCAGTAGAGACGACTGCTTCTTATATAAGCTGAAACACCTGCACTAAAAATAGTTGTGGAGAGAGAAAAAAGCAGGCGCCGGAATCAGAGATTGCGCAGTCATCAAATGGAAATTCCTGAAACGAGTGCACAAACCCTATCTTGCTCAGCAGCGCAATCAGGAAGCAGCCATAACAGGGAAACCAAGCGTGGCATTGGTGTGCTGGGCCGTGAACACTGTGATGAGGCGGATGAGCGCATTGCCCTATGGCTGCACCAACGCCCTGTAAATAAACCATAATCGAAACTGTGCTACGAGTACCACAGGTTCTCTTTACACAGAAAATATTGCAAATCAGTAATGCAGTACCAGTATACAAATGCGTTAAAATACAGGATTTGGGGAATCTGTGTTCGTTTTCGTACCGATTTTCTGCACGTCACCTTGTTGAAAAGACCAGAGTAGAGGAGGCAACGTTGGCAACTCGTTGAATTAAGAGTGTATCATTGTAACAGTGTGGGTTTCTGGGTAATGACCAACCCTCGCCACCTGCAAACTACAAGGTATTGGAGACCAGCTGCCATACAGATAGTTGTGTATTCTCACTAGTTGTGTTGAGCGACAAATTACGGCACGTGACTCCTCACACCGTGCCGTGCCTGGGTATGGCGCGACACTGAACGCATTCATCAACCAGCCGTAAAGGACGAGGTGCACCTGAGCGGCGTGCTTGTTACTTACTTGTTACTTGGGGTGTTTGCTCAAGGCTCCGCTCCACTGCGAGGCAGCGCTCAGCAGAGCCTCCCTCAAAAGCAACTAGCATCTATAATTGTCTTTGATTTCCATGCCGTTAAAATCATAAACTTCCTTGAACAAATATGTCTTCAATTTCTTTTTGAAGATATCGATCCTGACACAACCTTTAATATCACTTGGCAGTTTATTGTAAATCCTTGGTGCGCATCTTGCAAATACTCGACATCCCATATCAAAGTTATTTCTTGGCTCATGTAGTCTGTATGGGTCTGCATCGTGTTCCTTGGTATGTGCACAAATGTATGAGTGTCAGGGGTCATTTCTCTAATTTTCCCAGTATGATATTCACTCAGCCATGTTTCAGTCAAAGCAAGAATATCCAGATTCTCATCATTAATCAAAGTTCTGATTTCTATTGTCTTGTTTCCAACTGACTGGACATTTAATAAACCACATTTCAACATAGAGCTCACAGCATTAGTAGCCATGATCTGTAATATTTCTGATCCTGTCAATCTCACTTTCCAACACAACACAACAACTATTATTCGCCGAGTGGTCAGTATTCTGTTTCTTAAACCTCACACAGTTTATGCATTTCTTCTCTGTAGATGTGCAATCCTTGGACTTGTGGTTGCCTGCACATTTAAAGCAAACGGGATGCTCACCATTTTTCTTGGCATTGCAGTTTGCCTCAGTATGACCATACCTTTGACAATGGTAACAGATAAGTGCATGATACCTGTCGCGAACCTGGTAAACTCCACTCAAGCTTAATCCTGTCCTGATGCTGATGCAACAACTGTCTTATCATTGGATCACATTTCATGATGTAATGAACTGTGCCCCCTGCTGCTGGTTTGCAAAAAATATTCTCAATCTTTGACTTGATATCAGGAACTGCTTGAAGGTAGTCATTTCTTGCAATAATTGTATCAATGATACCCTCCTTAGTCTCTTCCTTATGGACATTACATAGCATTATCTTGGGTTTAATTTTCTGAACAGATTTAGTTGTCAACTTTTCAACATTCTCCAGTTTCTGGGCTGCCTCATTTCTCAGACTCTCATCGGCAAAATTCATCACTATTTTTTTGCCATCATTAGCAAACTTTGTATCATTAATTTGCATTCCATCCAAAGCATGAGAAACTTCATTCTTCAGATTTGCTTCAGAATCCTGAGTTACCCCTACAACAAGCAGGTTCTTTTCATCCTCCTCTTCCTCTTCACATCCTGCCAAGGTGTGGAATGTTCCGAATCAGCAAAATTCAGCGACTCAGCAACTCCCGCCAAGCCTTCTGTTGCCTCATCGACCTTGATACTTATCTCCTCCATTCTTGCCATCTTATTATCAACTATTTCCATCATCTTGTCAGCTTTAGCAGTAATGCTCTTCAAATCAGACTCCAAATCCTCAACATCATTGATGAATTTCTTCAGAGACGACACCTCAATGAAGCAAACATCACACAGATACCTCACGTTGCGGATATTTTCAGATTTAATCCCTGCCAAATTCACACATTTCGTATGAGCCCACCGGTTACACAGACAACACTTAATGAACTTTACTAGGTCTCCAGAATCAGAGCTACACTTATAACAGGACGAAGGTAATAATGCTGAAATGGTACATTTCTCCTCCATCTTGGAGTCTTTCTTCCACTCCTTTTCACTTATTTTCTATCTAGCGACAACACTATCCATAAGTGTTCCTTTTTTTTTCATCACAGGACATTCATACACCACTGTGCTCACTGAAAAGTCAGTGAGAGCCTTTTTTCATGCAATAATATGCGTGAAAAGCGGAGCACCACTACAGAACTAGCAAGTATATGCGCGCAGTATATGGCTCAGGGATTCTCAGCCAATTAATAATGCAAAGGGATTTAAAAACACTGCACTGTTACTAATTTTGTTACTTGAATGTTGTCCCTTTTAATGATGTAGTCATGTTATGTTAATATCAACAGCTTTCTAGAAAATATACAGACACACAATAGAAATAATATTATTTCAGCTTTGTCTTTTGTTAGGAGAAAGACTATCCAAAATATTTTACAACAAAAAAGTGTCAATAACATTTTAGGTGATGACGTAATGTACACTTAGCAGTGAAAGGGTCAACCTAATGATGGCCCACAAGAACCTCGCTGTTATCATTATCATCAAGGAACAATCTATCCTTCATTCTCATGATTTGTTGGATATTTTCTGTTTTGCTAATGCTAGTAGGGTTGATACTGTCCACTCCATCGGCTCCTCAGTAGGTACAACTCTGTCCCTGTATGACTAGACTAAAGGAGGAGAAGCTGCGGCCGGCAAGGACTCCAACCACTTTCCAGCAATGGTCTTGCTGTCTTGTAAATGGACCGAGTGGCTGCCAAGGACGCAGTAGAACTAGACAGGAGCGTGCACGTGTGTGGAATGTAGGAGCGCTGCGACTTGAGTGGCGTGGGAACAGACGCGAAGCACATTCACCTATTTTCCGTTCGCTTTTTTCGTGCTACATATTTACGAGCACTTGTGTTTATTGATGTGCTTGTACCTTGAGATTGTTGCTGACCTTTGTATTATTTACCTTAATTCATTGTCTTTTATTTGTGTATTTGTTTAATTATTTATGTATCTCTTTAGTTGTTGGTATGGTTGGGTTGGTAGACTCCAAACTGTGTGGGGAAGAGCATTATCTGAGCTATCCTTGCCTCCTACTCTTTAGTTTCTTTTTCGTATTTGTAGCATAGGTCACAAGGATTCCTGTTGCTCTTCTTTCCTACGTGTTTCTTTTGTATTCCTCTTTTTCTTCTCTCCTCTTCATAGATTTTCCTTTAAGCTTTCTGCTCATTCAGTCCTTTTTCTATATTTGTTTGTTTATTTTGTAGAAAGCAAAGTCAAGCTTATCACAACATTGTTTACTTCTTTAAATTTTCATTGAATTAAAGTCGTTATAGTGAAACCATAACGGAAACATATTCTCGTGCCGCTTGCGTCCCATTTTCTTTTTCTCCTCTTATTTTCGTGTCTCCGAGAGGCTTGAAAGTAATCGCCTTTATGTCGCCCGTTAAGTCTAGCGTTCATTGCGGCTTATGTCGAGAAGCCGGAGAAGCTAATGTCAGCTGCCATTGTAAACATGAGAGAGAGAGAGAGAGAGAGAGAGAGAGAGAGAGAGAGAGAGAGAGAGAGAGAGAGAGAGAGAGAGAGAGAGAGAGAGAGAGAGAGAGAGAGAGAGAGAGAGAGAGAGAGAGAGAGAGAGAGAGAGAATTAATTGCATACTACTTTCCCGTCTTCCTTTTTTTTTTATTCTACTTTATTTATGTACCAGATTAAAGTTGTTTGTATGCGAACAATACTTACTTTTTTTTATGCAGGAGAGAAGCCAACCAAGGGCAACAAAGTATTTAAAAAAAAAGTAAAGTAAAGAGTTAGCCAAAATAAAAGAACAAAAATCTTGATACCTCCCTCTTAAAAGAATTCAAGTCGTAGGAAATACAGAAGCAGGCAGGGAGTTCCAGAGTTTACCAGAGAAAGGTATGAATGATTGAGAGTACTGCTTAACTCTTGCGTTAGAGAGTTGGACAGAATAGGAATGAGAGGAAGAAGAAAGCCTTGTGTAGCGAAGTTGCAGGAGGAAGGGAGGCATGCAGTTAGCAAGATCAATAGAACAGTTAACATGAAAATAGCGATAAAAGATAGAAAGAGATGCAACATATCGGCGGTGAGAGAGGCTGAAGACAGTCAGTTAGAGGAGGGGAGTTGATGAGTCGGAAAGGTTTGTCATGTTATTATATTACTAATATTGTGGTTTTGGGAAAAATATATTCGTATATTACTCCACCTCACGCCACAATGCTGCACCACTGTCGTCCATTTTAGAGTCTTATAATAACCTCGGCCATATTCATTCCATACTATTAAGCATCAATGATGCTTCAATAGTCTCTCTCTCTCTCTCTCTCTCTCTCTCTCTCTCTCTCTCTTAAGCATCAATCTCTCTCTCTGAAAAATTCTCTCTCTCTCTCTCTCTCTCTCTCTCTCTCTCTCTCTCTCTCTCTCTCTCTCTCTCTCTCTCTCTCTCTCTCTCTCTCTCTCTCTCTCTCTCTCTCTCTCTCTCTCTCTCTCTCTCTCTCTCTCTCTCTCTCTCTCTCTCTCTCTCTCTCTCTCTCTCTCTCTCTCTCTCTCTCTCTCTCTCTCTCTCTCTCTCTCTCTCTCTCTCTCTCTCTCTCTCTCTCTCTCTCTCTCTCTCTCTCTCTCTCATCTGTTCACCACTTATCACTGTGAAGTGTGTGGCAACATTTCGAGGTAACCACGCTGGACAATGCAAAACAAAACACTAGAGAAGGGAGCGAGGGGAGAAAACAAAGGGAAGGGCGGTAACGAGACTTCTAACAGTGAGTGACTGGCGATGAAATGATTGTAAGGGGGTGTTTCCAGGCTTCAATACGCTGTTACTGCCGTGGCTTTATCCTGCAAGGAGCTTCTTGAGATCTGACCTTTTTGGCTGCAAATGCAGGGCAGCTGATATATTTTTGGGAGAAATTTACCTGACGTATAAGAAATAATTTGAAGGTCGGTATATTTGTTGCGTAAAAACATCACTCGGAGGTTGACCTTCATTGGCAGACACGAACATACCTTCAATACAATGTTGCCAAATAACACCACAATGTTGTTTTCTGATATCTTTTAATTTTGTCTAGAGAAGACTTAAATGTTTGAAAAAATATCTGAACAAGTTGTTACACATTCCACAATCGAGTTGAGAGTACTGGAAGCATCTCATGTCACGTTTTATTTCCACCGCAATAAACTCGAATCCCTCCTCTGATACGAGTAGACTCCGTACAATTATTATGTTTTGGATTGGCAGAACACACACAAACCAATACATGACTACACAACATTCTAGGGGTCATTCCCAGAACAGATTGGGTGAAGCGCACCCTGCCCCTGACGAGGACTTGTGCCTCTGTGACCCAGACGTGAGCCATAAAGTGGACCATTCTCAGGTCAGCTGTAAACTTGGACGAGCATGATGGCGAGAGGTGCCGGAGAGGATTTCCAACGGACGCCTGAGTGTCCAGCCAATTGTTTCAATCGCCATGCAGAGCCGTCACCAGCATTGCACTCTGAAGGCCATAGAAGCGTTGACCATTGATACTCGTCGACTGACAAACGACTGCATCAGATTAGAAGTTACCGGCAACAGCCTTGGTATTGATGTTACCGAATCGACATATCACAGGAAGGGATATCGTAAGACGCGAACCTTATTAAGAAAGAAAAGAAAGGTATAAGGAAGAGTGAAAAAGCAGATGGAAGGGACAGTGATGGTGGGAAGATATTGAAAAGTCAATAATGCAAAAGAATGAGGGAAGCATAAAGATTAGAAGAACAAGAAAAACATTTGTCACAAATAGACAAAAGGCCGGACAAAGACAGTCCTCGAGACTAAAGCAAGAGTATGTGTGACTAAATTAAGCTTCAGGAAAAGAGCCAAAGGAGCAGCATCTCTCAGGACTTGCAGAGGAAGCAGGAAGAAAAGTCCCCGAGAAGAGAAAGAGAAGGATAAGGAAAATGGGGGGAAGATCAAGCCAAGAACTGATGGGAGTGTCTGGGCCGGCAAATGAAGTACCAAAGAGAGAGAGAGAGAGAGACAGACAGACAGACAGACAGACAGACAGACAGACAGACAGACAGACAGACAGACAGACAGAGAGAGAGAGAGAGAGAGAGAGAGAGAGAGAGAGAGAGAGAGAGAGAGAGAGAGAGAGAGAGAGAGAGAGAGAGATGGAGAAGAGTGAAGTGGAGAAAAAAGTGTGTGTGAGCAAGGCTGTCTGGCTGTGGTAAGTCAAGGAAGAGGGACTGGGTGGCGAGGAAAGGAAGCAAGAAGGTACAAAGCCAGGGTGACCGAAGGAAATAACTCTTCACCACTTGCAGTCCACGCGAGGAAGAAAATCCTTCGGTAAAGAGCAAGGGAAACACATGCAAACCTAACGCAGCGCTCCAGTCTTTGTGTGTAGGAAGGGAAAGAAACTCATCTTCCTGAAATGACCTGACACAAAAGTCAGACGAAAAGTGTGACCAAGAAATCAATATAAAGAGCTTTGACCCACAGTCATTTACCAAAGTGCAGTGCGGTGGTGGGATAGAGGAAAAGGGAAAAACGTGGAAGTAAGGGAAGAGGATTATTGAATACAGACAAGTTGAAAGCAAGAAAAGGAAAAAATTCCACGTTCAAGGAATAAATGGGACATGTATGAAAAGATGCAGGAAGAGAAGAGGAACAGGTGCTGTGGTACGCGGTCATTACCTGAACCACACAGGCACAACGGCTGCTCTGTTTGCTCTGCTGCAATGGAGAAACAAGGAATTCCCGCCAACCACTTTGAGGACACCAGCGTGTCTTCCACCGGCGTGATGGGTAGCCGGAGATACTGCAGAGTGCAGACCCGCTCACCCGTGCGTCCCTCACGAGGCAGACGAGGTGGGTCATCCCAGCACCTTCACGCTTGGCTTCCCGCGGTAGGACACCAACACTTGGATTCAGGACAAGGCTGCCACGACATGATTCTCTTGAAATTTTTGCCGTGGTATTCCATTACATTCTTGAGGCGAATCACGAAATTGATTTACGTTAATTTTGCAATGCTTCAGGAATAAGCAGTATGATTGTAAGATGAGAGAGTAATATTACCAGTAGCGCTAGAAACGAATAATGAAAGGACATTGCCGTAAATGCATTCCCGCAGCAACTTCTTATCGTCACAAAGAGTATCAGAGAAAACCTGCTGGTGATGAATATTGACACTCGCCTCGCTCACCCCACCTCTGCCTCCTGCTTCCTCGTGGAGTCCGTGGCCGAGGGGAGGAGTTCGTTTTAACTGACATTTATTGGACCTGCAGTTAGTAGATTAGTAGAGAGAGAGAGAGAGAGAGAGAGAGAGAGAGAGAGAGGGGGTGCGAACAATACTGCACTTGTACACTCCGTTCTATCTTAATAAGTTTCTTGTCTAGTCTTAGATTAATTTTCTTCATAACACTTGTCTTATTTAACTTCAACGCAAGGATCTCAATCACCGGAAAAATCAACATGTAAGATTACTACAGTATCAGATTAAATTTCTTTATCATCGCCGTATTGTTTTACAACAAAGATTCCCAAACTTTTTCTTTTTTTTCAGTTTGTTACCCCATTCCTAATGTGAGGTGCCGCAATGTTTTCCTGATTTCCAACATTCATAACTTTTTCCCTGTTACCTTTCCATTATCCTGGAAAAATTATGTCGTCACCAGGAGGTAATTTACCTCGAATTTGGGAATCATTTAGAGTAATGACAGTGTATTCAACCAATATCCTTCCACTTCCAAATACACAGATTCCCGAGGCAGCATCGCCACAGTAAGTCTCTGTTACGGTGGCTTCCTGGATTTGTGTTCTAGAAACGGTATTCCCTGGGAACACTAGGCAGACTTTTTATTATCGAAAATTGCTTTTCTGTTATTTTTTCGAACTGTCGACAACGTTTTTGTGATCATGAATCCAGATTTTACATTATAGTTTTTAATGTGTGTGTGTGTGTGTGTGTGTGTGTGTGTGTGTGTGTGTGTGTGTGTGTGTGTCATTGCAAATCAACTTTTACAAAGCTTTCACTGTCAACACAGGACAACCATGACAGCGAATGAATAACATTGAAACGTGTGTGGATTTTTTTTTTTTTTTTTTCAAGTTTCTTTGCGTCTAGATTTGAAAGTGTTTTTCAGGGCAAAATGTCAGTATTTACAAATGGAAATGCCTCACAACGTTATCTGTCATCAGGGTCAGAGAGCAGCTGACACTAGGCTGCGTTAAAGGTTTACGCACTGTTCCGACCCCTTTGGGCTGACTTAAATGTTGGTTAAAGCAACACCACAGACAAACGAGAACGGTGGGGACAAGTTACTGTTATGTTACCGAGTCCAACCCACGACACATTTTGCGAGAGTCCTGCGTGCTGACATGTGGCGGCCACCCAGCGGGACGCACTGACCTTGTACGCTCTCGTTCATAGCCAAACAGTAATTGACAATCATTTGATAATGCATTCC
The DNA here is from genome assembly GCF_017591435.1 of Portunus trituberculatus. NCBI lineage: Eukaryota > Metazoa > Arthropoda > Malacostraca > Decapoda > Portunidae > Portunus > Portunus trituberculatus. Next base: position 33,560,935 of record NC_059292.1, on the reverse strand, counting down.
GCAATTTTGACGGATTTGTTGTCTGTAATTCTATACAACCACTATTTGGTCATTTAAGTTATAGATCGGTGGTTCATTGATACCTTCTCTCTTCCTTAAAATTTATGGATAGTGTAAAAATATTGTCATTCCCATAATAGGTATTCAGCAGTGTTGCTTTCTTTAAGACATCTGTAACCATGGTGAATCAACCTCATCCAGTGGCATTAGCATAGGCCATAGAATATTTTTAATGTGAGTTCTATTAACTTTCTGCTCATAGTTTTGAGTTAAACCGACCCACAAACCATTGCCAAGACCCCGTCTCATCGTGGCAAAGATCTGGCTAAAACACCAACCCGGAAAGTGAAATTAAATTATGAGGAAATGCTTTCTAAAATACTTCTGCCAGGCCGCCAGCGGGATGAATGTCTCGCTCAGGCTGAAGGAAACGGTACGAAAACACACACACACACACACACACACACGGTAGCTCAGTGGTTAGAGCGCTGGCTTCACAAACCAGAGGACCGGGGTTCGATTCCCCGGCCGGGTGGAGATATTTGGGTGTGTCTCCTTTCACGTGTAGCCCCTGTTCACCTAGCAGTGAGTAGGTACGGGATGTAAATCGAGGAGTTGTGACCTTGTTGTCCCGGTGTGTGGTGTGTGCCTGGTCTCAGGCCTATCCGAAGATCGAAAATAATGAGCTCTGAGCTCGTTCCGTAGGGTAACGTCTGGCTGTCTCGTCAGAGACTGCAGCAGATCAAACAGTGAAACACACACACACACACACACACTCTCTCTCTCTCTCTCTCTCTCTCTCTCTCTCTCTCTCTCTCTCTGATAACACCATCTCTACTCAAATATTGGTTAACCCTTTCTTTACTGTACAGTTTATTCCCATAATCTTATACATTTTTTAGTCATTTTTGAACAAACGCCTCTTCAATAGTTCTGCTGGAGCTTGGATTTTATTTTTTTTCATAACACAAGATTAACCCTTTTTTTCTTTATTTTCTTTTCTTCACTGCAAACAATATCTTATGCTCAGAATGTTACCAAACGACAACCACAGCAGCAAAAGAGCTAAGTACAATGCCAGAGTGAGTTATGATTAGACAGGACAAGAGGCAGCTCTGGTGCCGACACCTTCCTGCAGGAGCAAGGGAGTCATTTCCGTTGCCACTCTTTCTCAAGCATTAATTTCACTGCCACAAGGCAACCTAGTAAACATAGTCCCCCTACCGCTACTTAGCAAAGGTGTTAGCCCTTGATTCACTGCATGCCTTTCGTACTACCCCGGAAGGCAATCCCAGCTACCCTCTCGCCCTTCTTCCTCTCCTTGCCCATGCCTCTAGCTCGCACTCGCCAAACTTTGGTAAATTCCACTATGAATCGTAATTTTCAACTTTTTTTTTTTTAAGGAACATGTGATTAACGCACGTATATCCTAACAAGCGCGTCTTTGTGAGTATACTTTCCTCTTTTGTTGATGCCATAATAGCGAACAAGAGCTTACAGCAGAGCACACATCACTACTATGTCAGTACTTAATGTAAGGTATATCTAAGTATGAGGCAATTAATGTACGTTATAAAAGTAAATTGAGTTTTGTGGGTACTTTTGAAAATTAGAAATGGTTGCACAGATATCACAATTAAAGTGTGTGTGTGTGTGTGTGTGTGTGTGTGTGTGTGTGTGTGTGTGTGTGTGTGTGTGTGTGTGTGTGTGTGTGTGTTTATGCGTGCGCTTATGCTCATGCACTTTTTAAGCAGTCTTTTCTCAGTTTCTGCTCCAGTAATACATGTCTTCCTGCCGTGCACTATTTTTTAAGAATGTGGACTTTCCGACAAAATCTAAAACACACATAATAGTAAAGCAGACATTATCGTGCTTGTCGGGGGAGCAGGTGGT